>NC_057350.1:66955000-67555000 GCF_016509475.1 Prionailurus bengalensis | reverse complement strand
GGCCTATGAGAGGAAGTGAGGTGGTAATTTTGATAAGGCTTCCCAAACTGTCCCTCAGTTTTGCAACAGTACAGTTATATGGTTAAAGGTCCCCCTTAAAGCATTTACTGTGACCTGGATAATCTACTGATTTCAGTGGGTAAATATCCCAGTTATCATAAAGCAGTCCCATATGGCTTGCATATGAAGAATATCAGCTCCTTTATCTGGGGTGTTCCACTTGGCATTTATAAGAGAAAAGGGACAGTCTCCCTCTCAGGGTAAACAGACCTTACAGTGGCTTTTATCCGGTGTACCAGGCCAGCTGTTTCCTTGGCAACAACCTCGCTTGTGTCTGGATCACATACACTCAACTATGATTATACTGTAGTGAGCTGTGGGGTCTTGCATCAACCCTCTGCCTTTCGTTCTACAGCATCCAAGACCAGACCCTCCTCCTAAATTACTCTCCTAATCCATTTTAGTAAAGGTTCCTCAAGAGGCTGATGATAGTAGGTAGGGTGCCTGGGTGGCCCAGTTGGTTAAGTGTCTGACTTCGATTTAGGCCATGATCTCATGGTTTGTGAGTTCAAACCCTGCAAAGGGCTCTGCACTGACAGTGCTGAACCTGCTTGGATTCTCTCTCTCTCTCTCTCTCTCTCTCTCCCCCTCCCTCCTTCCATCCCTTCCTCCCTCTCCCCCTTTCTCTCCCTCTCTCCCTCTCTCTTCCTCTCTCTCTCTGCCCCTCCCCCACTCACTCTGTCTCTCAAAATAAATAAATAAACTTAAAAAAAAAAAGACTGATTTTACTGATCCGCAAAGGGAAACAGCTTCTTCACACTGTATCCCCTAGTTTTGGTAGTTTGTAGGTATTGCTCTCCTACATTGATTACCTTAATGATGACCAGAGGTCTTAGGGCTACTTTGTGTTGCCCCTGTACAGATGACTTTGAGGCTACTGGCTAGAGCTCAGACCGACCCAAATCTGAACTTGGTTTAGCATCAGGGTGAGACCCAGCACTTTTATTTAGCTATTACAGATAACAGTAACCAGGAGATTGTATGTTTAGTGTGATTATTATTTTTTATTTCGTTACATATCTAATGAGCCAACTCCTTGGGGGTTAGGTCTACCATTTCTAAATTGCATTGGTAGCTTTTACCTTTAGTAACTATAGTGTAACTGCAGTTTCACATCATGGGTCACTAGGTAGCATCCAGCTATCAAAGGATCATAATCTCCACCCTTTTATCCTTTCTCTTCATAAACCATATGTTTCTGTGAGCCAGGCCCTTCTAGCAAGTTCTGCTTCTCTGACACCAAAAGAAACCAAAAAAGTGTTCTGAGACCAATTCTTTTTTTAAATTTTTTTTAATGTTTACTGATTTTTTTTTTTAATTTTTTTTTCAACGTTTATTTATTTTTGGGACAGAGAGAGACAGAGCATGAACGGGCAAGGGGCAGAGAGAGAGGGAGACACAGAATCGGAAACAGGCTCCAGGCTCCGAGCCATCAGCCCAGAGCCTGACGCGGGGCTCGAACCCACAGACCTGCGAGATCGTGACCTGGCTGAAGTCGGACGCTTAACCGACTGCGCCACCCAGGCGCCCCTGTTTACTGATTTTTGAGAGAGTGAGAGAGAGAGCAAGCAGGAGAGGAGCAGAGAGAGGGAGACACAGAATCCAAAGCAGGCTCTAGGCTCTGAGCTGTCAGCAGAGCCCAATGCAGGGCTTGAACTCACAAACTGAAAGATCATGACCTGAGCCGAAGTCAGAGGCTTAACAGACTGAGTCACCCAAGCACCCCTACTGAGACCAGTTCTGATGTGTTTGCAGGGTTTTCCCCCACACCATCAAGCAATGCTGGAAACACCAGCTGGGTAGTCTACAACTCAATTCTGACAGTATCTACCTGGAAATAGCATCAAATTCCACAGGTTAAGGGTCAGTGCCACAGACTGCCCACTATCTTGAGGCCAGTTGCAAGCCCAAATTAACACATATGCTCCTGACCAACTGACTACAGACTGGAGATTCCAAGGACCCCCGCTTTCCGAGGACATCTGGCAAGGACTTCAGGTGCCAGTTGTAAAGCCAGGTTGTTACCTGTAGTCTGACCAACTGGCTGTAAATGAGAGGTTCCTGTGACCTGCACCCTCTTCAGATTCAATAAATTAAGTAGAGTGACTCACAAAACTCAGGGAAACATTTAGTTACATTTATCAGTTTATTATAAAAGGATATGATAAATGATACAGATGAACATCCAGACGGAAGAGAGATGCAGGGTAAGGTATGTGGGAAGGGAAAGGGAGCTTCCATCCTCTGTCCGAGCACACCACTCTCGCCAACACCTCCATGTTCCACAACTTCCAAGCTCTCCAAATCCTGCCATTTGGGGATTTTATGGAGCCTTCATTACATAGGCACGATTGATTAAATCATTAGCCATTGGCCTTCCAGGCGCCTCCCAGCTGGTCAGGGGTGAGACTGAAAGTACTCACCCTCCAATCACAGTTTCCTCTGGCAGCCAGCTCCCATCCTTAAGTAACCTAGGGGCATTCCGAAAGTCACCTCATTAACATAACAAGAGACACCTTTATCTCATAGTTAAGGAAATGTCAAGGGTTTTAGAAGTTCTGTCCTAGAAATGTGACAGAGACCAATTTTAAATTTCTTATTATACTTCACAGTATCACACTCCCCTATCAAACTACATTCTTAAGCTACAGAAGAAGTAAATGAGTCAGGTAGTAATTGTCAGAACTACGAGTAGGGCTTATATTTCCTAATTCTAATTTAGTTTTGATCTGCTAGATCACATAGCATTAGAAAATACAAGTCTAGTCTCATAGGAGAGCTAAAAATAGCAGTCATGATTTGTTGGATGGTCCTAGTGACAGGCCCTCATCCTGAGGGGAAAGCCCCCAGAGGCTTTCTAAAACTTTGAGTATGAAGTTTTAATGGTAAAACATTTATGTCTCACTTCTTATGATGTTGAGAGAATTTTTAAAAACCTAAAACTATATAGGCCTATCTTTACTAGAGTAGCTTAACCAAAATCAACCCTTAGTGGAGAAGAGTCCGTCTACATTTTCAGAAACAAAGTTTTAATTATCTGAAGTGCTAGGATTTCAAGCCTATTTCAGAACTATATCAGCAGAAGCTGTATCATCATTGTAGTGATGAAAAGTTGTAAGTTTTCCTTCTTTGAAAACTGCTCGAATTAGTACCAAAAATGAGTCCTGGGACAATTTATAATTATCCTTTCCTCCTCTTCTAGAAAGGCCACTGAATTGGTATTACATGAAAATGAGTGAGATTAGAAATGAGCATTTTCCCCTTTTAATTTAAGTGTGCACAAATGTCTTTGAACCCTCTCAGGTAGCATGCTGGTTACTAGATCCAGATTCTAAGGAGCCAACTCTTCACAGCATAGTTTCCAGTTTTCTTCCTCATGAGCTTCCACTCCTCGAAGGGATAGAGACTGGCCAAGGAGTTCAGAGTCTGGGGCTGAATGTCAACACTGAACATTCTGGGAGATACAGAGCCTCGATGGAGTCGATTCTCATCTTCAACGCTATGAATCAACTCAATTCTTTGTTGAAGAAGGAAAACCTTCAAGGTTAAAACGATGTTGCTGGCATTTTTGTGCTATTACAGACTGGTGTTGGTTTTATATTTAGACACTTTATCACAGGTCTTTATCACTCTTTATCACACTTTTTTTAAACTTTATTTATTTGAGAGAGAGACAGCAAGGAGGAAGGGCAGAGAGAGAGAGAGAGAGGGGAAGAGAGAGAATCCCAAGCAGGCTCTGTGCTGTCAGCACAGCTGCCACCATGGGGGGCTCCCTCTCACAAATCCTTGAAATCACGACCTAATTGTTTTCAAGAGACAGAGGCTTAAAGGACTAAGCCACCCAGGCATCCCTCTTTATCACTTTTAATGCAAATTCTATGTCTGGATTGTCCAGCACAGGGGTCAACAAACTTTCCTTAAAAGGTGAGAGATTAAATATTTTTACTTTTCAGGATGTTAATAAGTATTGCATAAGATACAAGGTATTGTGGTCAAATAATTTCAGACTTTCAGTTAATACAAAATTAAATAGTCTTTGCTTCAGGGCTTCTCAGAGTCTTTACTAAATTAACAGGCATCATGAATATCCAAAAGCAGTATATAAATGCTGGAACTCCCAATACAGTGTCTCTCAACTGTACTCTTTTCATAGAGTATCTTTGACACTAATATTCCAGAAAGCATACTGGAAAAAAATGATGTAGAATGACTACTCTGTTGAGAAGCATCAGTAGATAGAAAAATACTCTGATTCTTACTTTAGAAAACTTTTTCTTTACTCTTTGGTAAGAGCATTGGCTTCTTTGGTAAGAAGCCTCCATTTTTAGTTCTTTGTGCAAATGTGCATATCATGGAACCAGGAACATTGGAAATAATTTCAGGAGATTAACTCTTTCTAGTCAGTTTAGCAAATAAGTTTGGCTCTCTTGCTCTTGCCAAGGGTAGAAACAAAAACATTATCTTGGGAGAAATGCAGTTTATTGTAATATAGACTATTCACAAGATGGCCAGTTTTTCTGGCCCTCTGTGTAGACAAAGATAGTGGTCTAGTGCTGAAGTAGAAAAGTGGGAAGTACTTTTATGCCTTTCATTGTTGGCCTGAGAGTGCTGCTTTGGAGACTGGATCTTGAAGAATTGCTTGGGTAGCACCTCTGAATTTGCCTAGAAAAATTCCATGTGTTTTTAGGTGATGATGCTAATCCAATCGTTTAGCTGGTGAATTAATGTCTTAGTTTTCTTGTTTTTTCTTCCAGATGTTTTCTGTAAAGTGGAAATGCCCTCTCAGTACTGCTTGGCCTTGTTAGAACTAAATGGAATTGGATTTAGTACTGCAGAATGTGAAAGTCAGAAACACATAATGCAAGCCAAGCTGGATGCGATTGAGACTCAGGCCTATCAACTAGCCGGGCACAGTTTTTCCTTCACCAGTTCAGATGATATTGCTGAGGTTGTATCATGGGAATGCAGAATTTTAGAGTTTAAAATGATGTGTGTGTTTGTGTATGTGTGTGTATTTCCTAAATGTGTTTGCCTAAATGACAAAGATCAATTTTAAAAATTTTAGTTATTAGAGAACTTTGGAAATAGAGTATTCTAGTGTCTAATTTATAAATTATATCTGTATTTATGAGTTTGGAAGGTAGTAAAGAAACCTAGAATGTATGCTCCATGAGATTTACCTAGAACAGAGGAGGTACTCGGTAAATATTTATTGAACAAAAGATCTATAGTGATGTTACATAACAGTGTAGTTGTTTCTCCATGAAGTTAGACATTTCATGAAGTCTCACTCCTTCCTTCCCCCCATTTTTTTTTTGGAGAACAAAATTAGATATTTTTCTCAGTTGTTAACGAAAAAGGGTATTTTGTGACTATTTGCTTTTTTTAAACCTACATAAGATTTTTATAAACTTGCATACGTTTTGACACAGTTTATCCTTTTTTTTTATTTTCAAAGTTTGACATTCTATTCTTTTGTCTCCCCACACTCTGCAAAGGGTGGTTGGGTTGTTGTAGAGGGGTTACAAGTACAGGGTGGGTGCTTATACTCGACAGCATTGAGGTTCAGGTGTCTTACAGATGCATTTCAGTAATACAGCATATTGTAAAGATCACAGGCTTTCAAGCCAGTCTTCTTGAATTTGAATCCTGTCTCCTCCACTTAGTAATTAACTATGAACCTTGGGCCAATACATTAACTCTTTATATCTCAATTTCTACATTGGTAAAATGGGTTATGATAGAAATACCTCACAGAGTTGTTGTGAGGAGTAAATGATGAATGTAAAACACTTAGAATAGTGCTCATCTCATAGTAAACATTCAATAAATGTTATATATACTCATATAAATGCCCCCCTTTTAAGCCACAGGGTTATGTTTTTAAAATAAGAGGAATTTTGTTTCTCCTAACCACAGGGTACATTTGTATTGAATTAGTGGTGCCTTTTTTGTTTATTTTTTAAATTTTTTTCTTTTGAGTTTTTTTTTTAATGTTTATTTATTTTTGAGAGAGAGAGACAGAGACAAAGCGTGAGCAGGGGAAGGGCAGAGAGAGGGAGACACAGAATCTGAGCTGTCAGCACAGAGCCTGACACAGGGCTCAAACTCATGAGCTATGAGATCATGACATGAGCCAAAGTTGGCTGCCCAATGGACTGAGCCACCCAGGCACCCCTCTTTTGAGTTCTTTAGCTTACAACTCCCAAACTGACTGCACATAAAATTACATAGAAGACTTATCAAAAACATAGGATCTCTGGATTTCAGCATAAGTAGGCTTGGGGCAAAGACAGGAATCTGTGCCTTGTGATTCAGATGGGTACTAAGGCCATAGGCCTAGACTAAACTCTAGGCCAGAATAAAAGACCTTTGATGTTAATGGCTTGTTCTTAGGTCTTCATGTTAAAATGGAAATTATATTTAAGGTAATCTGACAGTTTCACACATTGACTGTTTAATCCTTAGTGATCTGAAGTTGAATCTTTGACCTGGGAAGGATATTACTAATCATCTAGAGCTGCACTGTCCAAACAGGAGCCACTAGCCACTTGTGGCTATTTATATTTAATTTAATTAAAATTAAATAAAATATATTAATTCAGTTCCTTACTTGTGCTAGACATGTTTCAAATGTTCTATAGCCACATGTGGCAAGTGACTACCATAATGGGGAATGCAAATATAGAACATTTTCATTATTGCAAAAAAGTTCTTTTGGATGGCACTGGTGTAGAGTGGGGATCAGCAAACTACATCTTGTGGGCTAGATCTGGTCTGCCACCTGCTTTTGTAAATAAAATTTTATTGGAGCACAGACACACCTGTTGTTCATTTACTTATTGTCTTTGGCTGCTTTTGGTCTATAATGGCACAATTGAAAAGTTGTGACAGACAGTAAAAACTGCAAAGCTGAAAATATCTGTTATCTGGCCCATTTTTGGAAATGGTTGTTGATTCCTAGTCTAGAGGGAAGCATGGGTTAGAGGAAAGAAAAAGGACTTTGGAGTCAGAGGACTATGGGTTCTAATTCTTAATTTTTCTGCTTTTTGGCCATGTAATGTTAAGTAAGTTTCTCCAACTGTAAACTTTTCAAATGTGTCACAGAATTGTTACATATATTACATGTGATGACACGTGTTAAAGCATCTAGCATAATGGCCGACACAAAGTAAGTCCTCAATAAATATTAGTGCCTCTTGCTCTCATCTAGTTCAACTACCTCATTTCACAGATCTATTCATTGAGACGTGGAGAGGTAATTTATGAAGTTTCCGCACTCAATTCTGAGGGTTTCACCAAAAACAGAAATGCAAGATAAAGAACCTTTAAAAACGTAACTTGAGATCTTTGAATTGTTTTAATTATGGTAGGTCTTTCCTCCTGGAATTGTTGATTTATTGCCACTTTAAATTAAAAAAAAAAAAAATCCCTGCCCTGTATAGGCCTAGTTTCTTCAGTGGGTGCTTATGAGCCACTCTAGCTATCATTATTGCTACGTTGGGTTAGCCACCTTCTCCTGACTTTTGTGCCCAAGGATTCTGAGTCTAGCCTTATGGTGGTGGAAGTAGATGACTTTTTGGATCCCTTTCTACCTTAGTGTTCTCTGATTTTTGTGATCATATAATAGTCACAGAGCCTCCCATATTGACCCTCTATGAGGCCTAAATGGTTGAGTAGCCACGTTGGTTACCACATCAAGGGGTATTTAGGAGAGTTCACAGTTGTCAGAGCAATTGCTAGTCTCAATGTCAATAGCTTATTTATCACTTGTTCAGCACAGAGTATACATTCCCGTGTTCTTGACTTTAAAAGCCTGGCATTGGTATTAATCTGATAGTGCCTAAATTAGGGCATAGACATACTTGACGTACAGATTTTTATTGCCATTATTTATTAAATGTGATAATTTAAGATGTTATAAGAAAATCTCCGAAGCCATACTGAATTATATAGATTTTCTTAAATAACTTTAAAAAATGTTTGTGAATGTCAATGCTTGTGATTTAATTCTTGACTAAAGAAGCATTAATTTCTTGCAGGTTTTATTTTTGGAATTAAAATTGCCACCAAATGGAGAGAGAAAAAATCAAGGCAGCAAGAAGACTTTGGGTTCTACTAGAAGAATGAATGACAATGGATGCAAGCTAAGGCTGGGAAAACAGCTCAGCACCAGTAAGGTGCTCTATGGGGCAGTCACAGGGCAGAAATTGAATTACTTTTAGCACTTTAGTGTCTTGAAAGAATGCTGACGAAAGCAAGATCCAGCATAGCCCAATATTTGAACTTATCCAGATAAAAACAAATTGGTTTGTGGTTCAACTGCCTGCAAAAACTGGAGACATTCCATCATGGAAAATCTGGACCATAATCTGATTTAGCAGTTGTGTCCTTCCTATCATTCAAACAGTATAATGGTTTATAAACTTAGATCTGTAGACATTATTTAGTCATTGACATCCACTACTCTTGGACTTCTAGTGTAACATAATTTATATAGTTATAGGTATATGAACAAAGGTGTGGAAGAATTAAAAAAGAAAAAAGTCCAGCCATTACAAATAAAACAGTTTAGGGGCAATTTTAGGGCAAAATAGTAAGTTTTCCATGAACTTCTTTTAAGAATCTAATCTACTAAGTTCTTTTCTTTTTTTTTTTAAGTTTACTTATTTATTTTGAGAGAGAGTGAATGTGAGAGGGGCAGAGAGAGGGGGAAAGAGAATTGATCCAAAGCAGTCTCCACGCTGTCAGCGCAGAACCCACTGCAGGGCTGGAACTCATGAACCGTGAGATCATGACATGAGCCAAAACCAAGAGTTGGATAACCAACTGAGCCACCCAGAGACCCCTCTACTCTACTAATTTCAAAGTAAAAGTACAAATCACAATCCATGGAAACTTTATGTTTAAGAGAGAAGAGAAAAGGCTTAATTTTACAGTTTTGCTGAACAAATTTTCAATGGAATAATAAGGGGTAGGAAATACAGCCACAACAGCCAAGGAGAAAGAAGTCCCCAGTTGCCATTCTGTAGAATTTTGACCCTAATATCATTAACTATGACTAACCTGCCCTAGGGAAGTTTCCACTGTTTCATTCTGTAACAAAACTTTTTGTTTTATCTCACTGGCCCTCTAACCTTCCAAGTTCCTATTTCTTAGCAGTTTACCAAAATTCTGTAGCATGGAAAATTCACAGTTTTGAAGATAAATGTCTTCTAACTTTCTTGACATGGAAACCATGAAACTATTAGGGCAAAAGGAAAACAAAATAAAACAAAACATAAGAAACTTCCAATCACATGAAGAATAGAGAAGGAAAATACAGAGAAAGGATTCTTGGGGTGGGGCGAGGGAAGGCAGCTCTAGTACTTTGCTAAGTTGACATCTCATTGATTTTATTTTTAAGGTAGATCTAAATTGATATTACTCAGCATTGACATATTTGCATTTTATAATCTATAGTTGTTATAGTTTTATCACAGTGATTGTCAAAAAAACCCAAACAGTTAATTTTGAGTTGTAGATACAGGAGTTAACAAAATTAATTTTGAGATTTAAGAAAGTCTAGTTTGCTATGGAATTTGGACAAGAATCTGATCTTACCTTTTTATATTTCTTTGGCAGGATGTTTTAAATAAATTAAAGGCATTGCATCCTTTACCAGGCTTGATATTAGAGTGGAGAAGAATCACTAATGCTATTACCAAAGTGGTCTTTCCTCTGCAGCGGGAAAAGCGTCTAAATCCTTTTCTTGGAATGGAAAGAATCTATCCTGTATCACAATCACACACTGCTACAGGTAATGAGAAATCTTAATTGTAGATAATAGCCAATTTTGAAAGAAAAACTTTTCATATATAATATTTGCTTATGATGACCAAGGAATTCAAGTGTTGATTATTAGATACTGTGAAGTTTCATAAACATTTATGAAACACATACTACACCAAAGCATGGATGGATACTAGCTACAGAGATGAGATTTAGTAAGATATAGTTACTACTTTCAAGTACTGTCTGAGACTGTGCTTTGGATTAATATTTATTTGAGCCAGTGATCTTATCTAATTTCAGTCCTAGCCCTCTCCTGAACCTCTTAAGATTCTCTCCAAGTTGAATCTAAATAGTGCTGTGGAACATCTGTATAATAAATGAGTGTCTTATTTTACTGAATCAGAATAGAGCTGTGGAGTACTTTGAGTGTCTTGTATGACTCTTGGGATAGGTAAGGAAAAAAGCATTCTTAGGCTAAGCCGTACAAAACTAAATATTTGCCAAATGCAAAGTGCATTGGAAGAAAGGGCAGGATTAATTCTTTCATTGGGGAGATAGTTTAGATTGGTGGTATAGAATTGGACTTTAGGGGCGCCTGGGTGGCGCAGTCGGTTAAGCGTCCGACTTCAGCCAGGTCACGATCTCGCGGTCCGTGAGTTCGAGCCCCGCGTCGGGCTCTGGGCGGATGGCTCGGAGCCTGGAGCCTGTTTCTGATTCTGTGTCTCCCTCTCTCTCTGCCCCTCCCCCGTTCATGCTCTGTCTCTCTCTGTCCCAAAAATAAATAAACGTTGAAAAAAAAAATTAAAAAAAAAAAAAAGAATTGGACTTTAATATCTAATTTTTACATGGTTTGAATTCTGGTGCTGTGAATCTTTAGACAAGGTAGCTTGGTGCCCACGTGTCCTCATGTGTAAAACACAGTGTTAATAGTCTACTTCACCAGGTCATTCTGAGGATTAAGTAGGTTAATACATTTAAAGTGTTTAGTTCATGGCACTTTGTGCATGGCTAGTTATCAGTTGTTGCTGTTATTACAGATGGAGGCACCATGAAGAACTGCTCTTCTCTTTGCTTGCTTATTCTCTGTTCTAAATAAATTCTTTTCCCTTCTCCCCTATTTAGCTAACATCTGCCTTCATCCTAGACATTTCTTGCCCTATTGGTATTTAAATTTCATTTTGAAACATATGCTAAGACATATCAACATATCAAAATCAATGTAGAGTTTTAAAGGTGTTGCATTTATTCATTGCATATAAACAGAAAGTAATCAATTCCTTTTGTTTTTCAGTCGGTTTGTATGGGTATTGTATGGAAACCAATTTGACAATAAATTATATTTAATTAATAAAAATAAATAAATAAATAAATAAATAAAGACTATTTTAGAAATACAAGCTTACCTAAGCATAGCAAAGCCATTTAATTATTAGAATTCATCTCCATGAAGCCACATTCATGTTTTGTAATTTATTTTTGCCATCTTGTTTGTCTGCCAGTGTTAACCTCATTAATTCAAATAATAGACCTGAATAGTAAGTACCATTATAGAAAAGAAGACAGTGTGCTGAGGCAGCAAGAGACTTAGATTCCTTCTTTTGGTTTTGGCTGGTTTTGTAACATTGAACAGGCCATTTAATGATAATAAGTACATTAATATCTACCATTAATTGAACACTAATTTTTGCTAAAAGGTAAATAACAAGGACATTTATCAGGGATTTATTCAGTAAAAGAATATCTGAGGTACTTAAAATGCCTTACTCATCAAAAGAAGATGAAATTATATATAGTAGCTAGTAGACAGGCAGTTACAAAGAAGAGTACATTTTAAAACAGAAGATTTTGTATCACTATATATGTGTTATAAAAACTACAATAACACAATCAGTTACCCAGACTTTTTTTGAACTATGCTTATGTGTTTTAGAAAAATTCAATCAATAAGTAAACAAGTGTAAAATATTTTTGGGGAAATAAAGGCTATAAACAGTAAAACAAATTGCTTTCTCTTTCTTAGAAAATTCAGTAACCACCTGATTCTAGTCTCCAACCTTATCACTGCTACTGTTGATTCTCTTAATGATTAAGGATGGTGATGAAGAAAAGCAGCCAGCTGATGTCTAGAAAGTGATTTTCCAGCCACCGCTTCTCACTTCTGCATTTTCCACATTAGCTAACTCCTTGGGCCCCAGTTGTCCCTCTTCAGCATTCAGTTGCTCTTCTGCTTCAGATTCTGTTTTGTGCATTCCTGGGTTTTGAAGGCTTTGACAGTCATTTCTCCTAGGATCCATTTGATTAGTCCATTTGATTACTCATTAATACCACCGCTAACATTGTATAGTGCTGACACCTGGTATTCACTTTAGCGTAAGAATAGTTCAACTCAAATTATGGCTTATCATAGGATTGTTTTCTAGAGAGCTAGGTTAATGTAACATATTCTATTATTGACTCATATATTCACTTACATTGGGATTGGTCTTGTACTTATTTTATCATTGTCAGACACATGAACATAATGAAAAATATTTAAATACAAATTTATTTTAGCGTAGCAATAATAGAACATGCATTTTAAAGATAATTCAGAAATGCCATTACTGTGAAATAAATGTCAGATCCCTCCCACTCCTCTCAATTTTATGTCTTCATTCTGCTTGATTTTAGGACGAATAACCTTTACAGAACCAAATATTCAGAATGTGCCAAGAGATTTTGAGATCGAAATGCCAACACTAGTAGGGGAAAGCCCACCTTCTCAAGCCCTAGGCAAAGGCCTACTTCCCACATACAGGTAGACGTTATTTCTCTGTATTTGTGTTAATATACTTTTGTGAGTATGAATGGTTCAAAAACAGCCGTTTGGACAAAATAATGAAATTAGTTATTTTATTGGACAAAATAATGAAATGATGAATTTTTTGTTCTGGGCATACATATTTCTTTTTTTTTTTTTTTAAGTTTATTTATTTTGAGGGAGAGAGAGTGTGCTTGTGCACAGGGAGGGACAGAGAAAGAGGAAGAGAGAGAATCCCAAGCAGGCTCCATGTTGTGTGGAGCCCCAAGTCCGTTGAGGAGCCAGAGACAGAGCCCTTAGTGGGGGCTCAAACTCACAACCCCTGAAATTATGACTTAAGCTGAAATCAAGAGTTGGTGGCTTAATTGACTAAGCCACCCAGGCACCCTTGGGCATATATATTTCTATTCTAGGTGCTATCCGTTTAACATCCTGAGTCTGTCTATAAAGATGCTAGTTGATGGTGAAAGGCTGAAAACCTAGGCCACTAATTAAATCAATTGGCATGATGTGCTTTATTAACTCAGTCGCTAAAGGGAAGAGTTTTTTAATTGTGTCAGGAACATCCCCTCCTGCCCTCGCCATATACACCTGATGGAAAGAAACAGCATAGATAATTACATATGGTCAAAAGGATTTGTTGATTTGAGCTAAATATCAGTAATTGTTTCAGAAGCAGTTTGTGGCAGAAGCAGTTACAGAAATGTCTTACTTCCTGTTTAATTGAATATTTGCTAAAAAAGAAAATCTAGTAGCTTTGTTAAGCTTTAAAGTGAGTTTCAAATGATAAGATTTTTAAGTTTCTTAGATAGAACTATTGACTTTACTGAAAAATGAGACCTTTTTCATATATTTGAGACTGCTTCATGTCCAGCTGCTGATGTTGTTTTCATGACAGAGGAAAAAAGAAGACAAGTTGCAGCCTGAACTCTGGACACCAGGCACAGATGGAGGAGAGAGCCTCAGACAGAGGAATGCCCTTTTCAGTCAGCATGCGACATGCCTTTGTACCTTTCCCAGGTAAGGTGGCTGATGGTTTTCTGAACTTCTTATTGCTGTGGGAATGGTTTTCAAAGCACTGATAAAGCCTGGATTATGAATAAGACTCAGAAGGATTCATTGGTCGCTCCCCTTTTCCTCTCTTCAATGTAGCCTGTTTTTCCCCTTTGTGTTGCAAGGTTGTCAGTCATCATTGTCTTCATGATCTGCTCTGTGGGAAACTTCTGTGGTGTAAGCTTATCGGCAGCAGTCTGCTGAAACCATGTTTTCCAAGGTCATTGTAGACCTTTTGGCAAAGTCCAGCAGATACCATTAGTCCTTGTCCTCTTTGACTTCTGTACAGCTTTTGTACTGTTCATTAACCCTTACTTTCCTCAATTTCTGTCCTCCCTTGATCTCGAAGGGCACATTTTTTTTTTTTTTTTTTTTTTTTGTCTTTCTGACTTGCTTTGCTATTCTGTTTCTCCTCCTCTTCTCCACACCACTGCTTTCTAGTGCAGGGGCTAGTCCCCAAGGCTGTCCTCCCAGTGCCTGACTTCTCCTCAGTACTCTAGTCATATACTTTTCATAAAAGGTTTAACTCTGGCTATAAACTCTAGTCATAAAACATTTGAAAGTCACGATCTAACTCCTAAACATCCCTACTATTTGTATACATATTTGCTCTTTTATCTTTTGCCAGCTGTTAGGTCTGAGTGAGTGCATTCTGAATTTATTTTAATTCTGCCAGAAACTTAATGTTCTAATGGTGAATTCAGGTCTATGATAACAACCTGCTTGGTAATTTTAGTTTTGCTTTAAGTATGAACTATCAGCATTATATCATTGTAACCATTTTTAAGTATTTAGCTGTGTGACATTAAGTACATTTGCCTTGTTGTATAGCCATTACCACCATCCATCTCCAGAACTTTTTCATCTTCCACAACTGAAACTCTACATCTATTAAAAAATAACTCTTCCCACCCACTCCCCAGCCCCTGGCAGCCACCATTCTACTTTCTGTCTCTGTGAATGTGACTACTCTAGCTATCTCATCTATGTGAAATTATACAGTATTAGTCTTTTGGTGTCTGGTTATTTCACTTAGCATAATGTCTTTAAGATTCATCCATGTTGTAGTATATGTCAGAATTTCCTTTCTTTTTAAGGCTGAATAATATTTGATTGTATGTATATACTTCATTTTGTTTATTTGTTCATCAATTTATTCTTAGCTAAACAATAAAATTATGTTAACATGACCTTATTTTATACTGCTTTTGTTTACATTTTTTAAGTTTATTGAAATTAAAGATATGTCGATTAAATCTGAAAATTTCTGTCACATATATTTAGTGTTTAGTCCATTTACATCTAAAGTAATTATTGGTGTGGCACCTGAGTGGCTCAGTCAGTTGAGCGTCTGTCTTGATTTGGGCCCAGGTCATGATCTCAGGGACATGAGATCGAGCCCTATATCTAAGCTAAGCATTGAGCTGGTGTAAGCTTCTCTCATTCCTACTCCCTCTTCCCCTTCCCTGCTTGTGCTCACTCACTCTAACTCTCAAAAAAAAAAAAAAAATTGGCATATGGTTGGTTTAAGTCTACTCTCTTGTTATTTGTGTTTCATTTATCTGTTTTTTATTTTTTAAAGATTTAAGTGACTACTTTTTATTCTTTTTATTTTCTCTACTGTCTTATTAACTATCCTATATATTCTAGAGTTTACAATATGCATCCCATCACAAACTATCTTCAAATAACCTTATACTACTTCATCTGTAATATAAGGAATTTTTCCATTTCCCCTCTTTTATAATAGGTTTTATTTCTATGACATATAAATTCTACTATCTAGCTGTTATTCTTGCTTGAAACAGTCTATAATCTTTCAAAGAAATCAAATAAAAAAGCATCTCTCCTATCTGTCCATTTTTACCATTTCTTGCACTTTTCATTTCTTGGAGTAATTCAAGGAATCTTAAAGTACTTCCTCCAGAATACTTCCTTTAAGGTTTCTTGTAGTGCAGATCTACTGACAACGACTTATCTCAGCATTCCCATGTCTCTAGGTGTCTTTATTTTATCCTCACTTTTGAAAGATAATTTATTTTATTTATTTTTTTAATTTTATTTGAGAGAGAGAGAGAGAGAAAGTGAGTCAGGGATAGGGGCAGAGGAAGAGAGAGAGATAATCTTAAGCAGACTCCACACTCATCACAGAGCCTGATGCAGGGTTCAATCCCACGACTCTGGGAACATGACCTGAACCAAAATCAAGAGTCCAATGCTCAGCCAACTGAGCCACCCAGGCGCCCGAATGATAATTTTTTTCAACATAGATTTATTGGTTTACAGTCCTTCTCTTTCATCACTTTATATATTTCCACTAGCTTCTGGTTGCATTATTTCTGATGAGAAGTACTCCACCATTTTTCTTGCTCTTTTTCTAAGCATAATATAACTTTTCCTTGGATGCTTTTTCAATTTTGTTATTCAATTTTAGCAATTTGATTTGGGCGCAAGTCTCTGGGTAGTTTTTCATGCTTTGCTTGTAAGACTTTTGAATTTGCTGAATTTCCTCAGTTGGCATCATTTTGCTTTTTTTTAATCTATGTGCTTATATTTTTCAGTAAATTTGGAACATTTTCAACCATTATTTCTTGTAATATTTTTTGTTCATATCTCTCTCTCCTTCCTTTCTATTACACAAATATACATATGTAATACCACTTGGTATTGCCCCACAATTCCCTGAAGCTTTCTTCTTTTTTATTTCCCTTTCCTTTTTTTTTTCCTCCCAATCCTGTGCTACAATGCATATTTTCTATTGACTGTTTTAATGTTCATGGATCATCTCTTCTACAGTGTCTAATTGCTGTCACATCCTTCTGGTGGATTTTACATTTCAGATATTTTTAGCTTTGGAATTTTTATTTGATTTCTTTGTCTAGTTTTTATTACCTTATTGCATTTCATTATTTGTTACATCATTATGTTCATGTTTCTTTAAATTCCTGAACATTATCTATGGTAGCTATTTAAAATTCCATCATCTCTGTAATTTCTGGATCATTTTGCTATTGATTAAAGACTCTCCTGGTCAGTTACATTTTCCTGGATCTTCATATGTCTGGTATTTTTTTTTTATTATTATATATTGGACATTACGGTTGCTACATTATTGACTCTTGGGATTTTGTGGTCTTCATTAATAAAATTTTCTCTGGCAGACACTTAATTTACTTTCACAGTCAGCTTGATCATTTTGAGATTTTTTTTAAGCTTTGTTAGCAAATGTTTAGAGTGGCCTTTACCCCAGGGCTAGATTAGTCCTGATTGTAAGGTGCTGCCTTGCTAGGGTCTGTACTTGGTGCTCAAGGGGTTAACAAGGTCTGTCCACTCAGTCTGGTCACAGCTTGAACATCTCTCAACATTCAAGAGGATGTTGTTCAAGTAGTTGTTCAGCTGACAGCTATGTGATGGTGGTTGTTTCTTCAGTAATAGTTATTCCTTTAGTATTGGTTCTTTGCCTGGTTTCCTGAACTATCTCCCTTCTTTAGTAGTTGGTTAAAAGTCCCAAGGGATTACTGTGCATATTTGTGGTGCTCCTCTTATGTACAACTCCTTTCTCCAAATTTCCACAAATTCTAGCTCCCTCAGTAGGCACAAACTCTAGTCTCTGCTTCCTCATCTCAGAGAGATCATAGTGCTTCGTTTCATCTTTCTTTCCCTGCAATGCATTCTGGTAAGTTCCTCTTTTCAGAACCCTAAGACACTTGCATGACTCACCTCATCTTTTCCCTCCTCCCTACTTCTTAAGGATTGTAGTCCTGTACTATGTCCAACATCTGAAAACACTTATTTCATATATTTTGTGAGTTTATCTTATTTATGGCAGGAAGGCCATAAAAGTTATGGTCATTTGTTTTAAATTATTACTTATATACTTTTGAATTGTTTATTTATTTACCATAGTTCAGAAATAAAAATGTATAAAATCAAAATATATTGAGAAGTTTTATTTCCTTCCCTGTCCTAGTTGTCCTATTGTCTGCAGCTCTTCTAGATAACCTCATTCATATATGTTTCTTACATGTCCTCATTGTATTTTTATGAAGATATAAGCAAATGTGAATATATAATTCCTTCCCCTATTCTTACACAAAAACAAGGATTCCATATACACTGTTGTATGCCTTTCTTCACTTAATGTTTTATACTGAAGAATTGTGATGATCAGTAAATAATTTTGAACATAAATCAGTTTAATCTCTGTGCAGGTAATCTGTGTAGCAGAAAACTGTGGGTTTGTTTGCTGAATCAAAGAGTAAATCTGTTTAATTGGTAGGTATTGTTGAATTGCAATCTAATGGGGGAGAATAACCATTTAGTTCCCAGTAACAATATCTGAGTGTTCCTTTCTTAGCCTTGCCACAGAACGTACTGTCCAACTTCTGGATTTTTGCAATTTAGGTAGAGAAAAATTATTCCTTGCTATAGTTTTAAATTGCATTTCTTTTATTGTGAATGAAGACAAGCATTCTTTAGTATGTTTAAGGTTCTTTTGATTATTTCTGTGAACTGCTTGTTTATATTTTGTCTTGTTCTTGATTTGTAGCATGTCTTTTTTATAATATGACAATGAATCTTTTGTGATATCAGTTGTAAATATTTTTCCTCCTTTTTTTTACCATGATTTTTTAAAAAAGTTTATTTATTTTTGAGAGAGAGAGCATAAGCAGGGCAGGGATAGAGAGAGAGGGGACAGAAGATCTGAAACCTGATGAGGGGCTCAAACTCATGAACCATGGTATCATGACCTGAGCCAAAGCCAGACTCTTAACTGACTGAGCCACCCAGGTGCCACTTTACCACTATTTTTTAAATTTTGTTTTTGCCATGTGTGTCTAATCCAGTTATTTCTATTCCATAGGTAAACTTTCTGAATCCTCTAAGTCATAGAGGATTGTTTCCATTGAATGTTTCTCTCCAGCCCACTTAAAATGTGCACATATTACAAATCAGTTTCTTCATTCATTCTTTCATTCATTCAACAACCATTTAAAGGATTTTCTAGAGAATGAAAAGGAAAAATAAGTATCCCATTTCTAATGGCTCTGTGCTACGTGGGAGAGGCATGGAAGAACCATTTTAGATTGTGTATCAGGTGCTGTGGAAACACTGAAGAAAGCACTACTATAGTGGTTAAGTGGCAGAGGTCAGGGGTGGCTTTACACATAATACATATACTTGAAAGCCAAACAGAAAAATTATGATCTAAGTCACAGAACTGAATTGCATCATGTTAAAAGCAAGATTTTAACCTTTGGACACATATCTTATGGTTCTAGGTTAGAACTAAATTTCTGTCTTCCGGTTCAATTCTATAAAACCTGGATTTATCTTTGTACCAGCTTTTCTAAAATAATTTCTGTTTCAGGTGGCTTAATATTAGCTGCGGATTACTCTCAACTTGAACTGAGGATCTTGGCTCATTTATCTCATGATCGGCGTCTCATTCAAGTGTTAAACACTGGAACTGATGTTTTCAGGAGTATTGCCGCTGAGTGGAAGATGATTGAGCCAGAGTCTGTTGGGGATGATCTGAGGCAACAAGCAAAGCAGGTGATTTTAGTGAGCATGTTGAACATAAATGGGAATTTTAATGATTAAAAAAATTTAAAAATTGCCTTGATCATTTGCAGTGGAGGAATGATTTCTCCATCTTTGGATCTTTCAAATCACATTCACCTGAGCCTGTCTCATGGTATTCATTATACTTTCCTCAATAGAGTCAGTAAAAAGAATCAGGTAGATTTAGTCTGAGGCAACTTAGTGTGAGGAAAGCCATCTACATTAGTGGTAGATATTGTGGTGGCGGTGGTAGTTGTTATTTATGTATATTTGTGTTGGGGGGGGTTTCTTTTAGAGAGAGAGGAATCGTGAGTGGGAGAGCAGGGTAGGGGCAGGGAGAGAAAGAGAATCTTTTATTTTTTTAATGTTTATTTCTTTTTGAGAGCAGAGAGAGAGAGAGAGACAGAGCATGAGCAGAGGAGGGGCAGAGAGAGAGGGAGACACAGAATCCAAAGCAGGCTCCAGGCTCTGTTAGCACAGAGCCTGATGCGGGGCTCAAACTCATGAACTGTAAGATCACGACCTGAGCCGAAGTCAGACGCTCAACCAAGTGAGCCACCCAGGTGCCCCTGAGAAAGAGAAGCTTAAGCAGACTCCACACTTAGCCCAGAGCGTGATGTGGGCTCACTCCCACGACTTTGGGATCATGACTAGAGCCAAAATCAAGAGATGCTTAACCAACTGAACCACCTAGGTGTCCCTGTGTGTGTGTTTTAAAAATTTCTTTCTAGTCTGTAAGCATTCATATTTTCATCTTTATTTTCACAGGTGATTTCTAAATGTTTACTGAAAAATAAAAATTGACTGAGCTGTAGATTATAATTAATAACTGATAGCTTTTTGAGGCCTTTGGTTAGCTAATCCACATGTGAAACTTTACACTGCCCTTGGACTTTTCAAGTGGGTCCATATTAGTTCCTGGCCTGGATTAACATTGATACTTTTTTTTTTTTTTTTTTACCTCATGGCCTGTGGGAAATCTGATGCCATTTTTGAGAGAATAGGATTGCTGGCTGAGGCAAACGAACATTACTCCCACCTTTAAGATCCTATGTGTTAGTTTTACATTTATACTTCTAGTTACTCGCAACTATAATTCTTGACTCACTCATTAGGCATGAAACACTTCCTCTCAACGTTGCCTATTTAGCACCAGCACTTGTTTCTTCCACTTTAAAAATTTTTTTTTAACGTTTATTATTTGTTTTTGAGAGAGAGAGAGTGCAAGCAGGGGAGGGACAGAGAGAGAGAGAGACACAGAATCTGAAGCAGGCTCCAGGCTGAGCTGTCAGCACAGAGGCTGATGCGGGGCTCAAATTCACGAACTGTGAGATCATGACCTGAGCTGAAGTCGGATGCTTAACTGACTAAGCTACCCAGGTGCCCCTCTTCCACTGTTTAGAAAGCCAGCTTTGCCCTTTCTATTTAAGAATCTCTTCTGGGGTTCTGCATTCAGCAAGAATCAAACCCTAAGTAAAATAGGTAATGTTCCAGTATTTAATATTAATAATAAACCCATAAAATAGGTATTATTATTATTCCCATTTTATATAGGAGTAAACAAAGGCACCAAAAGTTAGTAATTTACTTAAAGTCATACAGCTGTCAGTGGTGGAGCCAAGATAAGTTCAGAATGCCAGAACTTAGACATTCTGTCTCCATATAAACACTCATGCACTGATGATATCTGCCTCTATTTAATAAGTTCTTACAAGACTTAATGGTGTTTATGCTATGTCAATTTTTCTTCCTAAGTCACCATGCACTGAACTCCTTGGCTCTGGCTGAGATCTCAGAAAGTGCTGTGTACTTTCTGAGTTAAAAAAAAAAAAAAAAGGTAGGAGTCACAATAAAATAAAATGTAAAAACACCAAAAAGGGAAAGAAAAAAGAAGGTAAAAAAAACCTCTCTCAATGTATTTAAAAAGATAGGGGGATGCCTGAGTGACTCAGTCAGTTAAGTGTCCAACTCTTTGATTTCAGCTCAGGTCATGATCTTATAGTTCGTGAGTTTGAGCCCTGCATCAGGGCTCTGCACTGACAGTGCAAGCCTGCTTGGGATTCTCTTGCTCTACCTCTCTCTCTGCCCCTCCCCTGTTCTCTGTCTCTCTCTCTCTCTCTTTCAATAAATAAATAAACATTACAGGGCACCTAGGTGACTCAGTCAGTTAAGCGTCTGACTTCGGCTCAGGTCATGATCTCATGGTTCACGAGTTCAAGCCCTGCATTGGGCTCTGTGCTGATAGCTCAGAGCCTGTAGCCCACTTTGGATTCTGTGTCTCCCTCTCTCTCTGCCTCTTGCCTGCTTGCTCTCTCTTTCTCTCAAAAATAAATAAACATTAAAAAAATGGAAAAAACAAAAACTTCTAGCCATCCTATCACATTAAAAGTATTTTGGAATTCTGATAATCATTTTTTGCTAGTTATCTTCTAAATTATATTTAATGACATTTATATGAGCTTGCTTTATATCAGGAATTTTCCTAAACACTTATAAATAATAACTCCATAATCTTCACAATTCATGATACAGGTATTACTATCTTCATTTTATGGATGAAGAAATCAAGTTACAAGACTTTAGGTAGCTTGTGTAAATGCTGGAATTGGGATTTGAACCCAGGCAATATTCATTATTAAATTACAGTGTCCTTACTGCCTATTTAGACCATCTCCTTCCATTACTCCCAAAATTTCCTCAGGAATTCATTTAACCCAAAAGAATTCTGCAATTGTGGGATTTCAGGTGGTGGTGAAGCGGAAAGCATATTTATTTCCAGTGAAGTCTTTCCTATTTTCCAACCATGAAGCCACCACTTCCTACTCTATTAGTCCTATGCAAGGGCCAGGAGACGAATGTTTGTAATGCTTCTCTTTCTTGACTCCTGGACACTTCTTTAAGCAGAAGTTAATATGGTATTATGGGAGCAGAAAGCCGCTCTGAAGACTACTGGTTAAATAACAGGAATAAATCTTCCCTTTTATTTTTTTTTTTTAATTTTTTTTTTCAACGTTCATTTATTTTTTGGGGGACAGAGAGAGACAGAGCATGAACGGGGGAGGGGCAGAGAGAGGGGGAGACACATAATCAGAAACAGGCTCCAGGCTCTGAGCCATCAGCCCAGAGCCTGACGCGGGGCTCGAACTCACAGACCGCGAGATCGTGACCTGGCCGAAGTCGGATGCTTAACCGACTGCGCCACCCAGGCGCCCCAAATCTTCCCTTTTAAATCACTAGTATTATTTTCTTAAAACACACACATATTCATATTTATTCATATTTCCCCCTTCCTCCCTACCTGAAAGTATTCCTAAAAGGCAGAAAAGAGAAAAGATGTTCACTGGATGTCAGGTTCTATGAATTTAACCTACCAAAAACAGATCTAATCATTTTTGACTCACTATGAAATAAAAAGTGGACCAAATTTCAAGCCCCATGAACCTTTTATATTTGCATGTTATGTAGTGATCACCTTTAATTTACTCACTCAGTGTAATGACTTCTTTTCAGATTTGCTATGGAATCATTTATGGAATGGGAGCTAAATCTTTGGGAGAGCAGATGGGCATTAAAGAAAATGATGCTGCCTGCTACATTGATTCATTCAAATCCAGATATACAGGTAGATAAACCTGGAGTGCCAATTATCTTCTAGATGCTATCCTTCAACTATCTTGCCATATTAATTGAAAATTAGTGTTAGAAAATTTTCTGTTAACATTTCTATTACTCAAAAGTTTTTGTTAGGTATTGTTAATTAAATAACATTAACCTTATCATTACTAAGATGGGCTTTTTTTTTTTAATAAAAGTAGGATCAGAAATGGAATAACAAAATCCAGTTGATGTATATGCTACTATGTCATTGTGAATATCTCATAAAGCCTTGGAATTGTCCTGTGCTGTAGGTTTAGATAGCTTTAATTCAAAACAGTAAACCATTGATTAAATGTACCAGACACTATGAAAGAACAATTGCTGTTATAGAGCAGTTTGAGTATTACCATTTTAAATTATCTTTTGGCATTTATTGAAGTACAATTTACATACAGTAAAATTTGTTCCTTTTAGATGTGTATTTGTATGAATTCTGACAAATGCACAGAGTTATATAATCTGCATCACAACCAAGATATGGAACCATTACCCTTTCACCCCAGAAAGCTATTTCATAGTCCTTTATAGTCAACCTTGTCCTCAATCCCCAAAAAGAATTTATTCACATATGACATGATCTTGTACATAGAAAATCATATGAATTCTACAAAAACAACTACTGGAACAAATAACTAAATTTAGAAAGGTCCCATCATACAAGGTCAATTTGTAAAATTCAGTTGTATCTTTGTTTATGAGCAATAATTAGTGAATGAAGTAAAAATAAAACCATTTCAATCACATCAAAATACATGAAATAGTTGGGATAAATCTAACAGTATGTGCAAGACTTTATTGAAAACTCTGAAACAATCCTGAGAGAATTTAAGAATACTTAGATAAATGTGAGGGTTACCATGTTAATTTATTAGAAGGTACAATATTGTTGTGATGACAGTTCTCCATAAATTGTTCTATGGATTCAATTTAGTTCCAATCAAAATTTCATTAGACTTTTGTGTAGAATTTGACAAGCTTATTCTAAATTTATCTGGAAATTCAAAGGGCCTGGAATAATGAGAAAAATCTTGGGAGGAAAAGTATAATGTTGAATACTAACACCCCCTGAGTTCAAAATTTATTATAAAACTACAATAATCAATATAGGCATAAGTGTAGACATGGCAAACAATGGGTCACAATAAAGTGTTCAGAAATAGACCTATATATATCTGTGGTGGTTTGATTTTCAATTAGGTTGCCATGGTAATTCAATGTAGGAAAGATGATCTTGTCAACAATTGGTTCTAGAACAACTGAATACTAGTATGGAAAAAAAGTAACTTCAACTTTCATCCCATACTTTATTCAAAAATTAGCTTGATATGGAGCATAGACTTAAAAGTAAAATCTAAAACTACAAATCTTCAGAAGGAAAAAACGGGGAAAATTCTTTGTGACATTGAGGTAGGCAAAGATTTCTTAGGTGATAATTACACTGAATTAACCATAAAAGATAAACATTGATAGATAATACCATTAAGAAAATTTAAGGCATGGTGCCTCGGGGGCTTAGTTGGTTAAGCGTCCGACTTTGGCTCAGGTCATGATCTTGTAGTTCATGGGTTCGAGCCCCATGTTGGGCTCTGTGCTGACAGCTCAGAACCTGGAGCTACTTCAGATTCTGTCTCTCTCTCTGTCTCTCTCTCTGCCCCTCCCCAGCTCACACTCTGTCTCTCTCTCTCAAAAATAAATAAACATTAAAAAAATTTTTTTAAATAATAAAAGAAAATGTAAGGCAAACCACAGAAGAGAAAATATTTGCAGTTCCTATTATCCAACAAAGAACTTGCATCCAGAATATGTAAAAATTCTTACAACCAATAGTGAGAAAGCAAACAATCCAATAAAATAAAGGTCAAAAGATTTGAAAAGACTTTTCACAAAAGAAAATATATGAATGACAACATCAAATATTATTGTTATTAGTCATCAGGGAAAAGCAAATGAAAACCACAAAGAGACACCATTACAAAAACACTACAATGGCTAAAATTAAAAACACTGTATCCCTTTTACATTGCTGGTAGGATTGTCAAATGGTACAACCACTATGGAAAACAGTATGGCTCTTTCATAGTTAAACATACAGATAATTATGTGATCTGGCAATTCTAATATTGGGTATTTGCCCAAGAAAAATGAAAACAGCAAGAGAAAGACTGCTATGTGAATGTTATAGCAGTTTTATTCCTAACAACCAAATTGTCTATGAACAGGATCATGGATAAACAAATTTTGGTATATCTCTGCAATGGAATACTATTTAGCAAAAGAAGGCAAATTCAAATGAGAACATACAGTACAATTCAATTTTTATGAATTTTTAAGAATATGAAAAACCAAGATATGGTATCATTAAGCAGATCAATGAGTTTTTTGGCTGATAATGGGGCTCTAACTATAAAGGTGATATAAATGTTTCATATCTTGTAGTGTGCATTCATTTGTTAAAATACATCCAACTGTTCACCTAAAGTGCGTTCCTTCTGGGCACATGCACTCCAATGTTTATAGCAGTGCTAGCGACAATAGCCAGTGTGGAAAGAGCCCAACTGTCCACTGACTGATGAATGGATAACGAAGATGTAGTGTGTGTATACACACACACACACACACACACACACACACACACACACACACTGGAATATTACTCGGTGATCAAAAAGAATTTGCAACAATGTGGATGGAACTAGAGTGTATTATGCTAAGTAAAATTAGTCAAAGAAAGACAAATATCATGACTTCACTCATATGTGGAATTTAAGATACAAAACAGATGAACATATCTGGAAGAGAAGCATATTTGGAAGAGAAGCAAAAATAATATAAAAACAGGGAGAGGAACAAAACATAAGAGACTCTTAAATACAGAGAACAAACTGAGGGTTGTTGGAGGGGTTTTGGGTTGCGGGGGTGTGCTAAATGGACAAGGGCATTAAGGAGGACACTTGTTGGGATGAGCACTGGGTGTTATATGTAGGTGATGAATCGCTGGATTCTACTCCTGAAATCATTGTTGCACTATATGCTGACTAACTTGGATGTAAATTAAAATAAAATGAAATAAAATTAATATACAAATTTAAAAAATTAAGTCGGTTCCTTCTACTGTATATAAACTATACCTCAAAACTGATTTTTTTAAATTTTTATTTACATTTCAGTTGGCTAACACATAGTGTTAGATTAATTTTAGGTATACAGTACAGTGATTCAACACTTCCATACATCACCCTGTGCTCATCATGGCAAGTGCACTCCTTAATCCCTATCACCTATTTAACCCATCCCTACATTCACCTACCCTCTGGTAACCATCAGTTTGTTCTCTATAGCTAAGTGTCTGCTTCTTGACTTGCCTCTCTCTTTTTTTTCCCCTTTGCTTGTTTGGTTTTTTTTAAAGTAGTTCTTTCCATCTCTGAATATTTGAGAGCCTCTGACAGGAGTCAGTTAAGAGAATTTGTACAGGTGCAGTGTCTTCAGTCTTATCCTTTTTTTTGCTCTTCACTCAACAATACCATAGTAATTCTTAAAGAGGAAAAGGGGAGAGCCTTACTGCTTTCTGAAATTCTTATGCTGGTGGTCGAATATCACCAACAGCTTCACTTGGCAGGATTTTATCCCTTCCTTTCACCCACAGTCCCCTCAAATGTCTCTCTTGTACCAGCCACACAGCAGAAATCTTCAGATGAGGGGTTTTAGTTAGGAGACATTAATGTTAATTATTTAGGATAAGCAGAGCTGTGAGAAAGCAGAGATTGCATGTATGAATAAAGATATATCAGCACAGTCTGTATACCTGATTGTGTTTTAAATAGCACGGAGAAAGGATGTTGAGGAGAGAAGACCTCTCTAGTTCAGAAATATGAATGAAAAGTTGGCCTACCTGGAGCAACAAATTCAATCTGGAGATCTGTAAGATGTAATAATGAGCCTATATAGCAGAGGATGAATCCTGGTATAGGGAATATGAATGTGTTTGAAAAGTACACCGTACATATTTTTTTTAATTGTAAGAAGTGAGTCGTATATATTCCTAATGAAGTTTTTATTATTCTTGTATTAATTTCATTTAGGTCCTATTTTGATTGTAGCTTAGATGCTAACAAGGAGCTATTAGAATGTTTTAAGCCTGGAAGTGATAAGACCAAACAGTAAAAGAGGATTGATTAACACAACCAGAAAGAGCAGAAGAAGCTGATGAAAAGTAGCATGGAATAGTCTTAAGATCCTAGGTTTTAGTACCTGCTCTGTTCTGGAGTTTGGTTTCATATTTTTTGTTGGTGATAGAGTTAGATTATGTCATTTCTTTTTTTTTTTTAATGTTTATTTATTTTGAGACAGTGAGCAAGCGTGGGGGAAGGGCAAAGAGAGAGGGAGAGAGGGAGAATACCAAGCAGGCTTGTGCTGTCAGCGCAGAGCCCAATGTAGGGCTCAAATTCACGAATGGTGAGCTCATGACCTGAGCTGAAATCAAGAGTCAAATGCTTAACCAACTGAGCCACCCAGGTGCCCTGATTATGTTAGTTCTTTTTTTTTTTAATTTAATTTTTTTATTTTTTTAAAATTTACATCCAAATTAGCATATAGTGCAACAATGATTTCAGGAGTAGATTCCTTAGTGCCCCTTACCATTTAGCCCATCCCTCCCTCCCACAACTCCTCTAGTAACCCTCAGTTTGTTCTCCATAGTTAAGAGTCTCTTCTGTTTTGTCCCCCTCCCTGTTTTTTTTTTTTGTTTCCCTTCCCTTATGTTCATCTGTTTTGTCTCTTAAAGTCCTCATATGAGTGAAGTCATATGATTTTTGTCTTTCTCTGACTAATTTCACTTAGCATAATACCCTGTAGTTCCATCCACATAGTTGCAAATGGCAAGATTTCATTCTTTTTCATTGCCAAGTAATACTCCATTGTATATAATACATTTTCTTTATCCATTAATCCATCGACGGACATTTGGGCTCTTTCCATACTTTGGCTATTATTGATAGTACTGCTATAAACATGGGGGTGCATGTGTCCCTGCAAAACTGCACACCTGTATCCCTTGGATAAATGCCTAGTAGTGCAATTGCTTGGTTGTAAGGTAGTTCTATTTTTAGTTTTTTGAGGAAACCTCCATACTGTTTTCCAGAGTGGCTGCACCAGCTTGCATTCCCATCAGCAGTGCAAAAGAGATCCTCTTTCTCCGCATCCTCGCCAACACCTGTTGTTGCCTGAGTTGTTAATGTTAGCCATTCTGAGATGTGTGAGGTGGTATCTCATTGTGGTTTTGATTTGTATTTCCCTGATGATGAGTGATATTGAGCATTTTTTCATGTGTCAATTGGCCATCTGGATGTCTTCTTTGGAGAAGTGTCTATTCATGTCTTTTGCCCATTTCTTCACTGGATTATTTGTTTTTTGGGTGTTGAGTTTGATAAGTTCTTTGTAGATTTTGGATACTAACCCTTTATCTGATATGTCATTTGCAAATATCTTCTCCAATTCTGTTGGTTGTGTTTTAGTTTTGCTGATTGTTTCCTTCTCTGTGCAGAAGCTTTTTATTTTGATGGAGTCCCAGTAGTTCATTTTTGCTTTTGTTTCCCTTGCCTCTGGAGACATGTTGAGTAAGAAGTTGCTGTGGCCAAGATCAAAGAGGTTTTTGCCTGATTTCTCCTTGAGGATTTTGATGGCTTCCTGTTTTACATTTAGGTCTTACATCCATTTTGAGTTTATTTTTTTGTCTGGTTTAAGAAAGTGGTCCAGGATCATTCTGCATGTCGCTGTCCAGTTTTCCCAGCACCACTTGCTGAAGAGACTGTCTTTATTCCATTGGATATTCTTTCCTGCTTTGTCAAAGATTAGTTGGCCATACGTTTGTGAGTCCATTGCTGGGTTCTCTATTCTGTTCCATTGATCTGAGTGTCTGTTCTTGTTCCAGTACCATATTGTCTTGATGATTACAGCTTTGTAGTATAGCTTGAAATCTGGGATTGTGATGCCTCCTGCTTTGGGTTTCTTGATTATGTGAGTTCTAAAGTCATTTTGTTGCTAACTTTCTGAGTCTACAAAAAGTGAATGAAAGTTTATATGCAAAGATTTGATGATGTGATATAGTGTTAAGAATCATGGTGGGGTTTTGGTATATTTCATTATATTGAAGCTAGTGAATGAGATTAAGAATGGACTTTGGTTATAATTATTTTTGTATCTTCTTTGTAGGGATTAATCATTTCATGAGAGAGACAGTGAAGAATTGTAAAAGAGATGGATTTGTTCAGACCATTTTGGGAAGACGTAGATATTTACCAGGAATCAACGACAACAACCCTTATCATAAAGCTCACGTATGTTGAGATTTCTCTGGATTTTTAACTTAATATTTTAATGACATATACTTTTCAACCAAGACTAAACACTGCTATTTCCTTTTAGGAATGAGTAGCCTATTAATTGGATCTTCTGTTTCACTAAGGACTTTGAAATAATGGCACATGCCAGTATTTGCTGAATGTAGTCCTTACAGACCAATGTAAATATGAGTTCACTTAATAAGACTTCAAATACTTTAAAGACGTTCTGTTTCAGTAAGCCAGTTATTTTTTAGTTTTGATAATAAATTATAAATGTAATTCTTACATTTGCTAATTGTTCTTTGTTTCAGATATTGTATACCAATTTGTCATATCACACAAAGTTTCCGATTTTTTCAGATTAGCCCATCATTAAATTGTGGTTCATTCATTTTTGGCTCATTCTATTTGTTTATTTTTTTATTTTTTTGAGAGAGAGAGAGAGAGTGGTAGCACACATGTACACATGCAGTGAAGAGGCAGAGGGAGAGGGAGAGATTGAATCTTAAGCAGGTTCCATGCCTAGCGGGAAGCCCCATCATGCCCTGAGCAGAAATTAAGTTAGACACTTAACCGATTGAGCCACCCAGGCTCCCCTTGTTTATTTATTTTAATAACACTGGCTCACCCAAAGTTATTAGGATATTCAAAATATTGAAAACTATTTTTAACACCATTTAAAATATTTATTGATGGTATTTACTAAAATTATGATTTAAAGTCTCTGAAATCTTTGGGACCCACAGAAGTATTCTATGCATCTGAACATTTAAATTTCTATTATAGTCCACATCTTCCTATTTCAACTGGTTATATTTTATCTTCTCCAATACTTCTGCATGTCAGTGCCCACTATACATTGTATGTAATGAAAATACCCACCCCCCCCACAGTGCTAGACTTCTGTCTGGAGCTAGAAACCTTCAGAGCACTAATGTTCTTAAGGACCGTGGAAGAATAGATGGCTTTTTGTTACTTCTTCACTCTGTAGCCTACCATATACCCAGATATCAAATATTTATCAGGCTTTTACCATCTCTCTAAATGAGTTGTCCCTTAGGAGTAGATAATTTTCTACTGGTCAGAGGGAGCCAGCTAGTAGAAGGCTTTAATAGCAGGCTGAAAATTTTAGACTTGATCTAACAGGAGTTATATTTCTTGGGATTTACATGATTAAAAATGGCGGATAGATTTATTGATGTAAATCAACCATACAAGTTTTTGAAAACTAATATTTTTGTACCTAAAGATGTGAGGGTAAGACTTTACATGCCAAATCCTTAGGAGTTAAAGTTCTGATTCATTATGTTGTTGCTGAGAAAAAAGAAAATTCCAACGCTCAGAATTACGAATAGATATAACCAGATTTAATTTTTGGTTTGCTTTGGTTTGGCTTCACTTTTTGTTGAAAATTTTATTGTATTGAAAAATATACATAGAGAAAGTGCAGGAAACAAATGTAAATTTTAGTAAATTATCACAGAACTACACCTGTGTAACTACCACTCAAGTGAAATAGAATATTGTCAGCACCTTAGAAGGTCCCTTGATGACTCCTACTCACTACCCACTGCCTCCCAGAAATAATCACTATCATAATCTAGCCCTATAGTTTTATATATTTTTGACCTCTATGTGCATCATATGTATGTATTCTTCTGCCTATAGCTTCTTTCACTGAAAACTGCATAGGCGAGTCATTCATGTCGTCTTACATAAAGGTAGCTGTTTTACTTTATGATAGTATCTTTATGATTATACCACAGTTTATCCATTTTTCCATTGATGGGAATTTAGGTTTCCAGTTTGGAGTTATTATGGATATTGCTGATTTGAAAATTCTTGTCCAAGGTTCTTGGTGCACATATTTTTCCATTTATGTTTGGTAAAGAACTAGTCTTAGAATTGCTGCTTATCTTCAACTTTAGTAGATAAAGCCAAATTGGTTTTGATGGTGGTTGCAGCAATCTGTCCTCCTTTCAGAAGTGTGTGCAAGTTCTCACTGCTCTGTGTTCTTGCCAACATTTGCTATTAAGGTGATATAATTTTAGCTATTCTGTTGTGTTTAAGGTAGTATCTTGTAGTTTTACTTTGCATTTCCTTGAATACTAATGAGGTAAGTAACTTAACAAATATTTATTAGCCATTACTTAATTCTTTCTTGGAAAAGTGGTTTTTCAAGTCTTCTTTTTCATTTTTTTTTTGTTGTTGTTGTTGAGTTGTCTGTCTTTTTCTTATATGTAGGAAAGACATATTGATTACATTTTGGGAAAATAGTCTCTTCTACACTGTATCTTGCCTTTTCATTCTTACTAGTAACTTTAGATGAGGAGAGGGTAATAATTTGGATTAGCCTTTAAATTTTAATTGAGAAATAACATGTGTAGTAAAGGGTACAAATCTTAACATGTAAAGTTTTACATGTTTATACCCATATAACCACCGTCCTGTCATGATATGGAACTTTTCCAACACCCTAGAAGTCTTCTTTATTCCCTCCAAATCAGTACTGTCCACCTCCCACCCCAGCACACACATAAAACTACAGGTTAGATTTGTATGAACTTGATTTTTATTTAAATGCAATTGTACCATATGTACTCTTGGATCTGACTTTTTTCATTCAAATATAGGTCTGTGAGATTCATGAGTTTCATGTGCAGCTATAGTTGATGTCTTTATTTAGCTGATATAGTAGAAACATACCAACAGTTTATCCATTCTAACATTTCATTTCTCCATTGGCAGACATTTGGACTCTTTCCAGGTTTTGCCTATCATTAATAAAGCTGCTATGAACATTCTCACATATGTCTTTTGGTGAACATATGTACCTAATTTCATTACTTTTAGAGTGGAACTGGTGAGTCATAGATTAAACACATTTATACTTTAGTATATACTGCCTAACAGTTTTACAGAGCAGTTATCCCCATTAACGTTGCCACCAGCTCTGTTTATCTACATTCTTGCCTTGGTTGATATCATTGGTCTTTTTACTTTTAGCTCTTCTGGTAACTGTGTAATGGTACCTCATTGTGCTTTCAATTTGCCTTTTTCTGATGACTAATGATGTTTAGCTCCTTTTTTGTTTATGGCTATTTGGATGTCTTCTTTTGTGGAGGGTCTGTTTAAATCTTTTGTCTTTGTTTGTTTATTTGTTTTGAGTTGTCTCTCTTTTAACTGATTTATGAGAGTCCTTTATATATTCCACATATGAGCCCTTTGGTTACATGGACTTATCAGTCTTTTATATTATTATAGTGCTTTCCTTGATCTGTTTAAGAAAGCTTTCACTACCCAAAAGTCAGGATAATTTTTGCTAGGAATTTTTGGTTTGCCATATACATTTATATCTACAATCAACCAGAAATTGGTTTTGATGTATTATGAGAGACTGAGGGTCAAGGTCTTCCATCTCCCCTCACCTCAAGGATATACAGTTGTCCCTAACTATTTATTGGAAAAACGGAGCTTTCCCCCTACTGTTCTTCAGTGCCACCTTTGCCACAAATGAAATTTCTATATATGGATGTGTCTGGTTTTGGACACATTATTTTTGTCTGTTGTATTTGTTCATCCTTTGGACAGTGCCACACCATCTTAATGATGCAGCTTTGCCTTTTCTTGGTTCTCTGCATTTCCATATAACTTGCACAAGCAGCTTGTAAATTTCTATATAAACACAAAATCCTGTTGGCATTTTTTTGAGATTGCCTCGAGTTCATAGATCAAGATGAGATTGATGGATATATTTATACACTTCAGTTTTCCAGCCCATGAACATGATATATCTGTCCATTTATTTAGGTCTGTAGTTTTTAAATTCTCTCAATGTATAATTTTGGGGAATTAGATTTATCTAGGTATTTGAAACTTTTTGATGCTGTTGCAAGTTGTATCTATTTTTGCTCTTTTCCTTCCTTTTTTACATTTTCTAAGCCTTTGTTGCTGGTACATAGAAATAGTTGTTTTTATTGTTGTTCTTTTATCTAGAAGCCTTGCAAATATTGTAATTACTAATTCTAATAATTTATCTGTAGATACTTTTAGAAACTCTATCTTCCCAATTATTATCTGCAAAGTAGTTTTTATAACTACTTTTCTAAACTTTGTTCCTTTTATTACTTTTGTTTGACTTATAAGCCAGGACAGTGTTGAATACAAGTAGTGATAGTGAGCATCTTTACCTCTTTTCTGATCTCAGAGGGGAATTTTAAACATTCACTGCTATGTAGAACTTTCCTTTAGGTTTATTAGTGCCTTTGTCAGATAAAGTAAGCTCCCTTATATATTTGCGTGCAGGGCATAGAGGTTCTGTCATACCTGCTCACTTCTGCTCTTGTAGTGCAAATACAGTCATAGACAATACATAAATGGGTGACTGTGTGGTTGTATTCCAATAAAACTTTATTTACAGAAATAGAAGCTAGGCCACATTTGGCCTGCAGGCTGTAATTTGCTCAGCCTTGGTCTGTCTTTGATGTAATATGCCTTTCTTCTCTAGGTTGATTTCCGTACAATATTTTTCTTTCTGTCTGGTTTACAGTAGATTTTCTGTGATAAACCTAAATTGCGTGTGTGTTTTTAATTTACGTGTTTCTCTGTGGATATGTGTGTTTGATCGATCCATTAAGAGTGTTAGGACTTTTTCAATCTGTGGCTTGATATCTTTTGTTGATTTTAGAAGATTTTTAGTCATTTCTTCTTTAATTATTGCTTCATTACATTCTCTCCTCTCTTTCTGGGACTCCTATTATAAAAATTTTAAACCTTTTTAAAAAATTCCTCATGTTTCATCTCCTCTGTTTGGCTCTTTCCATGTTTATATTTCATCATGCTAAATTCTGGATTTTTCTTCAAACTTATCTTTCAATTTACTGATTTTCAATTTGCTATTGAACCCAACTATTAAGCTTTTCTATTCAAAGTGATATAGAACTTTTCCACAACTCCATAAGGCTTCTTTATCCTCCCTCCACATCAATACCATCCCCCTCCCCCCACCCTTCCATACACACACACCCAACTACAGGGAAGGTACTATTTAAGTGCTTTAAGTTCTGTTTTTTTTTTTTTTCCTGGCTCAGATTGATTTTTTTTTTTAATTGGAGTATAATTAATACATAGTATTATATTAGTCTCAGGTGTATGATATAATGATTCAACAATTCTATGCATTTCTCAGTGCTCATCAACCTAAGTGTACTCTTAATCCCCTTTATGTATTTCATCCTCACACCCTCCCCTCCGCCCCCAGCAACCACCAGTTTGTTCTGATTTTTCTTTGTTTTGTTTCTTAAATTCCACATATGGGTAAAATCATACAGTATTTGTCTTTCTCTGATTCACTTATTTCACGTTGTATTATACCCTCTAGGTCCATCTATGTTGTTGCAAATGGCAAGATTTCATTCTTCTTTTTTATGGCTAAGTGATATTCTATTGTATACATTACCACATCTTCTTTATCCATTCAACTATGGATGGACACTTGGATTGCTTCCATATGTCGGCTATTGTAAATAATCCTGCAATAAACATAAGGGTCCATACATCTTTTTGAATTAGTGTTTTTGTTTTCATTTGGTAAATACGCAGTAGTGGAATTACTGGATTATATGGTAGTTCAACTTTTAGTTGTTTTGAGGCATCTCCATACTCTTTTCCACAGTGGCTGCACTATTTTTCATTCCCACCAACAGTGCATGAGGATTCCTTTTTCTCCACATTCTCAGCAATGCTTGTTCTTGTCTTTTTGACAAAATGCAACATCAATTCATAATAAAAACTGTCAACAAAGTGGATTTAGAGGGAACTTACCTCAGCATAATAAAAGCCATATGTGGAAAAAACCCACAGCTAGCATCATACTCAATGGTGAAAAACTGAGAACTTTTCCTCTAAGATTAGGAACAAAACAAGGATGCCCACTCTCACCGCTTTTATTCAACATAGTACTAGAAGTCTTAGCCACAGCAATCAGACAAGAAAAAGAAATAAAAGTCATCCAAATTGGTAAGGAAGAAGTAAAACTTATTTGCAGATCACATGATACTGTATATAGAAAACTATAAAGACTCTACCAAAAAAGTACTGGAACTGTTAAATGAATTCAGTGAAGTCACAAGATACAAAACTAATTTACAGCAATCTGTTGCATTTCAATACACTAACAATGAAGTAACACAAAGAGAAATTAAGGAAATAATCCCATTTACAACTACACTAAAAATAATAAAATACCTAAAAATAAACTAAACCAAGGAGATGAAAGACCTTTACTCTGAAAATTATAAAATGTTGATGAAAGAAATTGAAGATGACACAAACAAATGGAAAGATATTTCATGCTCATGGATTGTAAGAACAGATATTGTTAAAATGTCCATACGACTCAAAGCAATCTACAGATCAATGCAATCCCTGTCAAAATATTAACAGCATTTTTCACAGATCTAAATAATCCTAAAATTTGTGTGGAACCACAAAAGACCCCACATAGCTAAAGCAATCTTGCAAAAGAAGAACCAAGCTGGAAGTATCACAATCCCAGATTTCAAGATAATACTTCAAAGCTGTAGTAAGTTCTGTTATTTTTATTTTTCAGTTATAGAGTTTCCATTCTGCTCTTATTTTATGGTATTTGACTTTTTGCTGAAATATTCAATTTCATCTTTTATTTTCTTGAATATATTTTACTTTGCTTTATAGTCTAATAAATTTGATAATAGTTTATAGTATAATTAAAGTCTTGAACTTGTATCCCTGTAGTCTGTTCCTATTGCCCTTTGTTTTTCTTAGTTTTCTACAAAAATAGTTATATTGCCTCAACTCCTTTTTGTCCTGGTGACTTTTTATTGAGTGTCAAATGTTGTTTATGAATGACTGTGGGTATAATTTGAAGCTTGTATGATAATGTTACCTTTATTCAGAAGATTTATATTTGCTTTTGGCAGGAGATTAGAATGACCAACAATATAGGGTTACTTTGATCTAATTTCAGGAATAGAAATGATTTGAAGCAAGGATGTTAAGACCAGACTATTTCTAATTTATCTTTTTCTTAGGGTGTTAGTTTTGAAGTGGCAAGTTGATGGTTTACTAACCCTCCTACTTCATGACCCTTGTTTGTTACCCAGACCCCTCAAAACCATTAAGCTCTGCTCAAAGATTCTTTCAACTGCCACTTCTGGAAACTGTTGATGTCCCTGAGAGAAATGGTGGCCTCCAACGCCATGGTTTTCTTTCTCTCTTAGCTCTCTAGGTTCTATAATTTTTCATTTCCTTTTTGATCATCTGATTCAAAGAGGTGTTCTCCATACAGATTTTCTGGTTGTTATCAGTGGGAGGGTTTGTCCTAATGGACTAATCTCCTATTACCAGAAACCTATATTTTTTATGTACATGAGAAAACCTTGGTCATGAGGGGACTGAGATTGTTAAGACACAAAGCCGAAGACTGCCAAGTTTTTTTTTTTATTTTAGAAGAGAGTCAGGGAAGTATAATATCATGGGAGTGAATTATATATCTTAGTTTTATTTTTATGCTTGCTTATGTCACAGTAAAAACCACCCAAAAATTTCAATGTCTTATAATAAGAAGCTTTATTTTTAATTCACGCTAGACTTAAGCTCTTGGTTGACTGTGGCTTTACTCCATATTTTCTTCATTCTGGAATTCAGAATGAAGGAAAAGTCTCTGGGATAAGCCTTTTTTTGTGTGTGTGACAATGTTGGGTAGCTCTTAAAACTCCTTAGATGGGGCTTATGTCAATTTTAGTCACATTTCATTCAGCAAAATAAATCAAGGTCAACAGTTGAGAGTGAACAACACTTGAAATTATATGGCATTGGGTGGGGCAGCAAGTAATAGCAACAATAACACAGTCCACTACACAGAGGAGAGGAGTCAGTAGAACTCTGAAATTTAATCATTCTTAAAGCAATGACAACTGAATGGGTTTAGAGTGGATTTGTCAGCATCTGATGAAAAATAATTTTAAAAAATGTTTAGGGACACCTGGGTGGCTCAATTGGTTGAGCATCTGATTTCGGCTCAGGTCATGATCTCGTGGCTCATGAGGTCAAGCCCTGAATTGGTCTTGCTGCTGTCAGCTCAGAACCTGCTTCAGATCCTCTGTTGCCCCCTCTGTCTGGCCCTCCCCTACTCATGCTCTCTCTCAAAAATGAATAAACATTAAAAAAAAAAAGTCTATCTCTTTAATAGGTATTTACTATACTAGGAGTTGGTTGTAGTCCAGGTAACAGGGAACTAGAGAATACATCTCAAGTTACATAGATCCATCCAGTGTGTAGACCCTTCCCACTTTCTGAGACCTTTTGGGACAGTAGGCATGGTATTCATGGATAGGTTCTACTTTGGATATTAAACCAGATGTCCATCCCTGCTGCCTTAGGATCATCAGTTTTAGCAGCTGTGGTAGCAAGAGTTTTGGGTAAGTTCTAACTTCATATCTAGGAATCTAGGGTCTGCATTTTTACTAGCAGCTAATGATTAGCTCCAGCAGCTCATTAAAAAGCTCTGATTCATACCAGAGGGCTCCTGACCTGCTGGGGCCAAACCCTACATAGGACCAACAAACCACTGATATGGGGAATGTGCTTGGAACATTCTAACTCACATCACAAAGAATGTATTCTACTTATATCTGTTTAAGATTAAGAGGAGTTACTTTTCAAGGAATAGGTCTTTTAGAATGAACAGCTAGAACATTGATGATATATGTTTATAAAATAATTTTGAGTTGCTAAATACATTTTAAGTGTAATGCAGTTTTTGATTCTGAGTGTTGAAGATTTCTAAACTGAAGCCATCTGACCTTCTTCTGTTTAGTCTGTTCTCATGGGGACGATAGCCCAGAATCTAGAGCCCTGGATCATTCTAGTTGCTATTCTTAAGATGCAGTTTAATAGTTGATGTCTTGGGTCACATCTTGGTCTAGATTTCCAGTCTGGTTACAGATGTGAGCACTGATCTGTGGACACTAAAAGCAGGTATGAAACAATGTTGGTATATCTAATGGAGCACCTGTTATTGTTACTGTTTTTCATAGGCTGAGCGTCAGGCCATCAACACAACAGTCCAAGGTTCAGCAGCTGATATCGTCAAAATAGCCACAGTTAACATTCAGAAGCAATTAGAGACCTTGCACTCAACCTTCAAATCCCATGGTCATCGGGAGGGTATGCTCCAAAGCGACAGAACAGGTTTGTTCACAAACGAGGACCCTGCTGTAATATTAAGATTAACGGTATCAGAAAAGACAAAGGGAAGTATTTTTATATATTAATTCTCAGCATTTTTCATATATTTTGATCTCATGATGTTTTTACACTCTTAGAATTACTAAGGGTCCCAAAGAACTTTATGTAGGTTATATATAGTAATATTTACCATATTAGAAATATAAACAGGGAATTCAAAAACATATATTAATGTTTAAAAATAATAACAAATAATAAACTCACTACATGTTAGCATAAGTAATATATTTTCATAGAAACAACTACATGTTTTAGAACAAAAGAAAATTGGTGATATTTACGTTTCTGCAAGTCTCTTTGATGTCTGGCTTAAGAGAAGACATTTGGATTTCTGCATTGGATTCAGACATTTGGATTTGTTGCAATCTCACCTGCCCTGTAACCTCTGGAAAACCCTCTATAGTCTTGGGTGATAATGTCCCAGTTTGTGGGAGACCAATGGGTTTCCTAGGATATGGGACTTTTAGTGGTAAATCCAGGATAACTGGTCCTTTTGTTGTACTTATGAGAGAAGGAGGCTGGAAAAGGAAAATAACCTGAGTGTTATTATGAAAATAATTTTGGCTTTACAGATACTTTGAAGGTGTCTTAGGGATCCTCTTGTCCTTAGATAACACCTTAAGAATGTGTTGATTTTCCAATTCATCACCTTCCATGTTCTCTCTCAAGTCTGGGAATATATTCTGAGCTGACTTCCTTATCACAACATTTCTTTGCCAGTATTGTTGTCTCTTCTTGTTCTTATTTTACTAAGTTCTCTCCTTGTTGCTTGGATAGATTATTTCTTGTTCTAACAAGTAGATTCCTTTCTCTGTTTGTCCCATGTCCATACTTTTGCTTTAAATACCATTTCAGTGTGATTGAGATTACCAAACCATGACTGCAGCCAAGTTTTAAATTTTCCTGGGAAGAAGTTAAAGTTTTGGGCATAAAGGAGAAGAATCAGTTCTATTGGAGATGGGGCAGAAAATGTGAGATCAGCTGTTGAGGATGGAATTTGCTGTTTCTAGGAGAGACATATAAATATGTTATAGAGAATAATATAGTCAGTTACACAGATAATAAAGATGTTCATTTCTACATACAAAAAATACATAAAGACTTGCCCACCAAATGCGGATTGTTAATTTTATTGTCTTCTCTCTCCCCCATATATCTAAGGCTACTCGTTCAACATTTTGTGTGTGGGAGTCAATGTGCACACATACTGCACACACACACCACACACACATTCTCTCTGTCTTTATAGAGAGAATATATGATCAAACTTACTTAGGGAATAACACTGTACTATGTGCTTTAGAGGATTTGGGAGTAAAAGTTATCAACCTCTTTACATTTAAAATCTAAAGAAAAGAAGGGAAGATATGATTCCTGACTGAAATATTTCTGTAACTCTTCACAGCAGAGTGATGCAGTATCTGAATGAGGATATAGACAAGAACAACAGCCTTTAGAGTGGGTGGAAAGCAATGTGGGTATGTCCCTGAGGATACATCCTGATGCCATGCTGGGTTAAAAGTAGTGGTAGGTTAGTGGGATCAAAGGGAGCTGAACCTGAGGAAGCAGACCACACCAGGAACAGGGAGATCGTAGCATTCAGAGTCAGAAGCCAAATAACTAGGAGAAATCAAGAGAAGGAAAGCAGAAAAGCATCCTGACAACCAGTGATGTGAGATAAGTGGGCCCAGTGGGACAGAGCAGATTTCAGTTAGATGCACAGCCTTGCAGCCCTGATATGGAAGCATCTTGCCACAGCCTCATCTACCTTTGTTCTCTTACCCTCTAAGAGCCACCTGTGAGAAAACTTGGGCTGCAGACAGTGACAGCTAAAGAATCCTCTCTGAGAGAAGCACGAGATATGAGGAAGACAGTGTTTGTGCTGCCTAGAAGGATCAGTAGGAAATTGGGGTGGCAGAAAGGAAGGACTGCTGTGAGCTATGGGCAAATGATTAAAGGCAGTTACTCTAAAGGTATTATTGTGGGACCTTATCTTAGTGATCACTGGGACATTATTTGTACCACCAGGCTCAGCTTGTTAGGAAATAGTAACTGAGTCTGATATAGTGGAGTTACAGGTTCTTTTGAGAGTCTACTGAAAGATCATCTCCACAGAAAAATGTACAGGTATAGACTCTTACATATAACTTCAAGGGATTCATACAGTCTCTGAAGTCCTCATCTGAACCCTAGGTTTAGAATTACTTGTCTACAGTGTTTGGTCCAGTTGGGAAAGCACCAGTTCTACCACAGTGACACTTCTGGCCGTAAAAATGTGGCAGCAAATGTTCTTCTTATAATACACTGCCTAATGACAATACCAGTTCACTTTCCTGGAGCATGGATCAGGGCCCATACTACTCTGGTGCTATTACCAGAGTTGGTAGTGAGGGTGCCATGGAAAGTGAAGATGTAGGTTGTTTTATAAGAAATAAATTAGATGGCATTTGGAGCAGAGTTCTTCAAACTCCATTTACTGACTGTTAGATTCCTCCTTTATGGGAGGAAGTTGATGGAGATTTGAGTTTACCTGATAGGTCAGCAGTCAGCAAGTAGATATTTTCCTAGTAGTTCTAAATCTCATGTGTTTTAATCTCTTGATTAAAAATTCCCAGAGTTTCTCAAAATCCCTAAAAAACGATTCTTTTATGGTACAGTGACACGCTGATCAGTTTTATCCCTTTCTTCGTGGCACAGGATTGTTACCAAAAAGAAAACTGCAAGGGATGTTCTGTCCGATCAGAGGAGGCTTCTTCATCCTTCAACTCCATGATGAGCTCTTATATGAAGTGGCAGAAGAGGATGTTGTTCAGGTATTTTTGCACTGTTTGTGTCCATTTCATAGAATGCTAAGACGCTGTAGATCAGGTTAAGATGCATGAAATTTCTGGAATCCTTCCTTAGTCCCAGGATGGGACTATATATATAGCTATATAAATGTTGAGTCCTAAAGGGCTGAGAAAGAGCTAAGAGTGCTCGGTTTCATACTCCTATTTATTTTTATTTTTATTTATTTAATTTGAGAGAGAGTATGTGTGTGAGAGGGGGAGAGGAGCAGGGGTGAAGAGGGAGAGAGAGAGGGAGGGAGAGAGAGAATGAATCTTAAGCAAGCTCCATGCTTAACGCCGAGCTCGACTCAGGGATCCATCCCACGACCCTGGAACCATGACCTGAGCTGAAATCAAGAGTCAGATGCTCAACTGACTGAGCCACCAGGTGCCCTTCATACTCCTTTTAAAAGAAACTTTTGATGCAGGGCTGTTTTTCTTTGGGAGAAGTTAGATGAGAGTTTGGAGCTCTGCCATGAGGGTTTAAAAACTTAGCATTCCCAAAGAAACTGGTAGAGCCCTGCTCTTCAATGCAGACCAGTTTGGGATGGCTGGCTCTTTTTGGATTTTGAGTTTTAAGCACCATGAGGTAAAGAGCTCTAGTCTGGCTTATCGCCTCAGTGGGTGGGTTGGGAAACATTCTTTGATTGGGAGAAGAGTTTGTTAACCTCTTTTTGGTTGTTGTTTTTTTTTTTTCTTTGTAGGTAGCTCAGATTGTCAAGAATGAAATGGAAAATGCCATAAAACTTTCTGTGAAACTGAAAGTGAAAGTGAAAATAGGTGCGAGCTGGGGAGAGCTGAAGGACTTTGATGTGTAATTGTATGGCTAAGTCCTCTGGGGAAGCCTGGTGTAGGTACAACTTACCCTTTCACCTATTTCAGGAAAACCAACTCTCAAATCTTGATGGACTTGGGATAGTAATTTTAGTGAGAGTTTCAAAATGTATATCAGAGTTTATTCTCTATAGCATAAAAAAAACTTTTTTGAGGCAAAATACCAAGTTTAACAATTATATTTATTCTCAAAGAGAATGTATGAAGTTGCCTTTTATAGTTCTGTGTGGCTCTAATCAGGTTCAGAACACATGACTGAAACATGCACTTAGCACTTTGGGTCCTCATCTGTCTGGTTGAGCTTGATGGCTCAATGACCGCTGTCTCTGGGGCATTTTCAGCTCTGTCTAGGATGCAGACACTTGTGATATAGACAGCAGCAGGAACCATTGGCAGATAGGGATTTGGTTTCTTATATACCCCCATGCTTAGGCATTCTGGTGATTTTTCTCCAATATCAACTTAAGACTAGTGGAGCTGTATTTCTACGCAACATTGGCTAATAAATTCTGAACTCTATAAAGAGGTAGACTCGATATGGGTGCAGTCTAGGAATGGATTTTCATGAAATGGTGTTTCTTCTTCCTTTTCCTTCCTCAGTTCATTCAATGAATGTGTTTGCAATACTTAGGTATTATAAAATAAGCTACACCTCTTCAAGAGGCATCCTGTTCTGTAAAATCAGATGTTTGTACTACAGTTTAATATAATACTTCCAGAGAAAGAAGACACCCCTGTATCCATCTCTTACTGCCTCTTTCTGTGTTTGTGGCATGGTGAGAATACCCATGCTGAAGACATTATCTTTTATAATCAGTCAGAGGTGTATAACTGACTTTTTTGCTGTTGAAATAAAATGAATTTATAAGAAACTTTATATCGGTAGTTTTATTTTTAATTCAAAAAAAATTTTTTAATGTTTATGTATTTTTGAAAGACAGAGGGCAAGCAGGGGGAGGGACAGAGAGAGAGGGAAACACAGAATCTGAAGCAGGCTCCAGGCTCTGAGTGTCAGCACAGAGCTCGACTCAGGGCTTGAACTCACGAATTATGAGATCAGGACCTGAGCCAAAGTCGGATGCTTAACCAGCTGAGCAACCCAGGTGCCTCTCAGTTTTTAAAATTGTGTTTCATCTAAGAGTATCTGAAACCTGTGTTCCTAGTATTTATTCTAGGATTTGCATTGTTGAGTTTGTTCAACAACATCTGTGCACATAGGAAATGTTTCTTTTATTCTTAATCAGTTATCAGAAGAGCTCTTTTATATTTATTAACTAGAATTTTTTAAAAGACAGTTGCTTTATAAACAAAGTGTAGGGGCGCCTGGGTGGCGCAGTCGGTTAAGCGTCCGACTTCAGCCAGGTCACGATCTCGCGGTCCGGGAGTTCGAGCCCCGCATCGGGCTCTGGGCTGATGGCTCAGAGCCTGGAGCCTGTTTCCGATTCTGTGTCTCCCTCTCTCTCTGCCCCTCCCCTGTTCATGCTCTGTCTCTCTCTGTCCCAAAAATAAATAAACGTTGAAAAAAAAAATTAGAAAAATAAATAAATAAATAAACAAAGTGTGATATACTATTACACAAAATACTCAGATATGCCTTTTGGGGGATGAGAAGGAATGGGCAGGAGATGGCACAGATAAGAGGGAAGTTATAGCATTATTCTTGAGTTTTTTCTGTATTCACTTCCACCATCTTTCTCAGAGAGAAAAGTGGTAGTGCTGTCATTGTTCAGATGACCTTGAGATGTGGCACAAGAGAAGGCTCATTCTGTTTACTTGTGAGTATTCTCTAAATATGAGTGCGGGTATATAGGTCATCTCCACCTGATTTTCTGCAGCATTTGGTCTGTATGTGTAGTCACATGCATTTTCTCTTCCTTTTATCAGCTGGACTTAAAACAAACAGTTCTTGCTTTGCATGACTCAATTATGCACAAATTCCACTTACCATAGTTTACTTAAGTAACACTAGTGCCCCTAATAACACAACTCAAATTTTAGTTACCATGGTATTATAACTGAGTAATTGCATAAAGTTCAAACGTCACTTTTCAGTCCACAAATCATTATGTAAACAACAGATGAGCACTGTGGTAAGCAGAATGCACCCCCCATCCCCATCCTAACCCCTCAAACCTATGAACATGTTATATTACATGTTAAAAGGGACATTGCTGATGTGATTAAGTTAGAGATCTTGAAATGGGAAGATTATCTGGGTGGTTCCAGTATAAACACAGGCTCCTTATAGGAGGAAGACAGATGGTCAAAGAGGAGGATTGTGAAGATGGAAACAGAGTTAGACTGAGATTTGAAAACGTTGCACTGCTGACTTTAAGGATGGAGGAAGGGTCCGTGAGCCAAGGAATGCAGGCAGTCTCTAGAAGCCGGAAGAGGCAATGGAATAGAAATGGATTCTCCTCTACAACCACCAGAAGGGATATAGCCCTACCAATTCCCTGATTTTAACCCAATAAGACCATATCGGAGTTCTGACTTGCAAAAGTGTAAGATAATAATCTGTGTTTGTTTTTCAGTTTTATTGAGATATAATTGACAGAGCATTGTATAAGATTAAGGTGTACAGTATAGTGACATATATTGTGAACTGATTATCAAAATAAGTTAACATCCGGGGTGCCTGGGTGGCTCAGTCGGTTGGGTGTCCAACTTCGGCTAAGGTCATGATCTCGTGGTTGGTGAGTTTGAGCCCCGCATCGAGCTCTTTGCTGACAGTTTAGAGCCTGGAGCCTGCTTCAGTCTCTGTCTCCCTCTCTCTGCTCCTCCCCGACTCATGCTCTATCTCTCTCTCTCTCTCAAAAATAGATAAAGCTTAACAAAAATTTTAAATAAGTTAACATCCATCATCTCATTTGGTTACCTAAATAAGTAAGTAAGTAAATAAATAAATAAATAAATAAATAAATAAAGGTTTTGTCCTTGTGATAAGAACTTTTAGACCTAACTCTTAGCAACTTTAATATATATATTAAACATTCATATATTTTTGACTATAAACTTTTAGAATTTACTCTTAGCAACTTTAATATATATATTGCATATATAAATATATATATATAAGTATATATATATATATATATTTAACATTCATATATTTTTGAGAGAGACAGAGGGGAGGAGAGAGATGGAGACACAGAATCCTAAGCAGGCTCCAGGCTCCAAGCTGTCAGCACAGAGCCCAACGCAGGGCTTGAACTCACAAACTGCGAGATCATGACCTGAGCCAAAGTTAGCTGCTTAACCAACTAAGCCACCCAGGCACCCCTCTTAGCAACTTTCAAATATATAGTCTAAGAGTGTTAACCATAGTCATCATGTTGTACATTACATCCCCAGTACTTATTTATCTTGTAACTGAGGTTTGTACCTTTTGATCACCCTCATCCAATTGCCCCCTTCCCCTACCCTCTGCCTCTGGTAACCACATTTCTGATCTCTTTTTCTGAGTTTGTTTTTTAAAGATTCCATATATAAGTGAGAACATATAATATTTGTCTTTCTCTGTCTGACTTATTGCACTTAGCATAGTGCCCTCAAGGTCCATCCATGTTGTCTCAAATGGCAGAATTTCCTCCTTTTTATGACTAAAAAATATTCCATTGAATATATAGTCCACAACTTCTTTATGCATTCATCCACCAATGGCCACATAGGTTGTTTTTGTGTCTTGACTATTGTAAATAATGCTGTAAATAATGTTAACAGGGGTTTACAGATATCTCTTTGTTAAGTGTCTTCATTTCCTTCAGGTAAATACCAAAAAGTGGAATTGCTGGATCATATGGTAGTTCTATTCTTAATTTTTTGGAAAAATGTCATACTGTTTTCTATAGTGGCTGCACCAGTTTGCAATCCCACCAACAGGTCACGAGGGCTCCCTTTTCTCCACACCCTAGCCAACACTTGTCTTTTTCATGATAGCCATTCTAATGGGTATGAGGTACTATCTCACTGTGGTTTAGATTTGTATTTCCCTGATGATTAATCTTACGCACCTTTTCATATATCTGTTGGCCATTTGTGTATCTTCTTTGGAAAAATATCTATTCAGTTTTTCTGCTCATTCTTTAAATTTGATTGGTTTTTTGTTTTGGGGTTTGTTTTTTTCTTTTTGCTATTGAGTTATAGAAGCTTTAATATGCTTTAGATATTAACACCTTAGCAGATGTATGACTTACAAGTATTTTTTCTCATTTCACAGGTTATATTTTCATTTTGTTGATTGTTTCTTTTGCTGTGCAGAAGGTTTTTAGTTTGATGTGGTTTGATTTGTTGTTTTAGGTGTCATATTAAAAATTTTTTCCAAGACCAATGTCAGGAGCTTTTTCTCTATGTTTTCTTCAAGGAGTTTTATGGTTTCAGGCCTTAAATTTAAGTCTTTCAATTTCAAATTAATTTTTGTGAGTGGTGTAAGATAGAGGTTTAGTTTCATTCTTTTACAGGTGAGTGTCCAATTTTCCTAGCACCATTTATTGAAGAGGTTATCTTCATTGAGTATTTTTGGTTCCCTTGTCAAATATTAGTTGACTGTATTTGTGTGGGTTTATTCCTGTGTTCTTTATTCTGTTCCATTGGTCTGTGTGTTTGGTTTTTTGCCAATAACATGATGTTTTGATTACTTTAGCTTTTTGATATAGCTTATAATCAGGAAGTATGATGCCTCCAGCTTTATTCTTCTTTCTCAGGATTGTGTTAGCTATTTGGGGTCTTTTATGGTTTCAAATTTTAGGATTATTTTGTCTACTTCTGTAAACAATGCCATTGGAAACTTGACAGTTTGGGGTAGCATAAACATTTCAACATTACTAAGTCTTCCAGTCCATGAACATGGGATGCCTTTCTATTTATTTATGTCATCTTTGATTTCTTTACTCAATTATAGTTTTCAGTGTAGAGATATTTTCCCTCCTTGATTACACTTATTCTCAAATATTTTATTTTATTTTATTTTATGAAATTTATTGACAAATTGGTTTCCATACAACACCCAGTGCTCATCCCAAAAGGTGCCCTCCTCAATACCCATCACCCACCCTCTCCTCCCTCCCACCCCCCATCAACCCTCAGTTTGTTCTCAGTTTTTAACAGTCTCTTATGCTTTGGCTCTCTCCCATTCTAACCTCTTTTTTTTTTTTTCCTTCCCCTCCCTCATGGGTTCCTGTTAAGTTTCTCAGGATCCACATAAGAGTGAAACCATATGGTATCTGTCTTTCTCTGTATGGCTTATTTCCCTTAGCATAACACTCTCCAGTTCCATCCACGTTGCTACAAAAGGCCATATTTCATTCTTTCTCATTGCCATGTAGTATTCCATTGTGTATATAAACCACAATTTCTTTATCCATTCATCAGTTGATGGACATTTAGGCTCTTTCCATAATTTGGCTATTGTTGAGAGTGCTGCTATGAACATTGGGGTACAAGTGCCCTATGCATCAGTACTCCTGTATCCCTTGGATAAATTCCTAGCAGTGCTATTGCTGGGTCATAGGGTAGGTCTATTTTTAATTTTCTGAGGAACCTCCACACTGCTTTCCAGAGCAGCTGCACCAATTTTCATTCCCACCAACAGTGCAAGAGGGTTCCCGTTTCTCCACATCCTCTCCAGCATCTATAGTCTCCTGATTTGTTCATTTTGGCCACTCTGACTGGCGTGAGGTGATACCTGAGTGTGGTTTTGATTTGTATTTCCCTGATAAGGAGCGATGTTGAACATCTTTTCATGTGCCTGTTGGCCATCCGGATGTCTTCTTTAGAGAAGTGTCTATTCATGTTTTCTGCCCATTTCTTCACTGAGTTATTTGTTTTTGGGTGTGGAGTTTGGTGAGCTCTTTATAGATTTGGGATACTAGCCCTTTGTCCGATATGTCATTTGCGAATATCTTTTCCCATTCCGTTGGTTGCCTTTTAGTTTTGTTGGTTGTTTCCTTTGCTGTGCAGAAGCTTTTTGTCTTCATAAGGTCCCAGTAATTCACTTTTGCTTTTAATTCCCTTGCCTTTGGGGATGTGTCAAGTAAGAGATTGCTACGGCTGAGGTCAGAGAGGTCTTTTCCTGCTTTCTCCTCTAAGGTTTTGATGGTTTCCTGTCTCACATTCAGGTCCTTTATCCATTTTGAGTTTATTTTTGTGAATGGTGTGAGAAAGTGGTCTAGTTTCAACCTTCTGCATGTTGCTGTCCAGTTCTCCCAGCACCATTTGTTAAAGAGGCTGTCTTTTTTCCATTGGATGTTCTTTCCTGCTTTGTCAAAGATGAGTTGGCCATACGTTTGTGGGTCTAGTTCTGGGGTTTCTATTCTATTCCATTGGTCTATGTGTCTGTTTTGGTGCCAATACCATGCTGTCTTGATGATGACAGCTTTGTAGTAGAGGCTAAAGTCTGGGATTGTGATGCCTCCTGCTTTGGTCTTCTTCTTCAAAATTCCTTTGGCTATTCGGGGCCTTTTGTGGTTCCATATGAATTTTAGGATTGCTTGTTCTAGTTTCGAGAAGAATGCTGGTGCAATTTTGATTGGGATTGCATTGAATGTGTAGATAGCTTTGGGTAGTATTGACATTTTGACAATATTTATTCTTCCAATCCATGAGCAGGGAATGTCTTTCCATTTCTTTAAATCTTCTTCAATTTCCTTCATAAGCTTTCTATAGTTTTCAGCATACAGATCCTTTACATCTTTGGTTAGATTTATTCCTAGGTATTTTATGCTTCTTGGTGCAATTGTGAATGGGATCAGTTTCTTTATTTGTCTTTCTGTTGCTTCATTGTTAGTGTATAAGAATGCAACTGATTTCTGTACATTGATTTTGTATCCTGCAACTTTGCTGAATTCCTGTATCAGTTCTAGCAGACTTTTGGTGGAGTCTATCGGATTTTCCATGTATAATATCATGTCATCTGCAAAAAGCGAAAGCTTGACTTCATCTTTGCCAATTTTGATGCCTTTGATTTCCTTTTGTTGTCTGATTGCTGATGCTAGAACTTCCAGCACTATGTTAAACAGCAGCGGTGAGAGTGGGCATCCTTGTCGTGTTCCTGATCTCAGGGAAAAAGCTCTCAGTTTTTCCCCGTTGAGGATGATGTTAGCTGTGGGCTTTTCATAAATGGCTTTTATGATCTTTAAGTATGTTCCTTCTATCCCGACTTTCTCAAGGGTTTTTATTAAGAAAGGGTGCTGGATTTTGTCAAAGGCCTTTTCTGCATCGATTGACAGGATCATATGGTTCTTCTCTTTTTTTTGTTAATGTGATGTATCACGTTGATTGATTTGCGAATGTTGAACCAGCCCTGCATCCCAGGAATGAATCCCACTTGATCATGGTGAATAATTCTTTTTATATGCCGTTGAATTCGATTTGCTAGTATCTTATTGAGAATTTTTGCATCCATATTCATCAGGGATATTGGCCTGTAGTTCTCTTTTTTTACTGGGTCTCTGTCTGGTTTAGGAATCAAAGTAATACTGGCTTCATAGAATGAGTCTGGAAGTTTTCCTTCCCTTTCTATTTCTTGGAATAGCTTGAGAAGGATAGGTATTATCTCTGCTTTAAACGTCTGGTAGAACTCCCCTGGGAAGCCATCTGGTCCTGGACTCTTATTTGTTGGGAGATTTTTGATAACCGATTCAATTTCTTCGCTGGTTATGGGTCTGTTCAAGCTTTCTATTTCCTCCTGATTGAGTTTTGGAAGTGTGTGGGTGTTCAGGAATTTGTCCATTTCTTCCAGGTTGTCCAATTTGTTGGCATATAATTTTTCATAGTATTCCCTGATAATTGTTTGTATCTCTGAGGGATTGGTTGTAATAATTCCATTTTCATTCATGATTTTATCTATTTGGGTCATCTCCCTTTTCTTTTTGAGAAGCCTGGCTAGAGGTTTGTCAATTTTGTTTATTTTTTCAAAAAACCAACTCTTGGTTTCGTTGATCTGCTCTACAGTTTTTTTAGATTGTATATTGTTTATTTCTGCTCTGATCTTTATTATTTCTCTTCTTCTGCTGGGTTTAGGCTGCCTTTGCTGTTCTGCTTCTAGTTCCTTTAGGTGTGCTGTTAGATTTTGTATTTGGGATTTTTCTTGTTTCTTGAGATAGGCCTGGATTGCAATGTATTTTCCTCTCAGGACTGCCTTCGCTGCGTCCCAAAGCGTTTGGATTGTTGTATTTTCATTTTCGTTTGTTTCCATATATTTTTTAATTTCTTCTCTAATTGCCTGGTTGACCCACTCATTCGTTAGTAGGGTGTTCTTTAACCTCCATGCTTTTGGAGGTTTTCCAGACTTTTTTCTGTGGTTGATTTCAAGCTTCATAGCATTGTGGTCTGAAAGTATGCATGGTATAATTTCAATTCTTGTAAACTTATGAAGGGCTGTTTTGTGACCCAGTATATGATCTATCTTGGAGAATGTTCCATGTGCACTCGAGAAGAAAGTATATTCTGTTGCTTTGGGATGCAGAGTTCTAAATATATCTGTCAAGTCCATCTGATCCAATGTCTCATTCAGGGCCCTTGTTTCTTTATTGACCGTGTGTCTAGATGATCTATCCATTTCTGTAAGTGGGGTGTTAAAGTCCCCTGCAATTACCACATTCTTATCAATAAGGTTGCTTATGTTTATGAGTAATTGTTTTATATATTTGGGGGCTCCGGTATTTGGCGCATAGACATTTATAATTGTTAGCTCTTCCTGATGGATAGACCCTGTAACTATTATATAATGTCCTTCTTCATCTCTTGTTACAGCCTTTAATTTAAAGTCTAGTTTGTCTAAGTATGGCTACTCCAGCTTTCTTTTGGCTTCCAGTCGCATGATAAATAGTTCTCCATCCCCTCACTCTCAATCTAAAGGTGTCCTCAGGTCTAAAATGAGTCTCTTGTAGACAGCAAATAGATGGGTCTTGTTTTTTTATCCATTCTGATACCCTATGTCTTTTGGTTGGCGCATTTAATCCATTTACATTCAGTGTTATTATAGAAAGATACGGGTTTAGAGTCATTGTGATGTCTGTATGTTTTATGCTTGTAGTGATGTCTCTGGGACTTTGTCTCACAGGGTCCCCCTTAGGATCTCTTGTAGGGCTGGTTTAGTGGTGACAAATTCCTTCAGTTTTTGTTTGTTTGGGAAGACCTTTATCTCTCCTCCTATTCTAAATGACAGACTTGCTGGATAAAGGATTCTTGGCTGCATATTTTTTCTGTCTAGCACCCTGAAAATCTCGTGCCAATTCTTTCTGGCCTGCCAAGTTTCAAAAGAGAGATCAGTCACGAGTCTTATAGGTCTCCCTTTATATGTGAGGGCACGTTTACCCCTTGCTGCTTTCAGAATTTTCTCTTTATCCTTGTATTTTGCCAGTTTCACTATGATATGTCATGCAGAAGATCGATTCAAGTTACGTCTGAAGGGAGTTCTCTGTGCCTCTTGGATTTCAATGCCTTTTTCCTTCCCCAGTTCAGGGAAGTTCTCAGCTATTATTTCTTCAAGTACCCCTTCAGCACCTTTCCCTCTCTCTTCCTCCTCTGGGATACCAATTATGCGTATATTATTTCTTTTTAGTGTATCACTTAGTTCTCTAATTTTCCCCTCATACTCCTGGATTTTTTTATCTCTCTTTTTCTCAGCTTCCTCTTTTTCCATAACTTTATCTTCTAGTTCACCTATTCTCTCCTCTGCCTCTTCAAGCCGAGCTGTGGTGGTTTCCATTTTGTTATGCATTTCGTTTAAAGCGTTTTTCAGCTCCTCGTGACTGTTCCTTAGTCCCTTGATCTCTGTAGCAAGAGATTCTCTGCTGTCCTGTATACTGTTTTCAAGCCCAGCGATTAATTTTATGACTATTATTCTAAATTCACTTTCTGTTATATTATTTAAATCCTTTTTGATCAGCTCATTAGCTGTTGTTATTTCCTGGAGATTCTTCTGAGGGGAATTCTTCCGCTTGGTCATTTTGGATAGTGTCCCTGGCGTGGTGAGGACCTGCAGGGCACTTCCCCTGTGCTGTGGTGTATAACTGGAGTTGGTGGGCGGGGCCGCAGTCAGACCTGATGTCTGCCCCCAGCCCACCACTGGGGCCACAGTCAGACTGGTGTGTGCCTTCTCTTCCCCTCTCCTAGGGGCGGGATTCACTGTGGGGTGGTGTGGCTCGTCTGGGCTACTTGCACCCTGCCAGGCTTGTGATGCTGGGGATCTGGCGTATTAGCTGGGGTGGGTAGGCAAGGTGCACGGGGGCAGGAGCGGCAGGCTTAGCTCGCTTCTCCTTAGGTGATCCACTTCAGGAGGGGCCCTGTGGCAGCGGGAGGGAGTCAGATCCGCTGCCGGAGGTTTGGCTCCGCAGAAGCACAGAGTTGGGTGTTTGCGCGGAGAGAGCAAGTTCCCTGGCAGGAACCGGTTCTCTTTGGGATTTCGGCTGGGGGATGGGCGGGGGAGATGGCGCTGGCGAGCGCCTTTGTTCCCCACCAAACTGAGCTCTGTCGTCGGGGGGCTCAGCAGCTCTCCCTCCCTTTGTCCTCCAGCCTTCCCGCTTTCCGAGCAGAGCTGTTAACTTATGTCCTCCCAGACGCTAAGTCGTGCTTGCTGTCGGAACACAGTCCGTGGGGCCCCTCTGCTTTTGCAAGCCAGACTCGGGGGCTCTGCTTGGCCGGTGAGCTGCCCCTCCGCCCCGGCTCCCTCCCGCCAGTCCGTGGAGCGCGCACCGCCTCGCCGCCCTTCCTACCCTCTTCCGTGGGCCTCTTGTCTGCGTTTGGCTCCGGCGACTCCGTTCTGCTAATCCTCTGGCGGTTTTCTGGGTTATTTAGGCAGGTGTAGATGGAATCTAAGTGATCAGCAGGACGTGCGGTGAGCCCAGCGTCCTCCTAAGCCGCCATCTTGCAAAACCTCCTGCTCTCAAGTATTTTATTGTTTTGATGCTATTATAAATGGGATTGGTTTTTTTTTCCGGTTAATTCATTTTTAGTGTATAGAAACACTACTGACTTATGTATGTTAGTTTTGTATGCTACAACTTTATTCATTGAGTAGTTTAAAGAGTTTTTTTGGTGGTCTTTAGAATTTTCTATATATAAAATCATGGCATCTACAAATAGAGACAATATTACTTCTTCCTTTCCAGTTTAGATACTTTTTGTTTTTTTTTTTCTTGCCTGATTGCTCCCACTAAGACTTCCAGTGTTTTGTTGAATAGCCATGGTGAGAGTAGGCATCTTTGTCTTGTTCCTAATCTCAGAAGAAAGGCTTTCAACTTGTCACCATTGACTATGATGTTAGCTGTGGGCTTGTCATATATGACCTTTGTTATGTTGAGGTACCTTCTTTCCATACCTACTTTGTGAACATATGTTGAATTTTGTTAAATGCTTTCTCTGCCTCACTGAGATAACTATATGATTTTTTTTTCTTTCTTTCTGTTAATGGGGTGATTCACAGTATTTATTTGTGTATATTGAACCATCCTTACATCCCAGGGATAAATCCCTCTTGATCATGGTGAATGATCCTTTTAATGTGCTGTTGAATTAATTTGGCTAGTATTTTATTGAGAATTTTGTGTCAATATTCATCAGGCATATTGACATGTAGTTTTCTTTTCTTATGGTGTCTTTTTCTGGCTTTAGTATCAGGATTATGTTGGTCTTGTAAAATGAGTTTGGGAGTGTTACCTCCCCTTTGATTTTTTGGAAGAGTTTGAGGATTGGCATTCTTTAAATGTTTGGTAAAATTTACCAGTAAAGCCATCTGGTCCTGGGCTTTTTGTTTTTTGGGAAGTTTTTGATTAGTAATTCAATCACCTTTCTGATTCACTCTTGGTAAGGTGTATGTTTCTAATAATGTTTCCATTTCTTCTAGGTTGTCCAGTCTGTTGGAATATAGTTATTCATAGTAGCCCCCTATAATTCTTTGTATTTCTTTGGTATCCATTATAATGTCTCCTCTTTCATTTGTAATTTTGTTGATGTGGGTTCTCTCTTTTCCTAGGTAAAGATTTGTCAACATTTTTAAAAATCTTTTTTGGTTCTCTATTTCATTTATTTCTGCTCTAATCTTTATTATTTTCTTCCTTTTGCTAACTTTGAACTTAGTTTTTCCTTCTTTTTCTAGTTTCTTGAGCCATGGAGTTAGGGTGACTATTTAAAATCTTTCTTGTTTTTTTTTTTTTTTTTTTTTTTGAAAATTTTTTTTTTCAACGTTTATTTATTTTTGGGACAGAGAGAGACAGAGCATGAACGGGGGAGGGGCAGAGAGAGAGGGAGACACAGGATCGGAAACAGGCTCCAGGCTCTGAGCCATCAGCCCAGAGCCCGACGCGGGGCTCGAACTCACGGACCGTGAGATCGTGACCTGGCTGAAGTCGGACGCTTAACCGACTGCGCCACCCAGGCGCCCCTCTTGTTTTTTAATATAGATATTTATTGTTATGAACTTCCCTCTTAGAACTACTTTCACTGAATCCCATAAGTTTTAGCTTCTATTTTTTGTCTCAAATAACACTTTTATTTCCCCCTTTAATTTCTTCTGTGATCCACTTGTTCATAAGAGTGTTTTTGATTTCCATGTATTTGTGATTTTTCCAAGTTTTCTCCTGTTATTGATTTCCAGTTTCATATCATTTTGGTCATAGAAGATATGTGGTATGACTTCAGTCTTCTTGAATTTGCTAACAGTTGTTTTGTGGCCTAACCTATGGTCTATCCTAGAAAGTGTTCCATTTGTGTTTGTGAAGAATGCATATTCTGCTGTTGTTGGATAGAATATTCTGTATATGTCTGTTAGGTTTAGTTAGCTTAGTTTATAGTGTTGCTCAAATCCACTGTTTCAGATTGATTTTCTATCCAGATTATCTATCCATTGTTGAGAGCAGAGTATTAACCCCCAACAATTGTATTGCTGTTTATTTTTTCTTTCAGCTCTGTTAGTTTTTGCATTATATCTATATAAGTGCTCCATTGTTGGGTGCTTATTTACAATTGTTATATCCTCAATGGATTGACCCCTTTATTGTTGTAAAATGACCTTCATCTCTTCTTTCAGTTTTACGTTAAAGCCTATTTGGGGTAAGTAAGAGATAAGTATAGCTACATCTACTTTTTTTTTTTTAATAATTTGCTTGAAATGTCCTTTTTCATCCCTTTATTCTCAGTCTGTATGTGTCTTTAAGGTTAAAGAGTGTTTTGGAAGCAGCATATCATTGGATCTTGTTTTTTATCCATTCAGCCATTCTGTAACTTTTTCTGAAAATGTAATTGATTTACATTAATGTAACTATTAATAGGTAAGGACTAACTATTGCCATTTTGGTAATTGCTTTCTGTTTTATAGATCTATTTTTCCTTGCTTCTTATCTTGCTATATTTTTATTTTTTTATCTTCTGGTATCACTATGCTTTGATTTCTTTATCATGTTCTTTTGTATAATTACTACAGGTCCCCTTGTGGTTACCATGAGGCTTACATAAAATATCTCAAAACTATAACATTCTATTTTAAAGTGATAACAACTTAGCTGCTATAGCATTCCTAAACTTTATACTTTTACTTCTCCTTCCCCTCCTATTTAAGGTTATTAATTTTATACTTTATGTATTTTTTATACTCTGCATCCAATAAGAGATTATTGTACTTTGGGTTATTTTTAGTATGTTTAATTTTTTTTTTAACTTTTAAACTAGAGTTGTAAGTTAATTATGCACTTCTATTACCATATTATGGAACCTAACTTTGACTATGCATTTACCATTACCAGTGATCTTTTTCACCACCTTCTTTTGTTTTTATAATGTTAAATTAATTTCCTTTTACTTCCACTCAAAGAACTCCCTCTAGGATTTCTTGTAAGGCAGGTCTGGGGGTGATGAATTCCCTCAGCTTTTGTTTGTTCAGGAAAATCTTTATCTCTTCTTAATTTTATAAAGGACAGCTTTGCTGGGCATAGAATGCTGTTTGACAGGTTTTTCTTTCAATACTTTGAATATATCATCCCATTGTCTCCCATCCTGGAAAGTTTATGTTGAGAAAAGTGTTCCCTTGTATATAACTTGTCTGTTCTCTTTCTGCTTTCAAAATTTTTGCCTTTGATTTTTGACTAATAATTGTCTCACTGTAGCCCTATTGAGACTCAACCTATTTGGGATTCATTGGATCCCATGGATCTGAATATCCATTTCTCTTCCCAAGTCTGGGAAGTTTTCAGCCATTATTTCTTTAAATATATTTTCTGTTCCTTTCCTTTATTCTGGTTTTCTTATAATGTGGACATATGGGTTGTGTCCCATCATTCTCATAGGCTTTCTTCACTCTTTTCCACTCTTTTTTCTTCTTGTTCCTCTGAGTGGACAACTTTAAGTATCTTATCTTCCAGGTCACTGATTCTTTCTTTTGCATTGTCAAATACATGTTATTGAAGCTCTCTATTGAACTACTCACTCCAATCATTGTATTTTTCAGCTCTTGGATTTCTGGATTTTTTTCTTTTGATAGTTTAGATTTCTTTGTTGAACTTCGTGTTTTGTTCATGCATTGTTTTTTTAGTTTTGTTCAGTCATCTGTGTGTTCTTGGAGCTCATTAAGCTTTTTTAAGAGGATTATTCTGAACTCTTTGATTTCCATTTATTTATGGTTAGTTATTAGAGCTTCATTAGTTTCCTTTAGTGACGTCATATTTGCCTGATTTTTTGTGATCCTTGATTCTGTTGGTCTCTGTGCATTTAGGAAGCTGTTTTATTTTCTACACTTTAGAGGTTCCCTTTTGTAGTGATAATTCTTCCCCAGTCCACATGGTTTGGTATTCTGGACGTGTCCGCTGGTAATGTCCTTGGGCCAATAGGACTTGTTATCAGGGTCTATCTTTGGGAAGGCCATTGCCTATGATTTGAGGTTGAAGGGCAGGGGGATGCTGCTGGCTGAGAACAGTTGATAGGACTACTGGTTTTGTTCCCTGCTCTAAAGAGGCTATAGGATGGATTTGGTAGTTGTCTGGGTTCTCTACTCAGGTTTTCTACATGATTGGGTCTAGGTACTCTACTCAGCAGTAGGTATGGTCATGAATTAGCTTCACCATCTTGGCAGGTCAATAAAATGTCCCCCAAGGCCTGCACTGCTCATTGTTCGGGGACCCAGATCAGGCTAGACTGTACACTGAATTTCTGGCCAGACAGGGCTATTGGTTTTGCTATGCACCTGGAGAAAGCCAAAATCTGTTCTTTCTTTTCAAGTACCACTTTAAGTATGGGTGTAGTGTGGGCTCTGCAGCTTTGTATGTACTCTGTTAGGTCCTCTGGTCAGAGATGGTGGGGTGGTGGTGAAAGCTGGAACAGCAGCAGCTGGGGCAGGAAGTGGTTTCCCTGTCCAGACAGGACCTCATATGTGCCCCAAGGCTGGTAATGTTCTTGTTTAGGAATCAGACAGACCTGCAAGCTAAGCTCCCTGGACAAGTGGGGACACTGTCTTGGTTCTGAAGAGACCAAGGTCAGGTCTCCTGGTCTTGGTTCTTTACTCAAGAACCTGGAGTTCCTGGTCAGGTTCTTTACTGAGCTCCTGGTCAGGTTCCTTACTCAAGTGCTATTGTAATCAGGACTGCGGGTTGGGCTATGGAGTGTCCCAAGTGCTAAGGCCAGGCTTCCCGGTCAGGCAGGGCTGGGAGCTATGCTCAGCAGTGGGCAAGGTTATGAAGTAGCTCCCATGCCCAGGCAGGGCTGGAGAGCCAGCTCCAAACAGTGTCCCAGATGATCTATTCCAGCTATCTCGTTAGGCAAGTCCACAAGCTATACTCAGCAGTGAATGAAGCTATGAATTAGCTCCTCTACTTGAACAGAGCAGCAGAACTGCATCCAAGTAGCCTCCCAGGAGTTGAGGTCAGGTTTTCTGGTAGCACGAGGCTGGGAACCACACTCATCATGAGTGGGGTTATGAATCATCTCCCCTCATTGGGCAGAGAGGGGTAATTGGCTCCAAGGCTGGCAAGGCTCCTTGGTGATCTGTGCCAAGTTTTCTGGCAGAATGTTGCCACTGGCTTTGCTCTATGGATGATCAGATACGCCTGCTGGACTCTGCACTTGAACATGCTGGGCTATGCATCTTTTAACTCTTCTGGTCAGGCTTTCTCATTGGGCAGGGCTGGGAGCTACATTGAACAGTGGGTAGGACTATGACACAGCATCCTTGTCCTGGTAGTGGTGGGGGACAGTGGTACAGTGGTGGGGGAAGGGGGTAGACCAGGCTTCAGGGCTAGAAAGGCTCTTTGATTAAGGTCCTAAATCAGGCAAACCTGCAACCTTCTGAGTTCCCTGGTCAGACTGTACCACTGTCCTGGCTTTGCAGATGAGCATAGATGCTATTTGTGACTTCTGCTTAAGTGCTATAAGTAGGACCTTGGTCTGCCAAGATCTGAGTGCTGGTTGTTATAAGTCCCTCCCTCCCTCTCTGTCACAAATTGATTTCCAGTGATCAAGCCCTGCAGATTCCCCTGAGATCCCCTTGAGACAAGACTGGAGTGAGCCAAGAAGCAACTCATGCTGCCAGGGGAGCTGGATTTCCACCATGGGCTCTTTTCCCATTGGAGAAACCATAGGCTTAGGGGAGACTTCTTGGTGTCATGCTGTGCTGATCTGGAGGAGAGGCAGTGTGGTCCATGTAGCCACTCCTTTTACCTTTGTAATGTGGTCGGCCTCAGTCTTTGGTGCAGGGGGTGCTTCAGTCTCAGCCCTGTGTTCGAGGATTTTCTCATTGGTGTCTTGTCCATGGATACTTGTTAGTTGTTCTTGTGAGAGGGAGTACACTTAGGAATGATCTATGTCACCGACTTATTGATGCCATTCTTCAGTTTGTGTTGTTTTAAGCCAGAAAGTTTGTGGTGATTTGTCATAGCACTGATAGGACATTAATACATGATCATGATGAGTTACCAGTTACATCACTTCTTTCAAAGTCTGTCCGTGATTGGCCACTGCATGGCTGTCACTGATTGTAGGTACAGACAGTAAAGTATGTAGCAGTGTTCACTCCTTGTCTCCCAGTGTGAATTAGTGTGACATTTTACAAAAAAGGGTAATCAAAAGAGGAAATTGGCTAATGAAGATGCAAGTACACCAGAGAAATGAAAAATGACAACACTTGAAGTGAAGTGCAAATTAAACACAGAGTTATAGAATAGCTGACTAGAAATATTGATATTCATGCTATCCAAGATGCTCTAGATGTGCAACTTGAAAAATTTAGTGAAGGCAAAATTATCAGTATAAACGAAGAAAATGGTTGTGACAAAAAGGATACAGATGTTCTAGAAGAAGTGATGACAGCAGAAGACATCATTACTTGTATAAATTTACTGTAATTCCATTGAAAGTCTCAAGAGGATTTCCATTTTAGATAGGTGCTATCCCAAAGCTTAACTAGAGAAAAAAAAATCAAACTTGAAAAAGATCAAAGATATCTATCAGATATTAGGACAGATTATAAGGATAAAATAATTTAACAGCTTATTAGGGATGCAGAAATAGACTAAATTACTAGGGCAGACTAACGAATTTAGAAAACATGAGGCACCTCGGTGGCTCAGTCGGTTAAGTATCCAGCTCTTGATTTCAGCTCAGGTCATGATCTCAGTTCATGAGGTTAAGCCTCACATCAGGCTCTGTGCTGACAGTGCTGAGCCTGGTTGGAATTTTCTCTCTTCCTCTCTGTCTTTTCCCCATATTCTCTCTCCCTCCCTCCCTCCCTCCCTCCCTCCCTCCCTCCCTCCCTCTCAAAAACAAACATGAAAAAAAGAATTTAGAAAGTGGACTGTAATGTAGATGGGAAATTATTAAGATATCATTTCAAATTAGTGGTAAAGGATGTCATTCAAAAGAAGGGGTATAGTGATATATTATCCATTTGTTAAAATATCTCTTATCTCAAAACTCCAGATAGATTAAAAACCTAAATGTAAAAACTAAACTATGAAATTAAAGAAGTTATGAATTATTTTACAAACATAAAGACCTATAAAACACAGTACAAAAGTCATAAATCTAAGAAATTATAAAATTTTATTACATTAAGAGAAAATCCTCAATATGAAAAAGGGATGACAGACATCCAAGACCCAGAACAGTATAATCCAGGGCCAGGGCATGATAGAGAACCCAAAAGGCATCCAGAGCCTGGATGAGGCTGAGTTAGCAATTGAGGACCACAGAGCCCTTCTCCAAACAGGAGAGGAAGCCACACATTCACTATTGTACTTCAGCACAAATCAGTGAAAGGCGCTTAAGTGTCTGGAACAGACCAGCCACTATTCTAGAATGAATGATAGAGGACTCACAAGGAAATACAAGAACCACCACCCTTCTTCCCTTGCCATGAGGTCACATAAGACTTCCTTTAAACCCAAAAGGCAGTCTTGCAAAAAGGAAGAGGAAGAGATTGTCTGAATGGCCTTTGGAAACACTCATGGAAAAATCAGCTATATAAAATAAACAGGCTAAATTAATTTCCAGAGTTGTAATAAAAACAAATAATAGAAAAGGGGTCTATAATAAAGAGTCTGGCTTCATCTTTTGCCATTTGCTGACAAGTTTTAAGTCTCACTCTCTCTTGCCCTTCTGCCCCACACCTGGGTAAAGCTGAGCAGAAAGCCTGGGTGCTCTCTTCTTTACTGTGCAAACTCCTTTCTGCAAACCCTGGCCCCACCTTCTAACCACATAAAAACCACAAGCCATCTTTTTTTCTTATTCTCCGAAGCTATTTTTGACCAATTTGGGAGCTACTGATCTCCCCAGAAATCTTTATGTGAGTGATAAACGTTTTCATACACTCTTAGGGTGTGTGTGGTGGCATCAGTTTCAACATCCAAACCAAATGCTGGAGAGGGCTTCAGTCTTCTGTAGGGTGGCCACAACAGAACTATTCAGAGAGTATAGTCAAAATTACAAACAAGTCACAGAAGACAGAATAAGTGTGTCTAATTAAACACATAAAAAATATTTAATTTCACTAATCAGAGAAATTCTAATAAAAAGTAAGATACCATTTCACCTTCTAGATTGTGAAAAAATAAGATTAATATTGAGAATAGATGAAAATGTAGGCAAGCAGTAATTCTTACATACTGGTGAAGAATAGTTTAATTGGAAACATTTATTTAAGAGGTTTGAATAAGCATGCCCTTTGAGGTAATTCCAGTATCTTCCCTAGAGAACTGCTTGCAGATAGCAAAATGCATGTGCAACAATGTTTGTTGTGGTCTTATTTATGGTGTCAAGGGATTGGAAAATATCTAAATGTTTACTATTAGAGGAATGGTAACAAATTATGCTTTATTGACACCATGGAATAATATAAGTTAAAAAGAATGAGTGATATCTATAAATACTGACATGGAAAGGTATCTAAGACATAGGTACATGAGCAAGCAAGTTGCAGCATAGAAAAACATTTGGAAGGAAACAACAAACTAATAATAACTGTTATAGAAAAAGGTAGGCGGTAACCAAGGGAAACTTTCACTTTCTTTTGTCTATTTATTATTTGGTGTGATTATAAATATACATTCATGTATTATTTGTGTAATTAAAACACATTTTTATTTTTTTAATGTTTATTTTGAAAGAGAGAGCACGAGTGGGAAGGGGCAAAGAGAGAGGGAGAAAGGATCCAGAGTGGGCTCTGTGCTGACAGCAGCGAGCCAGATACAGGACTCGAACTCACAAACCGTGAGATCATGACCTGAGCTGAAGTCAAGCACTCAACCAACTGAGCCACCCAGGCTCCCCAAAACACATTTAAAAAATTTTTAAATAGTGGTTGGCTTCCCAAACCAGTTCAGAAAACTATTCTAACCCATAAAGCAGCTACCCATTTGCTATGAAAGGTAGAAGACAATGTCATTGAAACACAAATAATTTGACATAATTGAAATAGTTTTATTTTTATAATTTTATTTTGAAGTAATTTCAAACCTAAATAAAAGTTTCAAGAATAGTACCAAGAATCCCACTCAAGTGAGTTTTGTGAATTGCTGCAATTATGTTTTTCATAGCAAAAGGGTCCAATCCAAGATTACATGTTATACCCAGTTACCATGTCTCTCTAGTCTCCTTGAATCTAGAATATCCATCCAGGTTTCTATAGTTTAAAATTTAATTTTTTCTTTATGATTAAGTAGTTTTTGTGAAAATACTTTTGAGACTATGTAAATATCTTGTTCCTTCATTACATTTTAACCCACTAGTTATAGCATCCACTGGTTTGTTGCCCCTAATTTAAAGTGATTGACAGTAATTTTAAAATTCTATCACATTTATTGGTCGACATTATATTGTAAGGAAGAGCTTTTCCTTCTAATTAATTAACATCAGTGTGGACACATGGGTAGCTATTTTATTCAAATAGTATTATTAGTTTTGATACTCAAATTATCCCAGGTTTGACCTGTGTGGCCCCTTTGAAGTTGGCTTCTGTGTCCTTTTGACACATCCCCATCATTCTTTGAATACTTGATTTTCTGGAATAAAAAGATGTTTCAGCCTTGAAATCAGCTATCTCTTGACAAAACCCCAGTTCCTTTTAGCAGAGAATATTTAGAAATCAAATTCCAAGTACTACATGTGTTCAATGTTCCTGGGGTGATGTTCCTAGTTCTCTCAGTGTTCAGAATTATGATACACACACACACACACACACACAACACACACCTTTACATCACAGGTATGTATGTATGTTTGTACATAAAATTCTCACTGATAGTTCCAATTCTAATCCAATACTACAGGATTTATTTTCACATCCCCCCCTTTTTTAATATTTATTTATTTTTGAAAGAGACAAAATGCAAGTCGGGAAGGGGCAGAGAGAGAAGGAGACACAGAATCTGAAGTAGGCTTCAGGCTCTGAGCTGTTAGCACAGAGGCCAACGCAGGGTTAGAATTCACAAACCGTAAGATCATGACGTGAGCTGAAGTCGGGTGCTTGACCAACTGAGCCACCCAGGCACCCCTCATGTTCCCTTTTATTTGTACTTCTCCATCATTGAGAAACCTGACTCTTGTAGCCTCAATATATTTGTTTAATTGCTCCTTCCTTTATCTCCACCTGCTGGACTGCCTTCTGTCCTGTGCCTACCTCTCACAGGCCATCATTACTGTCATGTCAGCCACCTCACTCTGATTCTGTCTTCCTCTGGATTGTCACACTCACCTGCTACTGTGCACTCCTTGCATGGGGCTGTCATCAACAACTTAGGTTGGTTGACTTTTGGACTGAATGAATGGAAAAAAAGGAAAGGAGGAAGGAAGTCAAATCAGTATTTTAAATATTGAATGCATATATGTGAAGCCTGACTGATTGTATTTCAAAGAAGATAAGGACACTTTTGAGAAAATTCTGAAGGGGGGGGATGCCTGGGTGGCTCATTTGACTGAATGACCAACTCTTGATTTCGGTTCAAGTCATTATCTCACGATTCTTAAAATCAAGCCCAGTGTCGGGCTCTGTGCTGATGGTGCAGAGCCTGTTTGGGATTTTCTCTCTCTCTCTCTCTCTGCCCCTCACCCACCAGTGCATGCTCTCTCTCTCTCAAAATAAACATTTAAAAAAATTCTGAAGAAAAGACAACATTTGGATTTTACATTTCCGTTTTTACATTTTCACTATTTATTCAAAAACATTTCTTAGCCTATGGTTGGTTGGTTGATTTTTTTTTCCATCTTTATATGGAGCCAAAACGAGGAGGGAAGTTGTGGTAATAGGAAAATTTTCTTGAGATAATTAGACAGTATTTGGAAGAGTAAGATTAGTCAGCTAAGGCCACAGTATAGATAAATATAAAAAAGTGCCTGAAGAGGAATTAATTGTGCAGATGAAAGCCAGGAGGGGAAGAGAGCACTGTCTTTCTAGGGGACTTTTGGAGGTTGTGAAGTTAATGAATGTAGTGATATAAACCCATAATGGTTTATGGGTTTTGCCTGAATGGGATTAAGGCCTGAGCTTTAATGAAGTCAAGAAGTAAGGTATGAATGTTCAGTTTGTAAATACATCTTACTCAGCCTCAAAAATTGACTGTAGAGTCTTCCATAAAAAAGTTACACAACTCCCCAGTTTGAAATTTGGGGAAATTTGGGGTGGCTATTCTACCCTTTGGGATTTATAGACTCTAGCAAAATCTATGAGTTTGGAGAACTTATGTTTAGTCTTTTTGTTTTTTACTTCAAACAAATGTGTTGTACATGCTCCTCCTCTCTGCCTTTTTAAAACAATTATACTTTGCAAAACCATGGCTCAAAGTGTTGCAAATGAAGGTCTTACCTCTGTCCATATTTAATCTTGGCAAAAATGTTTAGTAGTGCATGACATCATAACATAAGAGCATCTATGTACAAACATATACAATTTTATTGATATTTCTACAGACTACAAGAATTTTAAGTATAGTCACAATTGCTGAGTGCAACAGAAAAATAGTAATTTGTCATTTTCTGAAAAGATGCAAAAGTTCTGAAGATGAAAGAAAGATACATCAATGATGTCATCTGTTTCTTATTTCCTAGAATAAAACATCACATAATTAAGTACTAAAAATTATAGGTTATTAGAGATTTTGATTCTGTGTACACTTGTCCATAACCACCACCTAGTTTATTTTCTGGCTTTGCAGTTAAGAAGCATAGGCCAATACCAGAGGGAGAAGTATGAGAGGAGAGAACTCTCAAGTTTTCTCATTAGGTATTATTGCCTTGGATAGGCAGACTCTCCCTTTTTAAAGGTGAAAGCAGTCTTTCAGGGCACAGATAGTGAGTTACAGACACTCTTCTCCCTTTAAACATGAATCCAATAACCAAGAAAATAAATCCAAGTGGCCCTGGGAGCTAAGCCAGCAATCAAAAAGGAACTGCTCTTCCTTCTTGCTAAGATCTTGTCCAACTATGCAGAAAAGGTACCTAGTACCTATGTCTCCTCCAAATGAAGAATGAATAATAAATTTGGACCTGATTTAGTAAATGTTTTAATTTCCACTATCCTATTACTAAGAATTAGTTTCCACTTAGCTTTACATACTGTTGAATTTCTTATTTTTCTTCTGGTGTCTTGTGATGTCACATGTATAAGACAATCAAAACCTAGATGTTTGAATTGGAATAATTAATGGCCAAGTCACATGGGAGAAAATCACAAAGACAGACTTATTTAAAATTAATGGGGCCTTCCCTGGTCAGAAATTTGCACAGAGCATTTGTTTTGGGTTTCAACACAATAATTATCAACCCAGACAACACTATATCTCTTACATGTTGTCCCTGACCCATCAGAAGTGGGGCTTGGATACCAGCCAAGGTAGACAAATGTTTCTTCCTTAATCGGCCGTAAAGCTGTGTTTGTCAACGTTGGCTAACATTGGAACCATGTTGAGGGCTTTCAAAATTACACGTTTGGTTCCCACTCTGAGAGATTTTGATATAACTGGGAATTTTAAAAGCTCCTTAGGTGATTCTGTTGTACAGCCAAGGTTGAGACTCAGTTCCCTATGTAAATACATAAATAAAAGCAGCCATCTGTGCCTCTGGTTTCTCATCAAAATTTCTTCCACTGAACTCTGGCTCCCATGTCCCTCCCCACCCCAACCCTCTTGTTACCAAACTGGCACTTCCTCTCACTTTCCCAAGTATTCTGTATTTTGTCCTTTTAGGGCTATTTTGTATGCAAATATGTACACTAAACTTGCTACACAACCACTATACTCCCTGGAATGAGCCATACAGAATACATGACTTACCAGAGTGTTTCTGGCACCTGGATCAGTGTGTATGTGAAGTCGTATGTAGTCAGTAATGGGGTTGGTGTAATAGAGGACATAGGTGAGGAAGCTGTGAAGGCTACCACTTTTCTCCTGAATCACAGCAAGTCCTGATAGAAGTGTCTGACTCCTTTCGGCATTGCCGTCTCTGAAAGTGGTCAAGTTCTAATGTCTTTCCATTGGGCCAGACTTAATCACACAGATATACTGGTGGGTTGTCCCAATGATCCTAAACCAAGGAGAGTATTTTTAGCTTACTTTTCTAGACCTGCTTCATTTTTCCTTTCTTCAAACGTTTTATAACTATTTCAAAGAGCTCATCTTCATCTTCTTCAACCAGCCTTGGGCATAATCTATTTTTTCTTTCTCAAAGTCCTGGTAATCCCTTAATACAAATAACAGATAGATGGTACATTTAATATTTGACACATGGGTCACATAAAAAGGGACTCCAACAGTAAACCTTTTCCTCTTATAATCCTTTAAGATCTTTGAGGAATAGAAAACTGGATTCTGATTTAACTTGAGAATCACTCCAAGGCTATATAAAAGGTTTGACAAATTGTCTTTGTGACTAAAGTATAAGAAAACATCTCCCTCAGTTCTGTCACTATTCTTCCAAAGTTAGATAATGACCCCAATGGTGATTGGGGCACTGAGTCTGAGTCTCAAGTATAAGAAGGAAAGTCAGTAGTCCTGCTTTTGTAGGGGATTAAATGACAAATCAATCATCCTCCCCTCCATACAACAAGGTTAATGGATGATTTCATGGTAGGGGTTATTGCTCACATTATTAAAACCAGGAAAACAAACACTTATAGCTTCTTATTGGTGAATAGAACACAAAGACCCATTTTCTTGTGGGACAGTAAGAAGGGCTTATCTCCTGAAGGATTCATAAGGAGATGAGGTCAACTTAAGAGGCTGTGGTTTTCAAACTTTATCTTCTGATACCCCCATAGCAGATATAATGTAATTTTGATGACTACTAAGGCTCAGTCATTTTTTCTATCATTGTCCAAGTTACTAGGAGTATTTTTTTGTGTTCCAAGATAGAGGCAAGACATTTAAAGAGTAGAGAATAGAGGTGTAAAGAATTACATGGATCAACAGTACTCATTTTCCAAAGATGATGATGATAAGGTTGTGGTGGTGGTTGTGATGGTGTGTGTGTGTGTGTGTGTGTGTGTATATACGTGCGCGCGCGCACACACATGTCCGTGTAACAGAACGGAAATATTCAAAGAGAAAAATCACATCCACATTAGATTCTTGTTATTGCTGTCTCTTTGAATTATAAAAATAATTCTGATGCAGTAAAACCTCATTGATTTGTATTCCACTAATCAGGAGTTTGGGAGATGAAGTTACCCTTACATTAAGAAAGGGTTTATAAAAATTATATTGAAAGACATATTTAAACGACTTAAAAGAATTTATTCATTCAAGCATTTAGAAGCACCTGTTTACTTCCAATTGATGTGCTAATTATAAACGTTTTATCTATTCATTAGAGCCAGAGTTTTAAGCACTTCTGTAAAATGCTATATTGTTCTTTTTCGTGTTTTCTCTGTATGCTTAAAATATTCTGTAATTGTTATTTTTCACTGATTCATATAAGCTTTCTCAAAACAGTATTTTATTGCATATGAACCACGCATGTAATTTGGGGTGTAATAATTTATCTTCTTAAGTTATGGTATTTAATTTTATACAAGACATATATTACATAGTCACATTTAATCTGTCTTTAAATAATGTAGAACAGTGGCTCTCAACTGGGAGCAATTTTGGCAATGGCTGGAGACATTATTTTATTCTGGGGTTGCTACTGGCATCTAGTGGATAGAGGCCAGGGTTGTTGCTAACCATCCTACAATGTAAAGGGCAGTCCCACAACGAAGAATTTTCCATTAATAGTGACATTGTTGAGAAACCCAGATGTAGAACAAGTTAAATACAAACTTACTGAGGACTTCAGAGACAGTCATTGAATTTGATGCCACTTTGGACTGAATTTCATTGTTCCTAAAATAATATTTTGCTCTTTTAGTTTTTTTTTTAAGTTATAGAAATGATAAAGTATCTGTTCAGAAAATCAGAAAAGTGAGTTCTTAAAACTGATGGTACAAATAGTGTACTGCAATATGGCTGCCAATGTTTTCTAAACTCTGATCTCAGGTTTAATATTTTTACTGTATAATCTTATGTTTCATGTTTGTATTTCCAAGTTCTGTTACTCTAAGGCTGTTCTCAGGAATGGTGAGATTCATGGAGAAGCTTTTTGAGAAATTAGGAGAATCCAAGGACTCTGAGAAATGGTTTCTTGGTATACATTTTCTGACTCTATCATCTTTGCTCTTCTCAAAATTACTGAGAGCATTTAAAGAAAGTACCACTTCAAAAAAAAAAACCACTAATAATAAAAAAAAAATCTAAAAAAAACCTCACAAATAAATACTATTTTGGGCTACTAAAATAACTTGGACTGCAGGAAAATGTGAATTCTTAAACACAAATGCAAATCCAATAATACCTGGAATAATCAAAATTCAGTAAGACAGACCCATTAATTTTTTAAAAATATTCTTTTCAAAGGAACAACATATTACAGGATGGGTCCTGGAATCTGCATGCATTCATTTTCTGTGACTTTTAACTTCCAGAATCATGTTAAATAATGATGGCAAATGTATTCATTTAGCCTCTAGTAGTTCACTGTTAGAGTTATGACAGAGAACATTTATCATATTAAGGATATTCTTTATTCCACCTTTAAAAGAGTTTTAAATAAGGAATAGGTGTTTGGTGTCTACTGACAGTTTGTGGCTTATAGCCCAGTGAGTGACAAAATTATTGATTTTTGTATAATTAAACTCTCTCTGTATTTCTGTTGTCCATGATGGTGACTAAGGCCAAGATAGCAAAAATTTTATAAAGATTTTCAATAGTAAGTATTGAACCAAAAAGTATTTACTAATGAAAGCCCTTGTTAGTCAGAAATGAAATAAATCAGAATCCCTTTCCCAAAACATTAACTGAGGTTTTACTGAATCATACTGAAGAAAATGACCAGTTTGGTCTGTGAGTGTCAGGCTGCAAGAGCACCTTTGGATTGAAGACCCCACTGGGCTTGAACAGTAATATACTGTGTAATTGGCAAAGATACAAATGGAGCCTTAAAAATATATCACTTTAGAAACTGAAACCAGAGTGTGTGAAATCAGTTCTCAAAGCTAACTGCATTGTTCCTATAATCTAGTTTCCCCAAACTTATCATCAACTCCCCTACAGAGCACAAGCCAGACTGAAAAAATGCTTTGAGGTGACCGAGCCCTACCTGGTTTATGACTGAAAATAGCAACTTGTTCTGGAGATGATAGAAATGGAAATAATTGTGTTAGGAATAATTTAATATACTGGTAATAATTATGACTGATAACCATGATGATGTAAAATATTATGGAGAGAGAAACATTAATCAGACTCTTGCCATAAGAATTCAATAATGTCATAGTATAATGAAAATTATAGATGAGAAGAAAATTCTGGTTTTCTTTTCTTTTTCAGTTGGGTATGGCAAATGTACTTGAAATACACTGGTATCTTCTAATGCAGATTTTTTAAATTGTCAGGTGTGGCCCAATTTATAAAAATAGTTTACCATAAATCTTTTTTTCTTCTGTCACAACATGCTTGTTTTTTTTTTCTTTTCCTCTTAAGATGTTAATTTATCATGCAAAGATTTTTTTTCATTAAGTGCATTAATGCTTTTGTTTGTACAGGATTTTTTCAAATCAGCAGGACTCCCCGTAGTTCCTAAATGTAAATCCTTAGCAAATGACATGCCAAGATGATAGCTCCATTCCACGCTGGGAAAAGGCAAATTCAGCCATGTCTTGGGATTTTAACCAGGTTTCCAGCCTTTGGGTTATACGGTGTCTCTAATAAATTTCCCTTATGATAACTTCAGATGGACTGTAATGGAACATTTTGTAGAAGAAACTGGCTTCTAGCAAGTTGAATAGTGATGCTGGGAATAAATTTGGTTTCCCTGAATAATGGTTTCTCAAAGCAGTCAACAGCTTCTTTAGAAGTTTAGAATTGGTACCATTTCTTATCCTTATATTTCAGCATTAACTGCAAAGAAAAATAGTCACAATAAAATGCTTTTAGAAGTCTTTAAAAGTACTAATCAAAGCAAGTTCATACTGAGCTAATCATGCATATCTAACTAAATTGCAAAATTTATATAACTTCATTTTTTGAAATAAGGTGCATATGAGAAAGATTTTTAAAAAATAATCAAGCTGTAAAGACTCAGCTGATTTTTAATGATTGAAGCAAAAAGTAGTGTGTGGATTCTTGCTTCTTGTGCCCCTCACCTTTTTTTGCTTGAGAGGGAATCATGTAATGTACCTAAGCACCTTTCTAGTAGCAGGTGCACAATACAGATACGATGTATCAGAGCCAATGAATAATTTTCTTTTAAATTATCTCCTAAGGTAAAGCAGTTTTACTATAGTATTTAAAAACATTTTTATTCCAAATGCTGGGGGAATTACAATACTTATAATGAGATTCAAGCTACCTTGGCTCTCACACAGGATTACTTACGGTGGAATCTCTGTTTGGGTTTTCTCGTGGGGGATCTGAATGTTTAAAGCTATTGCTGTGTAAAGATGCCTATATTAAGCAGTTTACCTCATGTGCATGTTTGGAAAATGCTTCCGCACTGGTCATCATGCCTGCAGTTTTCTCCTCCAGCTCTCCTAGCCTCTGTCCTCTCTCATCAAGTGCGATCCGGGCTCGAGTCAGCTCTCCCATCACCCCTCCGGCCGCACCTTTCATCCCTTCTATACCACCTGGGCCAGGAATGTGTTGTGCAAGGCTGCGCGATGCTTTTCCTGCTGAAGCTTCCCCAACTGGGAGTTTAAGCCATAGCAATTAAAAACACATTGTCAGTAATTCAAATAATTATAATCAAGCTTATCACCAAAGTACTTACATTAAATTCTATCATCATAATTCTCATATAGAGAGAGGTATACTTGGTTCTATCACAGACGTGTATTTGGAGATGTTAGCATTTACCCACCTATGAAAGAGATTGAGACTGCGAGGTAACTGTGTTGTTACTGCCTGTCTTCATGTGTATGTGTATGTGTATGTGTGTATGCAGGTTCCATGCAATATGGCATCACTGCCCTTCTTGACATTGCTGAATCAGTTGCTCACAATATAGGCGATTTCATATTTAACCCATATTAGGATAGTTCCAATCTTAGGCCAGTTCATTTGTTTAAACTTCTGCCCAAGTCTTCATTCCTACCATCTCTGCTCATCTTGCTGTCATCCTCTGTAGGCCTCAGTTGTTACTGTTTTAAATTGTGTGTTGGGGGGAAGTAAAATACTAGAGAACAGGGTCTATGCCTGATGGACACGAGCATACATATGTTGAAATTCTGTTCCTTTATAAAAGGATAATAGTTTCTCTACCATTTACAAAGTTCAGTTTAGTTTGAATGAATTTTAAGGAAGTTTTTTATTGAAAGACAGCTATCTTGGTAGAAATTTGGTGAGCATTCTCAAGGATGTAACATTAGGCATGGAATTAAGATCTATTTTTTTTTAATAAGAGACTTACTGAGACACAATTCACATATGTTATATACCACAGTTCAGTGGTTTTCAGTGTACTGACAGAGTCATGCAGCTACCACTACTATCTAATTTTAGTACATTTTCATTACTCCAAACAGTTTAAACTCTGTGCCCATTAGCAGTCACTCCCTGATCCGTCCTTGTCCCAGTGCCTGGCAACCACTATATGCTTTATGTCTGTATGGATTTGCCTATTCTGGACATTTCATGTAAGTGGAATCATATAATATGTGGTCTTTTTTGTCTTCCTTCTTTAACTTAGCATGGTGTTTTCAAGTATCATTCATGTTGTAGCATGTATCAAACTTCATTTGTTTTTATGGCTGAAAAATATTCCATCATATGGAGGCATCTAGATCTTCTGCTTGGTTAAAAGTTCAAGAGAAAAGGAGTTTTGATCTGCAAGACTAAATAGTGGTGAGATATTCTGGAAAACACATTTTTCTTTCTGAAAATGTTCCCTAGTATCTTTCTACTCCTTTTCAATTATTGTTTGTCAGAGTTTCACTGGAAGAATTTTAAAGTAATTTATTCTGTAGCATTGATAAGCCTATGTTCTGGATAAAGAATCTGTTTCCCAGCAGTGGTTTCAAGGTAGCAGATCCATAAACATTTTTTCCAGAATTCAGTAACTGAATATCTTCACCTGCCTTGTGGGTATGATCTATTTGCAAATGACATTTATTAGCTTACTAATTATTTGTATGAATTGCATGCAGTATTTTTATTAAACTATTTCCTAATATTAAGTAACTGATTTTATTCATATTTGGTAAAAAATAATTTTCAAGATACAGAAGCAAAAAACCCTAGTCTAGAATTTGAGATCACATATTATATTAAGTTACACACACACACACACACACAGAAACAGGTCTTCTATTTTGTGATACAGCTTCATAATCAGGAGTTTACTCACAGAGCTCTTCTCTGTCAAATGTCTGTCCACTTCCACCAAAGAGTCCCTTGAGAAAGCCTCTATTTTGAGCTTCTGGTGTCTCTATGGGAATAAACAAATCTCCTAGCATGTCCTGTATCAAATTCAAACAAAAAAGCATTAGAGTAACTAAAAATAAATGAATAATAATAAAACATTGTAGAATGCTAAAGCACATAATGAAAAGACAATCTGCTTTCCATATATTTTCCTGGTGATTTTTGCTTTCCTCCCAGTTTTCTCTCTGGCATTTCTTTCTCCACCTCCTTTTCCTTCCATTCTCCTGTAACTGACATTTTTAAATTTTCATTTTTATGTCCTCTTCTCTTCTCCCCTTTACAGTTAGAAAGCATGAGAAGCAATATATTTACCCTAGGATTAATCTCCACCTGATCAGTGACTCACAATCTGGACTGCTTTTCCTTTTTCAATTACTATAGCCTCTTTCCTGTCTGAACCCCCTTCCTGAACTAAGCATGGACTAACCTATGAAGTAGGAAGCCTTTGGGAGTATGTGGAGGAAGTTTGGATTTATTTTTATATGAAGTACAAAATTAGGAAATGATTCAAGATAAATGAGTCAAAATAGGCAGCATAGTGAGACACAGTTGTTTTCAATATCTGACGTGCTTTAGAATGACTGGAGAAATACCTTGTTAGAAATACAGGTGCTTGAGCTTCATTTCATACATATTAAATCAGAACCTACATAAATGTTCTTTGGTTATCTATATTTTTATTGTGCTCTTCAGGTCTTTCTGAAGCAGACCAAAATTTGAGAATCATTGGTATGGAGGAAGGAACTTCAACCAAAAGTCAATAGATGTGTGACCTAATATCAGTTTGTCCATGAACTGCAGCGTGACTCTCTCTCACCTCTTCTCACCAGACCTGCACTCTTCCTCCTGGATCCCTTCTCTTTGGAAGTGGCAGCACCATTTACTTAGCCAGAAACCCAGGGATAATTATTAATCCCTTCCTTTCCCTCACTGCTATATCTAACAACCTTCCAATCCAACTGATTACACTCTTACTATTAAATCTGCTAACTTCTCTCCATTCTCACTGCTAACTCCCTTATTTTAAGCCACTGTTATTTTTGGCCTTAATTATTAAAAAAAAACTACCTCCTAATTGTTCTCTCAAATTCTTCAAAACTATATGTAACCAGAATATTAGTTTTAATAAACAAATTTGCTAAACCTTTTCCATGACTTCCTGTTCCCCTTGGGATAAATGCCAGATTCCTTAAGGAGCTTACAGGGTGCTCCAAGATCTACTTTTGAATAATTCCCCAGTACTATCCCTCCACCCTTTTCACTGTCTAACTCTGCAGTTTATTGGCAATTTCCTGAACCTCTGGAATTTTTGCATGACACTACTCTGCTGAGAATATCATATCCTTTTCCATTCCCAGCCACCCATCCCTATAGATGACTCTTATTCATCCTTTACAACCTTGTTCTAACTAGCCCTCCCTGCTATCCCATAACCGAGGGGCCTCTGTTCCATGTCTCCTCAGCACTGGCACAGCCACATATAGACAGTCTTTTTCTGTCAGAGTGTGGTGCTTGTCTGTTGACTAATCTTCCTCCACACTAGCAGGTAGAGACTTATATCTTAACTAGAACCTAGCCAAGTACCAGGCTTATGGTAACCACTCAACAAGCATTTGCTGAATAACAATAATAGGAACATTATTATTTATTTTTAAAACATACTATATTCCAGGCACTGGGCTCAGTTCTTACTTAATTCTCATGACAGTGCTCCAAGGCAGAGCATACAGGTCAGTTAAGCAAAATTCCCAAAGTTATACAAGTGGGCAAAATACAACTTAAATAGTTCAGAGCTTATACTTTTAACCTCTCTATTAAAATGGATGGGTTTTAGTTTTCTGTTTTGTAAAATAAAGGGGTTGAACCAATTAAATCTCTAAGATGCTCTTTTGTAACCACGTTTAGGTTATCTAAGGTTTTGATAAGCTTTTATATTTCTTTTGTTTCAAAGCTCTGCTCACTGCTATGATAAAACACAAATGCCCAATACTAACCCACAGGATATGTATTTATTTTGTATGGCTCTTAAAATTTAGACTTCTTTTTTTAAAAAGTCCATGAACTCCCTGAATTGTATGCAAGATTTTTGTGTGCACGTGCATAGTCCCCACCTTGGAGGGAGAGTTTATAATCTTACAGGGGATTCTCCATAGTAAAACAAACAAACAAACAAACAACAACAAAAAAAAACAATAAAATGACCAAACAAAAACTCAACCATTAATACGTATGATCTTTGCATACTCCCCATCAGTCCCCCTCTTTCTTTCTTTTTTTTTTTTCTGTGTATAACTACACCCACACTAAACTTGACAGGGTCACAATGATGAACATATATTCAAAACATCTAGGGAAGGCATATTTATTTCCTGGCCCAATAATATTTAGCTATTAGATATCTCTCTCATTCTCTTTTTACAACCATATCCAATGTGTATTCATAAATGTGCCTGACCTACCTGTAGATTATCACACATCTCTTGGCTGTATGTTAACCGCTGAATTTCAGTAGGAGAGACGAGGTATAACGCTTGGCCTTCATTGGTAAAACAAAATGTCCGTGCTATCCTCATGTCTGTCAGTGGCAAATAATTAACATCCAACATTGGGCGAAGACTAGGTAGGCTGAATGGAAAAAAGCAAATCCACATTTCATATTCACGTTGTTAGAAGCTTTCATTTCTCTGTGTAAAATGTACACTTCCTTACATAAAAACATTTATTTTTATACCACTGTTTAATGTTTGTTTCTTTTTATTCTCTTGAAGTCTCTGGTAAAAAACTAGACTTTCACATAAAATTATATACACACAAAAAATTTTGGGCCTGGTTCTTTCTCTTAATCCACACAGATACTTAGCAAATATGTTTGAAGGGTGGATTAAATGTAGTGGCCAGCAATTTCAGAATACTTTCTGCAGCATTTCACAGGTTCCTGCAACCAAAGGTTGCAGTCTTTGGTTATGGGAGAAACATCACCACTAGAAAGTACTTGGTCTCCTGTCTCCTTTTAAGGCAAAACTCCTGAGTCTGAGGAGGTTATGCACTGATGAAGACATGGAATGGATCCAGTTCACTGTGCCTGGCCATGGAGTGGCTTTGCTCCCCATTCCTCTACTCCCTCTACACACAGGAAATAAAAATTACCTATGACTTAGGACATCTGCACTGAAGGCATGCTTAGTAAATAAACATGGTTAGGGCTGTACGGGAATGAGAATAAGTTATAAATAATAGATCAGAATTAGGCATAGCTAAATGAATACCACTCATCTCCAGTGTCTTACCAAATAGCTATAATCTTCTCCTTATGTGGTAGCCCAAAATTTTGCTTAAATATTCATCAGAATGTCCCTTTGGATATGGCCACAAGAGCCAGTTTTGCAAACTACTGAAGAAACTGGTCTCATTGCTTTTAAATCACACCTCTAATACCAAAAGGATAAAAAGAGACTTGTCATTAAATCTCCAGCTTTCAAATTGTTCAACTGATTCTGGTGTTCATGATGATTTTAAATTATCCCAGATCATAAAACCAGTACCTTGAAAAAAACGTACTTATTTCTCTTATGAAAGTAGTTTGTTATTACAAGTTAAGCCCTAGAACTTTACAGTATAGAATGGGATCTGAAATGTGCACAGTTGGAAAAAGCTTTCCACGAGGTTCTAGCACTATGTTGTCCGATATGGTAGCCACTAGCTACATATGGTTATTGAGCAGTTGATATGTGGTTTGCATGAACTGAGGTATTCTGTAAGTGTAAAATATGTACTGGATTTCAAAGACTTAATATGTTATGACATTTCAAGTAATTGAGGTCTTTAGGCTGTGAGCCAAAACAAACCCGGTTAAACAGACTTCCATGCTAGATTCTGTCAAATTAATGGGTGGCGGTGGGGAAGGGATTCCAATGGACTTTTCTGATAAGCTACATTGTTTATGTAGCATAATAAAAGTAAGCGAAGAAAACAAAAATGGTTTAATTACTTCAGGTTGGAAATGGCAAAAAGTAATTTACTTGCTAAGAACCAGGAACCAAGTGCTTTTAAAGCTGAAAAAATAGATTTTTTTTCTGTGCAGGGACACTTTATAAGGAAATAGTATCACGTAACTAACAATGGTTTTCACTAAAAGCCCAGTTTGAGAACACATTTATAGATAAGACTCATGTATGCCTTTCTACTACTTTCTAGGTTTGGGTACATTAGCATGTAAGCAATCAGCTACCTGCCAACTATCAGAAAACTAGGTCTTGAGAAGAATGGACTCAGTAGAGGTAATTTCTGATAGGATCTGGAAATATCTAGGAAAATACTTAGCATGGGAAGATGATCAAAGTCAGGAGCATGCCAATTTGAAGGATTCAGTTCTTCAAGCTACATATTATATATATTACTAAAATCATCCCAAGGTAATTTCCTTCCAAATATTTTTGAGATCCTCAAGAACACATGAAGATTTTCCACTAGGACATAATTAATATTAAAGTAGCCATTACCATGTAAAGCAGTTTTTACATAGAGCAGAGGAAGACAGAGATAGCATCTTAATTCTCCTGTTGCTATGACTCCTGCTGTTTTTTAAACTCTCTATTTTTCATTTTTCAAGCAATTTCCCTCCTCATAAATGTAGATGGCAGCACATATTTACTTAAATGGAAATTAATTTTCAGATATACTCAGTATCATTTGAGAAAACGAGACTCACTAAAATTTTGCAAAAACAAGGTAAGTAATCACTATCAAACTAAAAATTTCAATTGTGACAACAGTTTAACGTCTTTTAACTTAAAAGAAAAATTTTGAGTGACTAAATGTGAGCTTGGGGAGGAGAGGGTATGTGTGATACACATTTTTTTTTTCCCTCAAAACTAAGGCATGTCTAGGAGTTAAGTCCTCATTTTCAAACAAGACTGGAATGATTTTCATGACAAATACTGAAAAATAGTTTGAGAAAGAAAAACAGAAACAGAGAAACACAGACAGAACCAGAAATATCTAAGAGAATAAGTAGACAGTAAATGATTTTTTTTATTTTTTTTTAAACTTTATGTAGCTACTTTTCCTTGGCTTACATGTCTCCTCTATTAAAGAAAATCTAACAATGAAAACACTCTCGAAAGCCAAGTTTTGCTCTTGAACTACTTTCCTGTCCCTCATCTATCTTTTTACCACAAGGTTTCCTGAAAAAATAATCTATACCAGGGGTTGGCAAACATTTATTAAAGAGCCAGATAGTAAATATTGTAGGCTTTGTAGGCCATATAGTCTAACTACTCAACTCTGCCTTGTCGTGCAAAAGCAGCTAGACAATATGTAAACAAATGGGTGTGGCTGTGTTCCAAAAACTATTTATGAACATTGAAATTTTAATTTCATGTAATTTTCACATATTATGAAATATTCTCTTTGATTTTTTTCAACATTTTAAAATGTAAAATCCATTCTTAGCTTGCCAGCTGTACAATATCAGATTACAGGAAGGGCAGGATAGATATGGCCTGTTGGCTGTAGTTTGTCAACTTTTGATCCATACCACTGTCTCTTTCTCCATTGAAAATTTTGTTTTTGCCTCCACTATGCTTCTAAGATTTGTTTTGCAAGGATCACTAATACCCTACTGGTTGCCAGGCCAGGCCTAGTGTTTTTTCTTCTACTCAAATTCTTTGGCCTCTCTGCTATATCTGACTCCTCTTGACGTTTTCTTGGTGGTCTTCTATTTTTGTTTGGATACTCTTCTATCCTTTTTATTTCATGAAGTTATTCTTCTCCTTTTCCTATATCTCTGATGACTTCTTCTCAATATCCTCTGCTGGATTTTGTTTTTATTCTACTACATAAATATAGAGATATACCAAGTTTTTGTACCCAGATCAGTCTATTTCTCCGTTCTTTTTATACTATCTTCTTTGATGATCTCATTCACTGCTGTAACTTTCACTAATGCATTTATATAGATGACTAACAGAGCTGGATCTTCCATATTTTTCTAACAGTCCGAACCTAAAATTGCTTGCCAAACTTCTGTGGGATCACTTAAAAACACCTCATATTCCAAGAATTCATTCTCAAATTTCTCATTTTCAGCTTTTCCAAATTCTCTTATTTCCTGTTTTAATGACATCGCTGCTACCCAGGTTCATTAAATATTTTCAGTTAAATTCTCTTCTAATCCTGTGATTTAATGGCCTCCATTACCTTTCACAATCAGTTTTATATTTAGCAAGTTTTCCTCAATTATCTCTCACATCTGTTTCCATCTTGCTTTCGAGATAGCTAAAACTTTAGTTCAGAAGACCATTTCAAGCTCTTTCTTTATATGTATTTCCTGATGTATAGCTAGAGCAAGTTAAATGCAGCTTTAAAAACAATATTTCCTATTAACTGATTAATATCAAACTCATTAGCCTGCCATTGCAGGTCCTCAATAATTTACCCCAATCTTTCTCTCCAGTTTACTTTCCTCCCAACATCTTGTATTTAATAACATATACCAACTATCTCATGACTTTGATTCTGAGAACTTAGTTTGTGACTAGAAGATTCAATCCTATATTTCCTCTGTTGGAATATACATGTTCATTGTGTTATCATTATTTGTGTATCTGTCTTATCTCCCCAATTTGATAGTAAGCTTTTTAAGGATTAGGACTATGTTTTTACTAATTTTTATATCTTTCATAAGCCTAGTATAATGCTTAACTGTCTCAATAATTTTTAGAACCAGGTGATGTATTAAAATGAATGACAGTGACTTCTACATAGGTTATATTTATTAAATGTTTGTTGAATTCATAAAATAACTAGGTAATTAATTTTGTGTCTCATGAATTTTATTCTAGTTTACTAACAGTATAATGAAATCTCTCAGCTGATAGCACATTATTAAGGTTGTCAAAGGGCATAAACTTACAGTTACAAGATTAATACCTTCTGGGGGTCTAATGTACAGCATGGTGACTCATAGTTAACAATACTGTATTGTATACTTGATTGCTAGAAGATTAGATCTTAAACTTCTCACCACACACACACACAAATGTAACTCTGTGAAGTGATGGATGTGTTAATTAATGTTATTGTGGTAGTCATATATACATGTATATATATATATATACACACATACACACACAGAGTGAAGTTACTATTATATATATATATTGTGTGTGTGTGTGTGTATATAATCATTGTGCTGTATACCTTAAACTTACACAGTGTTATATTTCAGTTGTAGTGATGACTTTTAGTATACTGTTCAGTGCTGGTCTCACTTTTTCCTAGACTTGTAACCTGAGGTGATTTAAACTTTAATTTATTAACATATGTAAAATGGAGGATGCAAATAATACTTTGTTTTCCTATGTCCTACAGAAACCATAAGGATCAAATTAAATTCTGTATGTAAAATACTTATGTGGACTATAAAACATAGTAAAAGTAAGTTAATTTCTTTTCCTTATAGCTTATTCATTTTTATATTTCATGACTAGCATAGTATATGGGAGATACATATGTTCAATAAATGCTTGACTTGTGTGAATGACCAGAAAAATCAGTCTTTCCTTAGATTCCTTGAAATCAATTAAAATATGTGTATTTCATTCAGAATGCAAAGCATTTTTAACAAAAAAAATTAAAAAAAACCCCAGAGTTTCTTCAAATTGTCAAACAATAAAACATTCACAAACATAATGAAAGAATGATCTGTTTGCTTCTTGATTGCACATTACACATATACTTTTCAAAATTGTACCTTATTCACACTGTTGTGATTACCAGACAATTTATAAAGAAGGCAAGTACCTCATTATCATGATATGCCCATTGGCACAAAAGCATGCCAAGCAGGCACTGTTACACATGACCACCACGTCTGCTTGCAGTATAAAAGATGTCTCCGTGATGTTATGAACATAAAGACAAGTCTGAGAAGGCAGTGAGAAGACTTTGGCTTGTTTTTCTGAGCAGATTACTGTATACTGATGATCTCCTGTTTCTTGGGATGGAGAGGGATAGTTCATGATCAGTTTCCTTCTCCAAGATTTTTCATTTTCATCTATGTTGTTTGGATCCCTCCAAACTTCATATGGCGGTTGCATTAATCCACCAGTTCGGTCCATACAGGAGAATGTTAGCACAGCTCCTTTCAGCGAGAGGAATGTACCTATAAAAAAAATTTCATATCACTGGCATGTGAAATTCTTTCTAAAACAGCTGTTATTCATGGACAATAAATGCTTTATATTATAATTATTTATAATTTATAGTGCTACAATATTGCAGTAATATACATAAATCAGTAGATTTGAGAGTTCATCAGTTGCAATAACTTGGAATCATAGAATGTTAGATCTAAAAGGGGCCTAAGACATCAGCTTGTCAAATCCTTGCATTTTATTATTTATTTACTTTTAAGATTTTATTTTTAAGTAATCTCTACACCCTTGTAAGGCTCAAACTTACCAAGATCAAGAGTCACATACACCCTACCAACTGAGCCAGCCAAGCACCCAAATCCTTTCATTTTATTAATGAGAAGATGGAGGCCCAGATTTGGGCCATGTCAGATGGCAGGGTGGTTGTTGAGCCTGGACTAGAATTCACATTTCCTAATTTCTAATCCAGTATTCTTTTGCTATACTATATAGTCTCCCTTAAAATCCTTTTTTTAAAAGCAAATTTTAGAACATTTATAATTTTCATTTATTGAAATAACTCCAACTGAAAAAAATCATGCCATCTGATTCTATTTCCTTATTTCTTAGGCTCATTTACTAGAAAACGGTTTCTTCTTCTGAAATTGAACACCTGGAATAAATTTCATGAAATTTTGACATATAGAGTTCATGCTAGCAATTTTGATTGTATTAGAAAAAAAAAAACAACCTTCCTTTGGCTCTTACGCAGGCTTATGCATGTTTACATAGAAAAGAAGTATACTCACCTGGATTCTCCAAGTTTGAATATCCATGCCAAATTATTACCTATGGGCTATTTTTACCAGTCCTGGATATTATAAACAGGATATTATAAAACTTGGGAGGCAACTTGTGACAGATTGGGACATTACCAGACTCCTGTAAGCAATGCCCAAGAGCCTTTTTTTTCCCTTTGTCCTCTGACATCATGTAGAGAAAGGGGATTAACCTAGGCTAATATTGCCTCAAAAGTGTACATATGACAGACACTTGTAAAAGGAAGGATAATAAATAAAAATACATTCCATTTAAAGTACTTTATAACTTAAAGTACTTAATCAAATTTAAAATAACGTGTTTAGATGATTTAACATCCCAGTTGTGTTTTAAAATCCACTTTAAAAAGAAGAATCTTGCAAATGTCCTACAAGGGAACTGAAGAAGTTAGGAGAGCAGGGTTTGGGCACTTCATCAAGGAATAAAAGAACAGCTCTCCCAGTGTTCCGGAAGCGGGGTGGGGTGGGGGGCGGGGGGGATTTCCAAAGCTATGACAAGTGATTTAATTAGAATTCATCTAGGATTCATTCTTCTATAAAGCCACATTTCCTTAATTACCTGTCATGGGATAACTCTTCTAATTATAAATATCTTAGCACCCTCAATTTAGAGATACCCTAAGGTAGGTTAAAAAGATAAGAAATCTACATTTTGGAAGCCATTTTACTTATACCTGATGCTTACAAACTGTCAGCATCAAAATGACAATTTCTCAATAATCTGCCCTTGCCAAAACAGCTGCTTTGTCTCCTAATTTGTGATAAAAAAAAATGCTTTGATTATATTCTGTCCATTAGGTTTATACAGGGTTTAAGTTTTTTCAAATATGTATTATTAATCTTTATGACTTGCCATTAATCTTTCCTAACTTAAAAAAAAAACAAACTTAAAGTCCAAATTGTAAGCCACTACTATTTCAGAAATACACTTCATTGCAAAGTAAGCCTAAATTTAAGGTCCTGTATAATAAGATCTTCACAGTTCAGTCTATGGTAAATAATTCACCACACAAGTAATTAGGACTTTCCTCTTGAAGGAGGTCTCACTGGCTGGAAGTATACCTTACTCCAGCTTTCCACAATGGCAGCCTACCCTACTACAACCTTCACTTATATTTATTGAGGACTTACTATGTGTTCCAGGTTCTGTTTTAGGGAATATAATAGTGAATAAAACAGAGATAAATCTCTACTTTCCTAGAGTTTATTTTAGATGATAGAGATAGACCATATATGATAACTAAGTATATATATGAGATATTAGACACTGATAAATACTAAGGAAAAAAATAAAGCAGGAAAGGAGATAAGAACTCTAGGGAAAAGGTATGATTAAATTTTAATAGAGTAGAAGGTGTTAAGGACTAAATGTTTCTACCTCTCCCCTCTCTCAAATTCTTAGGTTGAAGACTTAACCCACAGTGTGGATGTACTTGGAGATGGGGCCTCTAAGATTAAATGAGGCCATAGGGTAGGGCCATGATCTGATAGAATTAGTGTCCTTAAAACGAGAGACACCAGAGTTTGTTCACTCTTTCTGGACACAGAAGAAACACTATGAGAACACAGTGTACAGGCAGCTGTCTACAACTCAAAGAGAGAGCTCTCACCAGATACCAACACTGCTGGGACACTGGTTTGGGATTTTCAGTCTGCAGAAGTGTGAGAAAATAAATTTCTGTTATTTAAGCCACCCTCTCTGTGGTATTTTGTTATGGTGTCTTGAGCAGACTAATATAGAAGAGAAGGCTTCTTTGCCTCATACTGTGAGAATCAGGACTCAGGAAACCAGCACAAAATGCTGATATACTGACTACTGGTCAGATATCTGATTATCTTTCATCTCTGAACCAGGAGTCTTTTATCTTCTATCAACATTCATAAAACTGGAAACCTAACTTTAATAGCTTGCAAATAAAGTAAAATCTCAAACTCTTTTCAGATCTTGACTTTCTAGAGCAGCAAAGGGCAGACTTAGAGATGATGAGATCAGAGAGATCAGAGATGGATCCAGGTTATAAAGGGTCTTGTAGAACACAGTAAAGACTCAGACTTTTACCTGGTATAAGGAAGATTCTGAGAATAGAGTGATGTAATCTAATTTTCATTTAACATGATCACTCTTTCTGCTGGCCATATTCCAAAGGGAGAACAGTTAAGAGGTTACTACAATAAATCAAGGCAAGGAAAGGATAAAAGTTTCTTCCAATCAGGTGGTAACAATAGAAGTGGTAAGCAATGGTCAGAATCTGAGGATACTATAAAAGTCAAGCCAACAGAATTTGCTAATAAATTAGATTCAGAGTGTGAAAGAAACAGTGGTCCAGGATGATTCTAATGTTACTGACGAGAGAAATTGGAAGGATGGAATTGTCATGAACAGATGTGGTAATGAATATGGGAGAAAGGAAAGGAAACCAGGAACTTGATTTTGGACATGGTAAGTTTGAGACGATTAATAGATATCCAAGTGGATGTCAAGTAACTGGATATCTATGTCAGAAATTTGGAGACAATTCCAGACTATAAATAAAAAATATATAACCCATTAGATTTTCAATGGCATTTAAAGTCATGAGGCAGGTTTAAAGTCATTTTGTCCTCGAATGTAAATAGAAAACAGAAAAGGTTTGAGTCCGTCTCTGGGCATTCTTACGTTTTAAGTCTAGTGAAATGAGGAGGAACCAGTAAAGTGGACTGAGAAGGAATGGCTACAAAGGTAGGAGGAAAAGTAGGCAAATATACTGTTCTGGAATCCAAGTGAAGTGTTTTTAAGGTAGGGACAACGGTAAACTTGGTAATATGTTGCTGATATGTCAAGTAATACATGGCCTGACAACTGACCATTGGATTGAGCCATGAGGTCAGTGGTGACCAGACAAAGGTTTTTATTGATTGGTATGGGAGAAAGCTTGTTTAGAATGGAGCCTAGAGAGAATGAAAGAATAAAATTTGAAATCGTGAATATAACAAAAACATTTCAAAGATTTTGCATTAAAGAAAAAGAAATGAAATGGAGCGTTATAGAGGGATAGATTCAAGACAGAGTGTCTCTCTTTTATTTACTCATTTACTTTTAGATTTTAAGTAATCTCTACACCCACTGTGGGGCTCAAACTCACGACCCCAAGATCAAGAGTTGCATGCTGTACCGACTGAGCCAGCCAAGCACCCCAAGTTTTTCTCCTTTAATGGGAGAAAGAACAGCATGTTTATTTGCTGATCTAGCAGAAAGATAAGTATTTATTATAACTATAATTACACAATTAGGTATAAAGGAAACAGGAAAAGTTGCTGGATTGACTTTGAGTATATAAATAGAGAAGTTGGCCAAGTTGGGAGCTTACACAGTTTAGTCATAATAACAGGAGAGAATACAGAGACCATGGAGATATAAGCAGACAGGTTGGTAGATGTGGTGTTTGAAGTTATATGCTTGTTTCAATTTTCTCAGTAAAAGAGGACACATGGTCATTAGCTGACATTGAAAATAGTGGAGGAGGTATTTGAGGTTTGAGGAGAGTGGAGAAAATATATGATTGAGAGTGTGGGAGAGAGGATATTACCCAGCAGCATAGGAACCTACTTGAAGTTATTGGTGATTTATTTCAAAATGAGACTATTTATTGTGGTTATGTTTTTCTCCAGCCATGTTCAGCTGCACAGGCATATAAATAAGCAGGGAGAAATAAATTTAACCAGGATTGTAATTAAGCTGAATTTGCATGTGTGATATTGTGATTTATAATAAACATTTATTTTGGTCTTTATTCTGTATCTGGCACTGAGCTGCTAAAACCTTTGGAATTTCCTCAAGGAGGAGAAAAACACAGGTGTCTTTTATTATGTTAATGAGGTGACTTTTGGATCTTACCCAAGGATAGGGGCTGGTTGCCAGAGGAACCAGCTGTGTTTAGAGGGTTGGTACCTTTAGTCCCATCCCTTCCCAATCTCCGGAGAGGAGGGGCCTGGAGATTGAATTCAACCAATGATCAATGATTTAGTCAATCATGCCTAAGTAATGAAGCCTCCGTAAAAACCCAAAAGGAAGGGCTTTGAAGAGCTTCCGGGTTTGTGAACAGGTGTTAGTGCAGGGAGACTGACGCTCCTGGAGAGGGTATGGAAACTCTGTGTTCTTTTCCACATACCTTACCTACGCATCTCTTCCACGTGGATGTTCATCTGTATCCTTTCATAATAAACTGGTAAATGGTAAGTAAACAGTTTTCCTAAGTTCTGTAAGCCACTCTAACAAATTAATTGAACCCAAAGAGGGGGTTGTGGGAACCTCAGATTTATAGCCAATGTGTCAGAAGCACAGGTGACAAACTAGACTGGTGATTGACATCTAAAGGAAAGAGAGGGAGCAGTTTTGTGGGAATGAGTTCTTAACCTGTGTAATCTGACAATTATCTCCAGATAGTGTCAGAATTGAGTTAAATTGTGGGACACCCAGCTGGTGTTGCAAAGACCTGCTTCTTATGGGGAAAAACCTCTCCACATGTGGTGTCAGAAATGTTGTGAGTGTGGAAGCAGTTTGAAAGAGGCACACAGAAGAAACACACAGAAGGAGGAAGCACTGTGTTTTTCCCTGCACAGGAGTAAAGAATTGTAGATTTTTCCATCCTAGCCTATGTAAAGTGGCATTTGTAGAAACAGCATCACCTGGAAGCTTGTTAAAAATGCAAATCCTCAGACCCCACCCCGGACCTGTTTAATTAGAAACTCTGAGGGTGGGGACCAATAATCTGTGTTGTAACAAACCCTCCAAGTGATTCTGATACAGACTAAGGCATAACTACAGGGAATGGATAACCTTAAGGTGCTTTTCCACTCTAAAATTCAATGATTGAGTACAGTTCAAATTTCCATATCATTGAATAGAATTTGCTGTCAAGACAACCACAGTAAATTAAAGTGAAAAGATTCCTTAAAAAAAGAGTTGGCTTTTCTTTATTGAGAGGTTTTTGATTACTGATTCAATCTCCTTAGTAGTTATAGATCTGTTCAGACTTTTTATTTCTTTATGATTCAGTCTTGGTATGTTATATGTTTCCAGGAATTTATCCATTTCTTTTAGGTTGTCTGGTTTATTTGCATATAATTGTTCATAGTAGTCTCTTATGATCTTCTAATTAGGCTTTCTCTCTTTTCCATGGTTATTTGTAAAACACATTGGAAACCAGCTTCATAGTTTTCTCTATTGTATACCTCTTTTTTAAAAAAATACTTTTTTTTAGAGCACTTGTAGGTTTACAGAAAATTGAGCAAGTAGTACAGAGAGCTCCCATATGACCCCTTTGTCCTTTATTAACATCTTGTATTAATGTGGTACATTTGTTACAATTGGTGAGCTGGTATTGATATTAACTAAAGTCTGGAAGGAACAGGAGAATAATGACATAGAAAATTGGAGAAGACAGGTTCCCATTATATATCTTTAACTAGATGAGGAAAAGCTTTGCAACTACTTACTAACTAGATACCACATTATTAAGTTAAATCTATACTTATTTTGTAATTTGCCATCATTTTTAGTCTATGTCTGTTTGCTAAGAATGCTAAAGGACTTCCCTACAATATTGAGAGATCTGTTAAGTCAGTTCCAGAGAATGTTTATTTCTAAGCTTGTGAAATAGAAAACCACATTTTTTTAGAATATCTCTTAAAAAACTGTCTTTCACTTATGGTTGTAAACTTTTGTACACAAGAGATAAATTTTCACCTTTAAACTTGTGAGGAATGCCTGGCACATATTAGGTGTCCAATATGTATAACGACTTATTGAGTTAAATAGTGGATTGAATTAATGTTTAATAATTCATTATGACCTCACTAATCTGGCTTTAACTCAACCAATATAAGAGAATTGTGCATATTTCCTTAAAATAAGGAATGTAGTAAGAGATGTTTTCTCATCGTGAAATATGTTTACAATTAAAATACAGTGATCCTAGCAGATTAACTTTTAAAATACAATGCATTTTATGGGCTGAATTGTGTCTCCACCAAATTCATGTGTTGAAGGCCTAGAACCCAGTACCTCAGAAGGTAAAACCTTTAAAGAAGCAATTAAGAGGAAGTTGTTAGGGTGGCCCCTAATCCAAACTGGTGTCTGTCTAAGAAAAAGTTAGCATACATAGGGAGACACTAGGGGTACATGCACACTGAAGGACAGCCATGTGAACACATGGCACCTTTGGTGATCTGCAAGCCAAGGAGAGAGGCCTCAGAAGAAACCAAATCTGTTGACTCCTTAATCTTGGCCCTGTAGTCTCCAGAAGTGTAAGAAGATCAACTTCTGTTATTTAACACATACACATACACATAAATACGTTTATCTAAATTTGCCACACTAGGAGAGAGCTGACTATTCTACCTACATTAAGTAAATATCTATAAGAATTTGGTACACCAGTTAAGAAAACAAAACTCTCTCTAACCTGGCATACCGTATATATGTATTCTTTTAAAATAAAATTCCTTATCCTATATATTAATAAAATTCCTTTTTTATTTTTTTACCTAAAAACTGTCTGAAAAACATTTCTTATACATAGGAAATACAAAGCAAAAGTTACTGAGAACAAAATTTTAAATGTTCAAAGGAATTGCGTGAGGAATCACATTCATCTCTTTGAAAAGAAAAAAAGATAATTCAAGTAGGAAGAAGATACTTTGCTTTAAGAAAAACATATGCTTTAGCAACAGTACTCATAACTTAGGTCAAATTCTTCAGGCGCTAGGATAAAAAGGAAAGAAATTGTGTGGTATGCTTTTGAAACAAGATGGAAAGTTTACTGAAGATTTTCGAAAGCTATGTAGTGCTTCTAACTTAATTGTTCTGAATTTGTCAGGGATGATATAGGCTCTGCTCTGGCCTAGAACTTTAGAGAAGTACTTCATTAAATACTTTAACTTTTGCATTAAGGTTTTCCTTAGTGTTTTTCAGAAACTTTTTCCCCAAGGCATTGTTTAGGTGGACAGTTATACAGTTTACTACCATAGAAATGATTATACTATTTTATCCTAATGAATGGTAAGTTGCTATATGACAAATGTTGGGGTAGTATATGATTTATGAAATTCTCAATAGTTTCCAACATACAGAATGCTTATAGTCTTCCAGATCAATACAAATTAATGTTATACATTATCTTATGTCAAAATGTGAAAAATAGCAATTAAGGAATAAAATAAGAACTCTTACCACTTGGAAATACCATGACTGGTTCTGTAAATCTTTGTTCATCTGCTGAAGGTAGGTTCAGGGAGATGATTAACACCATTCCCAGACTAGTTCCAACAAACAAACAAGGGGAGACTGTAGAGTCATTTTTCCGAGCAAAAGACTCCATGAAGTATAGTGCTGTAATTGCTTCTTTAGAATCTTTGTCAATACTGGAGATGCTCGAACTTCTAGAACGATTATAGGAATTCTCTCGGCTTTCTATGGATGTTTAGAAGAACAAAAATTAAGTTAGTGTATTTCTATAAGAAGTAAAGTCAGACTTCATACATGAAAAACAAAATTATGAGAGGGAAGTAGAATTTGGTTCCTTGTTAACTGATCTGGAAGACAGCTTGTCCAATTCACCAGCTTATTTTGATAATGAAGAGACTGAAGTCCAGAAGTATAAATCATAAACTTAGGCAGAGCTGGGACCAGAACTTGGGACTCCAGAGTTCCAGGTCACCATGTTTTTTCCCCTACATTACCTCCTCTATTAGTTGAAATTTTCTAATCTGGGGAAAAAATATTTAGTCTAAGTAATAAAGGTTACAAGAATTTCTGGTACCATTTTAATTATGCTTCTGTATCTCAATTATTGAAAATATTCCTAATGATTTCTTGGCAATTCCCTCTTACGGACAAAATTATGACTACTTACCTGAAAGGTCACAAATGTTCTGTGGTGAATACATGTCCCTAACTAACATAATTTTTGGTTTTGCTATATTTGGAGTAACTATAGTTGTAAAAATTGGAGTATTTACCAAGGCCAAAGAACAAATGTCGTATCCCGGAACTACTTTCAGGTTACCTACCTTGAATCCAAATCCAGTTGTAACTTTTCCTAGGACCAGATCAGAAGCTATAGACCGTGCCATCTCATTGTTAATGGTAATCTTTCTGAGGGGGCTTCAGCCCACCTACAGGAAGCAGGATAGTTGCAAGTTTTCCTGCTCATCAACACTCATACATGTGCACACTCCAACAAGCATAAACTCATCCTCAGTTAAAGGAATTCGAGGCAGGTTTTGTTCTTATAATTGCTCTGGAATACAAGTTCCTCATATTCCTTTTTTTCTACATATTCACTCCTTCCTTTATAGGTACAAGTGTGACTCATTTTTATAAAAAGAGTTAAATATAAGTTCCTTATATTATCCTTTTTCTAGAAAGACAAATATAGTATTTCTAATTTCCCCCTTATATCCCTCAGCAAGTCTGTAAAAATATTCGTAATAGAATTTAGAGATGAGAGGGAGCTTGGATATAATCTATATAACTTTATAGATTTAGAGACCGAGATACAGAGTTAAGCAATTTCCCCAGAATCGAGTACAAATTAGAGGCAGAAATGTCTGAAAGTCAAAATTCTCAACTCTCAAGCCAGTGATTAAGAGTGCTATTTCTATAACCTTTACATTTTGCTTTTATTATACAAATCCTAGCTAAAATGCTTTCAAAATTTTTTCATTCATAGTGTATCAACATTCAAGGTTGTTTCTCACAGACACCTATGAGAGAGATAAATTCATTATTTGCATGTCAATGAACCAGATTTAGTATGGTATAATAATTAAAATAGTTTTTAAATTAAAATTTTTGAATAGTAATATAGGTCATTACTATCAAATTTATTGAGGGGTGGTAAATGGGGAATTACTTTATAGACTAGAATTACCATAGAAAATCTTCCTAAGATTTTTTTTTCCATATCTTTCCCTAAAGTTGTCAGCAAGACAGTAGCCACTAAGTTAGAAGATTCCTTTTTTCCTCCCTGTCTAAAACTTTCTGGCCTTCTAGCTCTTATACTTTAATCCCTGCTCCAATACTCATTCCACTAATAAGCAATCATTTAAAAAACATATGAAGATGAAGATTGCAAACTTAAGAACTTAAGATCTTGCCTTTTTCTTTTTTTTTTTTTTAATTTTTTTTTTTCAACGTTTATTTATTTTTAGGACAGAGAGAGACAGAGCATGAACGGGGGAGGGGCAGAGGCAGAGGGAGACACAGAATCGGAAACAGGCTCCAGGCTCCGAGCCATCAGCCCAGAGCCTGACGCGGGGCTCGAACTCACGGACCGTGAGATCATGACCTGGCTGAAGTCGGATGCTTAACCGACTGCGCCACCCAGGCGCCCCAAGATCTTGCCTTTTTCTTGGTCACATTCACTTGACAGTTGAGGAAATTAGGGTTGCAAGACATTAAATAACTACAGATAGAGACACTAAAAGCTCACCATTGAGATGGAAGGAAACTCTGTTGCTGGGGGTCTTCAGAACAAATTAAAGCATAGGTCTCCCTTTGTACAAGAGAAGGTGTCTACCAATAAGCAGAGCCATCCTGGTTTTAGAGATGAAGAAGGAGGTGTAGCAAGGAATGGATTTGGAATCATGGCCACAGTTTGACCAATCTCTCAGTTATTCATTGCTGAGAGCTGACTATAGTTTTAAATATCTTTTACATGTAATTTATATCCCTTGCCCTCTAGCTCCCATTATTATGGTATATCAAATTTTAATTGTATCCACAAAAATTTGTATGTTTAACTTACCTTCTGCTGTGACTGGTAAAGAAATTTCCATGCAAGCAGCTGATTGTGCTTTCCGAAATGGTGGTCTTCCAGGACCCCAGCGATTTACTTTTGAAACATCAGCACTAGACAGACGTTTTCCAGAACTGCAACTCTGAGAGGTTGGACTTGTGCAGTGTCCGTTTACATGATCTGTACCAGGAGGAAGAAGGCAGCATAAATACCATAAGTAAATCTTCATATATAAAGGAATCTGAATGTGTAGATTAGTAAATGAAGAGTGATAATTCATTTTTTTCAAAACATACAAAGATGGCTAAGTCCTCACTATTTTAAGAGTGAGTCACATTTTCAGTAGTTAGCCAAAAACTTCATACGATTTTTATTAAACATAAGTTCATTTTTAATATTTGACTGTTAACATAGTTTAAAATTTATTGTCTCCATTAAGTATTTTATCATTTAATGGCAGTACAAAATAGGTTATAGTATTCAACTTTCTTTTGCATAATTTAAATATGCACCTATTTATATAAGTTTTGGAAGAAACTCAAGTGCTTGGAGTTTAAAATATAGAATGGAAGTATCTTACTGTGCAGTTGAAAATGGTACTTAAGAATAATGACTCTTAAGCCAGACTGCCTGGGCTCAAATCCTAATTCTACCATTTACAAATTATACAAATTATTGTAGTCCTCCATACTTTAATCTCCTTTTCTGTAAGTTGGGAATATTATCTACTTCACGGATATTTTGCGATAATTCATGTCACATGCCAGAACACTTCTTAGTATATGGTAAATTCTGAACAAAAATTATTATTGTCATTCTTATTCCAGACAAATAGTACTATTTACTTAGAGCTCATGAGTTTAGCTCTGTTGTGATAGAACTTAAAAAACCTGTAAATAATAGCACTAAAAATGGGTCTTATTTTTTTTAATCCTGATATATAATATTTGAAACATCATCTCATAATTCTGCAATATTCAGAATACATTTTAAAATGTGCTTTGGACATTCAAAGGGTAATAGAGTTAAATGGAGAAGAATCATGTTTAATGTCCATGTGGTACTAAGTGTCCACTCCATTATAGCTTTTCTGTATTGTAGAATTTGAAAAGTGTCCATTTTCTGGATATCCTTGAGCTAGTGCAAGCATGACAATTAGGTCTTACCATTTATATGCATTAGTGTTTCTTTTACTATTTTCAAAAAGGAGAGTTAACATTTATCAAATATTTAAATGCCAGACACTATATAAACATTACCCATTTAATTTTTTTGAGGGGGGGTAAAAAATGGGAGAGGCGGAGAGAGAATCTTAAGCAGGCTCCATGCCCAGTGATTGTGACACAATGACCTGAGCAGAAATCAAGAGTTGGCTGCTTAACTGACTGAGCCACCCAGGTGCCCTAACGCTACCCATTTAAGGTTAATAACAGCCCTACAGGGTAGATCCTTTTATTATCCTGATTTTGCAGCTGAGGAAACTGAAGCTCAGAAAAAAGGGTTTGGATACTTTGGAAAAGTATCTAATAATATATAAATAGTATTCATGGGGGCAGAATTTGGATCCAGATTTTCTCAGTTACTGTGTATATACTTAAAAACTGGGCCACAGGGCCACTTTAAAATATTTTGGTAAGGGGTAGAAGTTTTGAAGACACATATAGTAGGGTTTAGGAGCAGCCTGTGTAATGCGTATTGAGATCCAAGTCTTTTGGGGCCAGTCATCTTCCGTATTAACACAGATTTCAGAAATCCCAGATCTCCCAGATGGAAAGACAGAAATATCCCTTGATGAGTTAGCCATAGGGAAGCTGAAGTCAAGAGCTCTACCCCTCCTGCACTATCAAATGTAGTCTTATAAACAGCAAAAATACTGAGAGCAACTTCTGGCACCAGCAACATCTGACACAACACTGGCACTAACTAGAATGAATTAAAAAGGACAACTTTGGGGGTATAAATTGCAAAAATAAGCCATACATCTGTTGGAAAGAGTTGCCCCTTCCTCAGACATGATGTGTTGGTTGGAGGAAAAGTTGCTTTGTTAATTGACTTAATGTTGGTTTGCTTGATTAATTTGTTTTAGCAAGAAAGGAATTTATTAAAGGATATTAGGAAGTTCGGAAGCTCAGACAGAAACTATGAGGTGTACTCAGAAGCTTGCAGCCCCAAACAATGTCCAACCACACAGGAGTTAATGTTTTACTTAAAAAAAAAAAAGTCAGTGACTCAGCATTGATGATTCTGGAGCTACATGCTAGGAGCTGTGCTATTGCTGGCCTGGTTCAGCAGGACATCTCTGCCATCGTAATCCCAAAACTAAGGTTTATGTAATTTTTAATTTGTCTTTATTTTAGTGTTTTTTGACTGTCAACATTCTCTACTTTTTTGCTGACTTTTTTTTTGAGGTTTTTAAGCTTTTATTTTTAGAATATTTTTTCTGAAGAATTTTAAGCTGAAAACCTGGATGGACAGAATCTTAGTCTTCCCCTTGATGAGCTTAATTTTTATCTCCAGTTTTAATTTGATTCTTCTATAGCAAAATTTTCTTGGCTATATTTTTGTTGTCAAAGTTAAAAATGCTTTGAATGAGCAAAGGTTTATATGCCTTGAGTTTAATGGTTAGTCTCTGAAATGCAAAGTTTCAAAGAGCTTCTTCCTCTTTATTTTTCAATAATTAACCATTTGTTTTTTAAAGTTTAACTTATAATTTGTTCATTTAAATGGATGTTTAAAACTAACTTTACAGTTTTAGGGAAAATAATTTCTTACTGAAACCATTGCCTTAGGCTTTGTCGGTGATGAATAGAATGCTTTAACTTGAAATAACTATTATTAAAATTTCAGCTTCATTGAGGTAAAACTGACATTTAAAATTGTAACATTTAAAGTATACATCAAGGGGTGCCTGGGTGGCTCTTTTGGTTAAACATCCAACTTTGGCTCAGGTCATGATCTCACAGTTCATGAGTTCGAGCCTCGTGTCAGGCTCTGTGCTGACAGCTCAGAGACTGGAGCCTGCTTTGGATTCTGTGTCTCCTCTTCTCTCTGCCCCTCCCCCACTCACACTCTTTCTCTCAAAAATAAATAAACATTAAAAAAATAATAAATTGCACATCACTGATATATATACAAACTGGGAATGTATTCCCACTATCTAATTAACATGCCCATCACTTTATTTATTTTTTTGTGAGAACATTAAGTTCTCCCTTAGCAAATTTCAATTATACATTACTGTGTTGTCAACGATAGTCATCATGTTTTACATTAGATTCTCAGAACTTACTCATCTTATAGCTGAAAGTTTATACCCTTTTACAAACCCTTCCCTATTTTCCCTACCCTCAGCTACTGGTTACCACTTTTCTACTCTGTTTCTATAACTTTTTAAAAAAATATTCATCATATAAGTGATATACCATGCAGTATTTGTCTTTGCCTGGCTTATTTCACTTCATGTAATGCCCTCAAGGTCCATCCATGTTTTTGCAAATGGCAGGATTTCCATCTTTTTCATGGCTCAATAATATTCCATTGTGTATATATACCATGTCTTCTTTATCCATTCATGCATTTATAGGCCCTTAGGTTGTTTCCCTATCTTAGCTATTGTGAATAATGCTGAAATGAACATAGGACTGCAGACAGTCCTTCAATACCCTGTTTTCATTTCCTTTGGATGTATACCCAGAAGTGAGATTGTTGGATTATATGGTGGTTCTATTTTTAATTCTTGAGGAACCTCCTGTGTTAAGGGCCAGGGCTGGTTTGCACAAGCACACCCTAATGCCACTGTTAATCTTTATCTTGAGAATGTATAGATCCCGTCTTCTCTCTGTTATTTCCCATAATCAAGATATGTAGAAAACATGTTGTTCAGCATTCCAGGTCAGGGGCTCTAGGGCTGGCCAACTTGGAGTATCACCTTGATAATGCAAATGTCCAGGTGGTGAGTTCTGATATCATTGGAACATTTGCTGTGCAAGGAAAGGCAAAGCTACAGAGAATTCCTAGGATAATTGCTACACTATAAAAGTTTGCTGTGTTTAGTTTCCAGCAGCAGATGCTTTGTTCAGTTGGCCACTCCTGGGCTCCCTGTATGTAAGTGCCCCCAATAAACCTAGATCTCGATCACTGTTTCTGGGTCATTCCTTTGGTCTTGCTGGGTTGTCACCCACCTTTGGCATAGAGTCTTCAGGAATGTGATTACACACCTCCATACTGTTTTCCATAGTGGCTGCACCAATTTACATTCCTACCAACACTACACAGGGTTCCCTTTTCTCCACACTCTTAACACACTTGTTAATTCTTTTTGATGATACATACCATAGCAGGTATGAGGTGATACCTCGTTGTGGTTTTGATTTGCATTTCTCTTATGATTAGTGATGTTAAGCACCTTTTCATGTACCTATTGGCCATTTATATGTTGTCTTTGGAAAAGTGTCTATTCAGTTCCTCTGCCCATGTTTTTTTTTTTTTTTTTAAAGTAGGCTCTACATCCACCATGGGGCTTGGACTCACAACCCCTAGATCAAGAGTTGCATGCATTATTGACTGAGCCAGGCAGGCACCCACCTCTGCCCATTTTTTTAATCTGAGTTTTTTTGCTATTAAGTTATATGAATCCTTTATATATTTTGGATATTAACCTTTTATCAGATATATACTTTACAAACACTTTCTCCCATTCAGTAGATTGCCTTTTCATTTTGTTGGTGGTTTCCTTTACTATACAGAAGCTTTTTATTTTTATGTAGTCTCACTACATCATATTTTTGCTTAATTTTGCATATATTTTCTTTGTTTTTGGTTTCAAATAAAAAAAATGCCAAAACCAATGTCAAGGAGCTTACCATCTCTGTTTTCTTCTTGGAGTTGTATTGTTAAAGGTCTGTGTTCAAGTCTTTAATCCATTTTGAGTTGATTTTTGTGCATGGTGTAGATAGTGGTTTGGTTTCATTCTTTTGCATGTGGATGTACAGTTTTTCTAGCACCATTTATTGAAGAGATGATCCTTTCCCTATTGTATATTCTTGGCTCTTTTTTTGTAAATTAATTGAGTGTGTGTGTGTGTGTGTGTGTATGTGTGTGTGCATTTCTGGGCTTTCTATTGTTTCATTGATTTGTGTCTATTTTTGTGTTGATACCAAACTGCTGTGATTGCTATAGCTTTGTAATATAGTTTGAAATCAGAAAGTATGATGCCTCTTTGCTCTTCCTTCTCAAGATTGCTTTGTCTATTTAGAGTCGTTTGTGGTTCTATGCAAATTTTTAGGATTATTCTATTTTGGTGAAGAATGTAATTGGAATTTTAAGGGGGATTTCACTGAATCTATAAATTGCTTTGGGCAGTATGGACATTTTAACAATATTAATTCTTGCAACCCATGAGTATGAAATATCTTTACATTTATTTGTGTCTTTTTAAAAAAATTTTTTTTTCAACGTTTATTTATTTTTGGGACAGAGAGAGACAGAGCATGAACGGGGGAGGGGCAGAGAGAGAGGGAGACACAGAATCAGAAACAGGCTCCAGGCTCTGAGCCATCAGCACAGAGCCCGATGCGGGGCTCGAACTCACGGACTGCGAGATCGTGACCTGGCTGAAGTCGGACGCTTAACTGACTGCGCCACCCAGGCGCCCTCATTTATTTGTGTCTTTAATTCTTAATATCTTACAGTTTTCAGTGCACAGATCTTTTACCTCCTTGGTTAAACTTATTCCTAAGTATTTTATTCTTTTTGATACAACTAAATAGGATTTTTAAAATTTCTCTAATTGTTTGTTGTTAGTGTATAGAAATGCAACTGAGCTTTATATATTGATTTTCTATTCTGTAACTTTGCTGAATGTGTTAGTTTTAGTATTTTTGGTGGAGACCTTATGGATATATATATATATATATATATATATATATATATATTCTGCAGATAGACAATTTTACTTCTTGTGTTCTTATTTGGATGCCTTTTATTTATTTTTCATGCCCTGGAGAGTATTTCAGTACTATGTTGAACAAAAGTGGTGACAGCGGTCTTTCTTGTCTTGTTTCTGATCTTGGAGTAAAAGCTTTCACTTTTCCACCATTGAATATGATGTTAGCTGTGCCTTGTCACATACGATCTTTATTATGTGAGGCACATTCCCTCTATTTCCACTTGGTTGTAGTTTTTGTTATGAACAGATAGTGAGTTTTGTCAAATGCTTTTTCTTCATCAATTGAGATGATGGATTTTTATTTTTCATTTGGCTAATATGATGAATCACATTGACTTGAATATTACCCTTGATCATAAGATCCTTTCAATGTACTATTGAATTTGGCTTGCTAATATTTTGTTGAGGAGTTTTACATTTATGTTTAGCAGAAATATTGGCCTATAACTTTCTTTTCTTTTAGTGTCCTTGAAAAAATGAGTTAGGAAATTTTCCCTACTCTGATTTTTTGGAAGAATTTGAGAAGGATTGTATTAATTCTTTAAATGTTTAGTAGAACTCAGCAGTGGAGCCATCTGGTCCTAAACTTTTATTTGTTGGGAGGTTTTAAATTAGTGACTCAATCTCCTTGCTAGTAATTGGTCTTTTTGATTTTCTAGTTCTTCATGATTGTCTTGGTAGGTTGTATTTTTCTAGAAATTTATCTGCTTCTAGAATCTCCAATGTTTTGGCATTCAATTGTTAATAGTGGTCTCATGATCCTTTGTGTTTCTGTGGCATCAGTTATAATGTCTCTTTCACTTGTGATTTTCAGTCTTGGTGAATCTGGCTAAAGCTTTGTCTATTTTGTTTCTCTTTTTTAAAAAATCAGCTCTTAGTTTCCTTGATCTTTTTGATTTGTGTTGTTAGTCTCTATTTCATTTATTTCTGCTCTGATCTTTATTTACTTTCTTCCACTAATTTTGGGTTTCATTTGTCCTTTTTCTAGTTCCTTGAGGTAGAAAGGTAGGTTGTTTTGTTTGAGATCTTTTTTGTTTTCTTGTGAAGGAGCTAAGTTGGCAGTGTAGAAGGAGGATCCCACACTTGTCTCATCACTTGAACAGAGCTGGATAACTGTCAAATCATTCTGAATACTCAAATTGGTCTGAGAACTGACAGAATAAACTGCAGAACTAGAGGGAGAGAAGAGGCCACTATTGAGGAAGGTAGGAAGTGCAGAGACCAGGTTTGGGGGAGAAATGGAACATGGGTGCTGTGGACAGGAAGGAGTCCTGGTTGCAGAGAAAGCCAAGAGAGAGTAGAGTGCACAGGGATAAGTATGAGGAGAACAATTTCCCAAAGCCATTGGCTGTGAAAATGAATGGGGCTGAATTTTGTGAAATTTTGCAACCAGGGGGCTGAAAGACTGGAGTTTTAGAGGTCTGTGGGCTTCTCTGGGATAGAGACCTGAGGATGCTGCCCTATTCCTGGAGCAAAGGCAGGAAAACAACTCCAGGGCAGATTGCATGATGTGAGGATCACCTAAGGGGCACAGGGAGAGCCTGTTCATTCCCTGTGGAGCACATCTGTGACAGGAGGCATTGCCTCTCTGGGGGTAAAATAACCAGCCAGCCCCATTTCCTCCTCCTACCCCTCAGCATAGGTGCAGAGATACCTGCTAAAGGCCACTAACCAGGACACTGGCTGTTTAGCCTGTGAGACAGGAAACCATCAAAATCCTAGAGAACACAGATAGTAACTCCTTTGATATCAGCCACAGCAACATCTTACTAGATATGTCCCCTGAGGCAAGGGAAACAAAAGCAAAAATAAATTATTGGGACTTCATCAAGATAAAAACCTTCTGTTTAGTGAAGGAAACATTCAACTAAACTGGGAGGCAACCTTTGGAATGGGAGAATATATTGGAATGGGAGAGCAAATGATATATCTGATAAAGGGTTAATATCCAAAATCTATAAAGAACTTATCAAACTCAACATTCAAAAAATAAATAATCCAGTTAAAAAATGGGCAGGAGACAAGAATAGATATTTTTCCAAAGAAGACCCCGAGCTGGCTAACAGACACCTGAAAAGATACTCAACATCACTCATTATGAGGGAAATACAAATCAAAACTGCAATGAGATATCCTCTCGCACCTGTCAGAATGGCTAAAATTAATAGCACAGGAAACAAAAGATGTTAGAAAGGATGTGAAGAAATGGGAACCCTCTTCCACTGTTGGTGAGAATACAAACTGGTGCAGCCACTTTGGAAAGCGGTATGGAGGCTCCCCCCAAATTAAGAATAGAACTACTCTAGTATTCACCAATTGCACTATTAGGTATTTACTCAAAGGATACGAAAATACTAATTGGAATGGATACATGTGCATCAATGTTTAATTTTTTTTAATGTTTAATTTTGTTTAATGTTTATTTTTAAGAGAGAGAGAGAGAGCAGGGGAGGGGCAGAGAGAATGGGAGACACAGAATCCAAAGCAGGCTCCAGGCACTGAGCTGTCAGCACAGAGCCTGATGCGGGGCTCAAACCCACGAACTGTGAGATCACGACCTGAGCTGAAGTTGGACGCTTAACCAGCTGAGCCACCCAGGTACCCCTTGTATACCAATGTTTAAAGCAGCATTGTTGACAATAGCCAAATTATGGAAAGAGTCCAAATGTCCAGTTCTCTGAGTGATGAATGGAAAAGAGGAGGTGGTATGGTTAGGGCGCCTGGGTGGTTCAGTTGGTTAAGCATCCAACTTCGGCTCAGGTCATGATCTTGTAGTTCCTGAGTTTGAGCCCCATGTTGGGCTCTGTGCTGACAACTCAGAGCCCAGAGTCTGCTTCAGTTTGTGTCTCCCTCTCTCTCTGCCCCTCCCGTGATCATGCTCTGTCTCAAAAATAAACATACATTTAAAAAATTAAGAAAAAAGAAGAGGTGGTATGTACATATATATAATGGAGTATCACTCAGCCATTAAAGGAATGAAGTCTTGCCATTTGCAATGACATGGACGGAGCTAGAATGTATTATGCTAAGTGAAATAAGTCAGAGAAAGAAAATACCATATGATTTCATTTGTATGTGAAATTTAAGAAACAAAACAGATGAACTTGGGTGAGGGGGAGAGAGACAAACCAGAAAACAAACTCTTAACTATAGAGAACAAACTGAGGATTACAGGAGGAGAGGTGGGCAGGGGTTGGGTTAAAAGGGTGATGGGTATTAAGGAGGGCACATGTGATGAGTGAGTACTGGGTGTTGTCTGTAAGTGATAAATCATTAGATTCTACATCTGAAACTAATGTTACACTGTACGTTAACTGGAATTCAAATAAAAACTTAAAGAAAAAAATCGAAAAACATTCTTAGGAGGAGTTACGATAGCAGAGAAGTAGGGGGGCCCTAGGCTTTCTTTGCCCCTCAAACACAGCTGTATTGAGGTCAGATTACTTGGAACACCCAGGAAATAGATCTGTGGAGTGTCAGAAGGATTTCCACAGTTGGGGGGAGAAGCTTGGCAGTCTGGAGGTGCATGGATATGAGTTGGGGGAGAGAAAAACAGCAGAGCTGCAGAGGGGAGGGAACTCTTCCTGTGGAGAGACAAAAGGGAAAGAAAGTGAGAGGAGTTGAAAAAGTATGGCATCAAGTTAGCACAAGAGGAAAACCTCTCTGGACCATAGACGGGGAACAAGAAGTACAGAGTATCCCAGTTCTCCTTTGCAAACAGCTTTTGGAGCTCAAATTCTGAGGTCTTGCAAGTTTGTGATTTTCTCCAGAGTGGTGGGATACATGTTCCTAGGAAGGAGGGAGCTGGCCATCACATACATAGCATGGTGTAGACATCTCCGGGTGCACTGGAAGAGAACAGTCCTCTTCCTGGAGTACTTTTGGAAGAGGGTTTATTGCCTCCCCAAGAAAAAAAGACCCTCAGGTGCCAGCCAAAGGCCTTCCATCAGCAGGGTGGAGAGACTCTACTCTGGAGGAAAGGAATGGATCCATGCCATGCTGGGTCCTTTCAGATGTTGGGTTTGAATCCCAGCCATGTGCCAAGGAGAAGGCATAGAAGGTTGTGGTGCAGAGCAAGCTGACTGCCCTTGCTATTCTGTAAGGGATGCTTGAATAGTGGAGGTTGGTCCAGGGGTGAGATATTGGGATGGCACCATTTTCCCACCCAACACCAACATAGTGGGACTTCAGAGAGCAACACAGCAGCCCCTAGTAGAGGGGGGAGCTGCTTACACCAAACCCTGTCCTTCCTTGCCTGGCAACTGTTTATTTATTGGGGCAAGACTGACTCTGAGTCCTGGGCCAGATAACTTCCCAGAGGAATTCTACCAGACATTTAGAGTTAATACCTCTTCTTCTCAAACTGTTCCAAAAAAATAAAATGGTAGGAAAACATCCAAATTCATCCTATGAAGCCAGTATTACCTTGTTTCCAAAACCAGACAAAGACCCCACTAAAAAGAATTACAGACCAGTATCCCTGATGAAACTGGATGTAAAAATTCTCAACAAGTTACTAGCAAATTGAATTCGATAGTACACTAAAAGAATTATTCACCACGATCAAGTGGGATTTATTCCTGGGCTGCAGGTCTGGTTCAGTATTTGCAAATCAATCAACATGACACACCACATTAATAAAAGAAAGGATAAGAACCATATAATCCTTTGAATAGATGTAGAAAAAGCATTTGACAAAATAAAGCATCCTTTTTTGATAAAAACCCTCAAGAAAGTCAGGATAGAAGGAACATACCTCAACATCATAAAAGCCATATATGAAAGGCCTGCAGCTAATATCATCCTCAGTGGGGAAAAACTAAGAGCTTTCCCCCTAAGCTTAGGGACACAACAGGGATGTCTACTCTCACCATTGTTGTTCAACATAGTACTGGAAGTCCTAGCCTCAGCAATCAGACAACAAAAAGAAATAAAAGGCATACAAATTGGCAAAGTAGTCGACCTTTCACTCTTTGCAGCTGACATGATATTCTATGTGGAAAATCCAAGACTCCACCAAAAGTGCTAGAACTGATACATGAATTTAGGAAAGTTGCAGGATATAAAATCAATGTACACAAATCAGTTGTATTTGTATATACCAATAATAAAGCAGCAGAAAGAGAAATCAAGGGATTTATACCATTTACAATCACACCAAAACCCATAAGATACCTAGGAATAAACCTCACCAAAGAGGTAAAAGATCTGTATGCTGAAAACTATAGAAAGCTTATGAAAGAAATTGAAGAAGAGCCGAAGAAATGGAAAAACATTCTACTTTTGTGGATTAGAAGAACAAATATTGTTAAAATGACAATACTGAGCTCGGAGGGAAGATGGCGGCGTAGGAGGACGCTGGGCTCACCGCGCGTCCTGCTGATCACTTAGATTCCACCTACACCTTCCTAAATAACCCAGAAAACCGCCAGAGGATTAGCAGAACAGAGTCGCCCGGAGCCAAGCGCAGACGAGAGGCCCCCGGAAGAGGGTAGGAAGGGCGGCGAGGCGGTGCGCGCTCCACGGACTGGCGGGAGGGAGCCGGGGCGGAGGGGCGGCTCGCTGGCCAAGCACAGCCCCCGAGTCGGGCTTGCAAAAGCGGAGGGGCCTGACTGACTGTGTTCCCACAGCAAGCGCGACTTAGCGTCTGGGAGGTCACAAGTTAACAGCTCTGCTCGGAAAGCGGGAAGGCTGGAGGACAAAGGGAGGGAGAGCTGCTGAGCCCCCGGATGACAGAGCTCAGTTTGGCGGGGAACAAAGGCGCTCGCCAGCGCCATCTCCCCCGCCCATCCCCCAGCCAAAATCCCAAAGAGAACCGGTTCCTGCCAGGGAACTTGCACTCTCCGCGCAAACACCCAACTCTGCGCTTCTGTGGAGCCAAACCTCCGGCAGCGGATCTGACTCCCTCCCGCTGCCACAGGGCCCCTCCTGAAGTGGATCACCTAAGGAGAAGCGAGCTAAGCCTGCCCCTCCTGCCCCTGTGCACCTTGCCTACCCACCCCAGCTAATACCCCAGATCCCCAGCATCACAAGCCTGGCAGTGTGCAAGTAGCCCAGACGGGCCACGCCACCCCACAGTGAATCCCGCCCCTAGGAGAGGGGAAGAGAAGGCACACACCAGTCTGACTGTGGCCCCAACGGTGGGCTGGGGGCAGACATCAGGTCTGACTGCGGCCCCGCCCACCAACTCCAGTTATACACCACAGCACAGGGGAAGTGCCCTGCAGGTCCTCACCAAGCAGGGACTATCCAAAATGACCAAACGGAAGAATTCCCCTCAGAAGAATCTCCAGGAAATAACAACAGCTAATGAGCTGATCAAAAAGGATTTAAATAATATAATAGAAAGTGAATTTAGAATAATAGTCATAAAATTAATCGCTGGGCTTGAAAACAGTATACAGGACAGCAGAGAATCTCTTGCTACAGAGATCAAGGGACTAAGGAACAGTCACGAGGAGCTGAAAAACGCTTTAAATGAAATGCAAAACAAAATGGAAACCACCATGGCTCGGATTGAAGAGGCAGAGGAGAGAATAGGTGAACTAGAAGATAAAGTTATGGAAAAAGAGGAAGCTGAGAAAAAGAGAGATAAAAAAATCCAGGAGTATGAGGGGAAAATTAGAGAACTAAGTGATACACTAAAAAGAAATAATATACGCATAATTGGTATCCCAGAGGAGGAAGAGAGAGGGAAAGGTGCTGAAGGGGTACTTGAAGAAATCATAGCTGAGAACTTCCCTGAACTGGGGAAGGAAAAAGGCATTGAAATCCAAGAGGCACAGAGAACTCCCTTCAGACGTAACTTGAATCGATCTTCTGCACGACATATCATAGTGAAACTGGCAAAATACAAGGATAAAGAGAAAATTCTGAAAGCAGCAAGGGGTAAACGTGCCCTCACATATAAAGGGAGACCTATAAGACTCGTGACTGATCTCTCTTTTGAAACTTGGCAGGCCAGAAAGAATTGGCACGAGATTTTCAGGGTGCTAGACAGAAAAAATATGCAGCCGAGAATCCTTTATCCAGCAAGTCTGTCATTTAGAATAGGAGAGATAAAGGTCTTCCCAAACAAACAAAAACTGAAGGAATTTGTCACCACTAAACCAGCCCTACAAGAGATCCTAAGGGGGACCCTGTGAGACAAAGTCCCAGAGACATCACTACAAGCATAAAACATACAGACATCACAATGACTCTAAACCCGTATCTTTCTATAATAACACTGAATGTAAATGGATTAAATGCGCCAACCAAAAGACATAGGGTATCAGAATGGATAAAAAAACAAGACCCATCTATTTGCTGTCTACAAGAGACTCATTTTAGACCTGAGGACACCTTTAGATTGAGAGTGAGGGGATGGAGAACTATTTATCATGCTACTGGAAGCCAAAAGAAAGCTGGAGTAGCCATACTTATATCAGACAAACTAGACTTTAAATTAAAGGCTGTAACAAGAGATGAAGAAGGACATTATATAATAGTTACAGGGTCTATCCATCAGGAAGAGCTAACAATTATAAATGTCTATGCGCCGAATACCGGAGCCCCCAAATATATAAAACAATTACTCATAAACATAAGCAACCTTATTGATAAGAATGTGGTAATTGCAGGGGACTTTAACACCCCACTTACAGAAATGGATAGATCATCTAGACACACGGTCAATAAAGAAACAAGGGCCCTGAATGAGACATTGGATCAGATGGACTTGACAGATATATTTAGAACTCTGCATCCCAAAGCAACAGAATATACTTTCTTCTCGAGTGCACATGGAACATTCTCCAAGATAGATCATATACTGGGTCACAAAACAGCCCTTCATAAGTTTACAAGAATTGAAATTATACCATGCATACTTTCAGACCACAATGCTATGAAGCTTGAAATCAACCACAGAAAAAAGTCTGGAAAACCTCCAAAAGCATGGAGGTTAAAGAACACCCTACTAACGAATGAGTGGGTCAACCAGGCAATTAGAGAAGAAATTAAAAAATATATGGAAACAAACGAAAATGAAAATACAACAATCCAAACGCTTTGGGACGCAGCGAAGGCAGTCCTGAGAGGAAAATACATTGCAATCCAGGCCTATCTCAAGAAACAAAAAAAAACCTAAATACAAAATCTAACAGCACACCTAAAGGAACTAGAAGCAGAACAGCAAAGGCAGCCTAAACCCAGCAGAAGAAGAGAAATAATAAAGATCAGAGCAGAAATAAACAATATAGAATCTAAAAAAACTGTAGAGCAGATCAACGAAACCAAGAGTTGGTTTTTTGAAAAAATAAACAAAATTGACAAACCTCTAGCCAGGCTTCTCAAAAAGAAAAGGGAGATGACCCAAATAGATAAAATCATGAATGAAAATGGAATTATTACAACCAATCCCTCAGAGATACAAACAATTATCAGGGAATACTATGAAAAATTATATGCCAACAAATTGGACAACCTGGAAGAAATGGACAAATTCCTGAACACCCACACTCTTCCAAAACTCAATCAGGAGGAAATAGAAAGCTTGAACAGACCCATAACCAGCGAAGAAATTGAATCGGTTATCAAAAATCTCCCAACAAATAAGAGTCCAGGACCAGATGGCTTCCCAGGGGAGTTCTACCAGACGTTTAAAGCAGAGATAATACCTATCCTTCTCAAGCTATTCCAAGAAATAGAAAGGGAAGGAAAACTTCCAGACTCATTCTATGAAGCCAGTATTACTTTGATTCCTAAACCAGACAGAGACCCAGTAAAAAAAGAGAACTACAGGCCAATATCCCTGATGAATATGGATGCAAAAATTCTCAATAAGATACTAGCAAATCGAATTCAACAGCATATAAAAAGAATTATTCACCATGATCAAGTGGGATTCATTCCTGGGATGCAGGGCTGGTTCAACATTCGCAAATCAATCAACGTGATACATCACATTAACAAAAAAAAAAGAGAAGAACCATATGATCCTGTCAATCGATGCAGAAAAGGCCTTTGACAAAATCCAGCACCCTTTCTTAATAAAAACCCTTGAGAAAGTCGGGATAGAAGGAACATACTTAAAGATCATAAAAGCCATTTATGAAAAGCCCACAGCTAACATCATCCTCAACGGGGAAAAACTGAGAGCTTTTTCCCTGAGATCAGGAACACGACAGGGATGCCCACTCTCACCGCTGTGTTTAACATAGTGCTGGAAGTTCTAGCATCAGCAATCAGACAACAAAAGGAAATCAAAGGCATCAAAATTGGCAAAGATGAAGTCAAGCTTTCGCTTTTTGCAGATGACATGATATTATACATGGAAAATCCGATAGACTCCACCAAAAGTCTGCTAGAACTGATACATGAATTCAGCAAAGTTGCAGGATACAAAATCAATGTACAGAAATCAGTTGCATTCTTATACACTAACAATGAAGCAACAGAAAGACAAATAAAGAAACTGATCCCATTCACAATTGCACCAAGAAGCATAAAATACCTAGGAATAAATCTAACCAAAGATGTAAAGGATCTGTATGCTGAAAACTATAGAAAGCTTATGAAGGAAATTGAAGAAGATTTAAAGAAATGGAAAGACATTCCCTGCTCATGGATTGGAAGAATAAATATTGTCAAAATGTCAATACTACCCAAAGCTATCTACACATTCAATGCAATCCCAATCAAAATTGCACCAGCATTCTTCTCGAAACTAGAACAAGCAATCCTAAAATTCATATGGAACCACAAAAGGCCCCGAATAGCCAAAGGAATTTTGAAGAAGAAGACCAAAGCAGGAGGCATCACAATCCCAGACTTTAGCCTCTACTACAAAGCTGTCATCATCAAGACAGCATGGTATTGGCAAAAAAAACAGACACATAGTCGAATGGAATAGAATAGAAACCCCAGAACTAGACCCACAAACGTATGGCCAACTCATCTTTGACAAAGCAGGAAAGAACATCCAATGGAAAAAAGACAGCCTCTTTAACAAATGGTGCTGGGAGAACTGGACAGCAACATGCAGAAGGTTGAAACTAGACCACTTTCTCACACCATTCACAAAAATAAACTCAAAATGGATAAAGGACCTGAATGTGAGACAGGAAACCATCAAAACCTTAGAGGAGAAAGCAGGAAAAGACCTCTCTGACCTCAGCCGTAGCAATCTCTTACTCGACACATCCCCAAAGGCAAGGGAATTAAAAGCAAAAGTGAATTACTGGGACCTTATGAAGATAAAAAGCTTCTGCACAGCAAAGGAAACAACCAACAAAACTAAAAGGCAACCAACGGAATGGGAAAAGATATTCGCAAATGACATATCGGACAAAGGGCTAGTATCCAAAATCTATAAAGAGCTCACCAAACTCCACACCCGAAAAACAAATAACCCAGTGAAGAAATGGGCAGAAAACATGAATAGACACTTCTCTAAAGAAGACATCCGGATGGCCAACAGGCACATGAAAAGATGTTCAACGTCGCTCCTTATCAGGGAAATACAAATCAAAACCACACTCAGGTATCACCTCACGCCAGTCAGAGTGGCCAAAATGAACAAATCAGGAGACTATAGATGCTGGAGAGGATGTGGAGAAACGGGAACCCTCTTGCACTGTTGGTGGGAATGCAAATTGGTGCAGCCGCTCTGGAAAGCAGTGTGGAGGTTCCTCAGAAAATTAAAAATAGACCTACCCTATGACCCAGCAATAGCACTGCTAGGAATTTATCCAAGGGATACAGGACTACTGATGCATAGGGCACTTGTACCCCAATGTTTATAGCAGCACTCTCAACAATAGCCAAATTATGGAAAGAGCCTAAATGTCCATCAACTGATGAATGGATAAAGAAATTGTGGTTTATATACACAATGGAATATTACGTGGCAATGAGAAAGAATGAAATATGGCCTTTTGTAGCAACGTGGATGGAACTGGAGAGTGTGATGCTAAGTGAAATAAGCCATACAGAGAAAGACAGATACCATATGGTTTCACTCTTATATGGATCCTGAGGAACTTAACAGGAACCCATGGGGGAGGGGGAAAAAAAAAAAAAAAAGAGGTTAGAGTGGGAGAGAGCCAAAGCATAAGAGACTCTTAAAAACTGAGAAGAAACTGAGGGTTGATGGGGGGTGGGAGGGAGGGCAGGGTGGGTGATGGGTATTGAGGAGGGCACCTTTTGGGATGAGCACTGGGTGTTGTATGGAAACCAATTTGACAATAAATTTCATATATTAAAAAAAAAAAGAAAAAAAATGCCAATAGTACTCAAAGCAATCTACACATTCAGTGCAATCCCTATCAAAATAACACCAGCATTCTTCACAGAGCTAGAACAAACAATCTTGAAATTTGTATGGAACCAGAAAAGATCCCAGATAGCCAAAATAATGTTTGAAAAGAAAACCAAAGCTGGAAGCATCACAATTCCAGACTTCAAGCTGTATTACAAAGCTATAATCATCAAGACTGTGTGGTACTGGCACAGAAACAGACACATAGGACAATGGAACAGAATAGAGTACACAGAGATGGATCCACAAATCGATGGCCAATTAATCTTCAACAAAGCAGGAAAGAGTATCCAGTGGAAGATAGTCTCTTGAGCAAATGGTGCTGGGAAAACTGGACAGAGACATGCAGAAGAATGAAAGTGGACCACCCTCCATACCATACACAAAAATAAATTCAAAACGGATGAAAGACCTAAATGTAAGACAGGAAACCATCAAAATCCTAGAGGAGAAAACAGTAACCTCTTTGACTTCGGCTGCAGCAACTTCTTACTAGACCTGTCTCTGGAGTCTAGGGAAATGAAAGCAAACATGAACTATTGAACCTCATCAAGATATAAACTTCTGCACAGTGAAATAAACAATCAACAAAACTAAAAGGCAATGGATAGAATGGGAGAAGATATTTGCAAATGACATATCAGATAAAGTGTTAGTACCCAAAATCTATAAAGAACTTATCAAACGCGACACCCAAAAAACAATTCAGAGAAGAAATGCGCAGAAGACATGAATAGACACTTTTCCAAAGAATACCTACAGATGGCTAACAGACTCATGAAAAGATGCTCAATACCACTTATAATCAGGAAAATACAAAACAAAACCACAATGAGAGACCACCTCACACCTGTCAGAATGGCTAAACTTAACTCAGGACACAATACATGTTGGTGAGGATGCATAGAAAGAGGAACACTTTTGCACTATTGGTGGGAATGCAAACAGGTGTTATCACTCTGGAAAAAAAATAGTAGGGAGGTTCCTCAAAATACTAAAAATAGAACTATGCTATGATCCAATAATTGCACTACTAGGTATTTTTCCAAAGGATACAAAAATGCTGATTTGAATGTGTACATGCACCCTAATGTTTATAGCAGCACTATCAACAATAGCCAAATTATGGAAAGAGCCCAAATGTCCATCAACTGATGACTGGATAGAAAGGACACACACACACACACACACACACACACACACACACACACACACACACAGGAATATTATTCAGTGATCAAAAAGAATGAAATCTTGCCATTTGCAACAATGTGGATGGAACTAGAGTATATTATGCTAAGCGAAATAAGTCAGAGAAAGACAAATACCATATGATTTCACTTATATGTGGAACTTTAAGAAATAGAACAGATAAACATAAGGAAAGGGAAGGAAAAATAAGATAAAAATAGAGAGGGTGTCAAACCATAGGAGACTGTTTAATACAGAGAACAAACTGAGGGTTGCTGGAGGGGAGGTGGGGGGGATGGGCTAAACGGGTGATGAGGTTTAAGGAACACACTTGTTGGGATGAGCACTGGGTGTTATATATAAGTGATGAATCACTGGCTTCTATCCCTGAAACCAATACTACACTGTATACAAACTAACTTCAATTTAAATAAATAAAAATTTTAAAAATCCTTCTTTTTTCTTTATGTGTGTTTATCACTATAAGCTTCCCTTTTTACTATTGCTTTGGCTGTATCCCATAGATTTTGGTATGTTGTATTTTGATTTTCATTTGTCTCAAGATATTTTTAATTTTCTTTTTTGATATTTTACCTATTATAAGCATGGCTACCTTGGCTCTCTTTTGTTTACCATTTGCATGGAATATCTTTTTCCATCCCTTCACTTTCAGTCTGATGTGTTCCTAAAATTAAAGTGAATCTCTTGTAGACAGTATATAATTACACCTTGTTGTTTTTTGTTAAATCCATTCAGCCACTCTGGCTTTTTATTGGAGAATTTAGTCTACTTACATTTAAGGTAACTATTGATAGGTATGGATTCATTGCCTTTTTGTTGATTGTTTTTGGTGGTTTTATAATTGCTTTGTTCCTTTTTGTTGTTGTTGTTGTTATTTATTGCTTTTTCTTGTGGTATACTTAGATTCTTTCTCTTACATGTATTCACTATAGGTTTTTGCTTTGTGGTTACAATGAATCTATAAAATGTTATTTATTTAAGTTGCTTAAAACTTGTATTCTTCTTGAACATAAAATATTGTATTAATTTTAGGTGTACCAACAGATTTATAATGGTCTATTTTAAGTTGATAATAACTAGTTCAAATGTATTCTAAAGCTCTACATTTTTATTCTCCTTCCCACATTTTGTATTTGATGTCATAGTTTATTCTTATTTCATATCTATTAGCAAATTATTGTTGTTACAGTTTTTACAACTTTTGTGTTTTAGCTTTCATACTAGATTTATAAGTGATTTATTCACCCCCATTACATTTGATTATTCTGAATTTTACTATATATTTATCTTTACCAGTGAGATTTATACTTTTATATGTTTTCCTGTTACTAATTAGCACTGTTTTGTTTCAAGCCCCTTTAACAATTTTGGAAAGGTCAATATAGTGGTGATAAACTCCTTCAGTTTTCGATTGTCTAGAAAACTCTTTATTTCTACTTCAATTCTGAAGGACAATTTTCCTGTGTAGAATATTCTTAGTTGGCAGGGTTTTTTTCTTTCAGCACTTTGAATATAGCATTTCACTCCATTATGGTCTGCAGATTTTCTGTTGAAACTCTGCCAGTTGTCTTATGGGGATTTCCTGGTATGTAACAAATTGTTTTTCTCTTGTTTTTAAGATTCTTCCTTGCCTTTGACAATTATGTGTCTTGGTATTGGTCTCTTTAGATTTATCTTATTTCATAGTTTCTAGTTTTCCTGGATCTGGATGTCTTTATCATTTCCCAGATTAGAGAATTTCTCAGACCTTATTTCTTCAAATTTTTTTTCCTTTCACGCTTCTCCTTCTCAGGTCCTTATAATGTGAATATCGTTCCACTTGATGTTGTCCCATTCGTACCTTAAGTTATCTTGACTCTTGTTCATTCTTTTTTCCTTTTCTTCTCTGATTGGATGGAATCTGCTTTGCCTTCAAATCCACTGATCCTTACTTCCAGTTCAGTCTGTTGTTGAACCTCTCTATTAATTTTTCCCGTGCAGTTATTGTATTCTTCAGGTCTGTGATTTCTGAAAGTTTGCTACCTTTTCATGTATTTGGCCTCTTTGTTTAAATTCTCATTTTGTTCATGCATTTCTTTCCTGACCTTGGTGAGCATCTTTATTACCATTATTTTGAACTCTATCAGGTAAGTCACTTACCTTCATTTCATTAGATCTGTCTCTGGAGTTTTATCTTTATTTGTTTGAAATATATTCCTCTGTTTCTTTATTTTCCTTGACTCTGTTTTGGTTTCTACACTACAGATTAAATAGTCACCTCTCCCGTATTTGAAGCACTGGTCTTATATAGCATATGAATCTTATGATTCACCCTGGCCCAAGCTCTTGGTGATTTCTGAATCCTTTGTGGTTGTCCAAGAGGTTTTGTTTTTTGTTTTTTTGTTTTTTGTTTTTCTTAGTGGCTCTCATTAATTGAGAGTGTGCAAAGTTGCATTTCTACATGGGTATTTTCTCATTCATCCAATGTGTAGGAGTCACTCAGGTAGTCTGGATTTCCTTCAGAGGGAATTGCTGCATGTGTAGTTGTAGATCTGTGGAGTCCATGGAAGGAGAAGAATTCATCAGCCTCCTATATTGCCATCTTGGACCAGAACTCAACATAACAATAGATTTTAACATTAAAATGCCCTTATATCCTGATTGATGCTGAAGAAGCAAAATGATACCTTGCCCTGAGCCATATCAAGTCCCACATAAGAGTGGGAAGAGAAAAAAACCACGGTGTATTCTGAGATAAATTAAAAAGAAAAAAGTTAATCTAGCTGTCATCTCCAAAAAGATGAAATCTTGAGTTGCTAGTTTACTTTTTTCTAATGTTTCTTAACAAAAAATTCTAACCCCTGATTTTTGCAATACTGATGTTAACGACTATGAAAATAATATGGGTAAAATCCCTCCCACTCCCACTATATGAACAAATTTACCTTAACCTTGAAAAGCTTGTGGACTTTTTGTTTGACATACCTGTTTGTGTTTTATATTCAGTGAGCCAGTTCTTCAAAATCTAAACTTCATTTAATGGGCTTGCAAATCAATAATCACTTTTTCTTAATGCTTTTGTGTCTGAATCTTTCACAATGAGCTGTACATACAGTATGTGTTTTCTAAATCATACATAAAAACCTATAATAAGTTGAAACTGCTTTTGAGGGGTAAATCTCAATATATTGAGTTAAAATTATTTGGTTAAGAAAATTAAGACTTTTACTACTTTATATATTATGCAATGTTCTAACAGGGTTCCCTGGGTATTATACCTTATACCTTCAATTTATTTTTTTCTTCTAAAATAACTTTTAATTTTAAAATGTAAGCTCAAAATTCCCTCAGAGTTTCACCTTCATTTAGACAAAGAATGTTAACATTTTCTTTGAGTATTCTTCCACAATTAGTCTAAACATTTTTTCATTAGAAGTGGAAGCACATTAACAATATTTTGTACCTTTTTTTTTTGTTTTTAAATTTCACAGTGTCCTGGGGACCATTCTATATAGATCTATGTAATTGTTTGTAAATATAGAATAATGGTTTATATAGGGACAAATTTTCCATTTTAGTGCTATATAATAATTGATTTAACGATTTTCTTATTAGGCTTTCAATCTTTTACTATTTGAAAACAAACTTTAATGAGAATAGTAATACTTCTTTACACACATATGTGATTATATCTGTAGGATAAATTCTCAGAATTGAAATTGCTTGGCACAAGAATATGCAATTTAGATCTTGATTGCAAAATGACTTTCAAAAAGGTTTAACCAATTACATTCCCTCCAACAGTGTATAAGAACTTCAGTCTTCCCACATCTTCACCAATATTTTACATTATACAATTCTTTGATATTTGTTGATCTAATTGGAAAAAAATAGTGTTTTAATATTTCTTTAATAATTATTGTTGGATATCTTTTTATTAATTTTTTTTTCTTTTTATTAATTTTAAAGACACTTATATTTCTTTATTTGGGAACTACCAATACTTCGTAAATTTTTGTTAGTGTGTTCTTTAACTTATTTTTATATCTGAGTACTTTGGACATTGTAGAAATTGGTCTTATCTGGCAAATTTATTGCAGAATGTCATTTTTCTATATTGATTATTCATACATAATCAAATTTATCAACCATCAGTTTTTGTTTGTTTTGTTTTTATATGGGTACTGAATTTTGTGCCATCGTTCACAAATATATCTTAACTCTAAGAACATTTAAAAAAATATCTTTTCCCATGCTTTATTCTAGCATTTTTATAGTTTCTCTCTATACATTTGTATTTTTATTGTCTAGAACTTATTTTGGCATAAAGAAATTATTTTTTCAGATGCTTAGTGAGTTGTCCCTATAACATTTATTGAATGACCTACTTTATCTCACTGATTTTAAATGTTACTTATTTACAACTATAAAATTTATATACACATTTGGTCTCTTTCTGAATTTTCTATATTGTTCTACTGATTGAACTTTTCATACATAAGTACCAAAAATTGTATATTTATTATACATGTATGTATTATATGTATGAATTTTGTACCCAGCCATGCCACTGAATTCTAATGATGTGTTTATTAGTTTTTCAGTTGATTCCCTTGAGATTTCAGGTATAAAATTTATCCCCTGTAAGTATGATAATTTTATCACATTTTTTGAATATATATACATAATATTTATTTTATTTATTTAATTGCATTTGATAGTACTTTAAAAGCAAACTAAATATCTACAAATGGTAAATCTTAGTTTCTAGATGTCTGAAAAAGCCATTGCTCTCCTTCATTCTTAGATGATAGATCCCTATTTGACAACTACATTCCTCAGCATAGGTTGAGACATAACTGACACACAATAAGTTGCACATGTTTAAAATTGAATAACACTATTCTGTTTCAGTCTCATAGTAAAAATAATGAATATATCCATCACCTCTCTCAGTTGCCTCATTCTTATTTGTAACCCCTCCATCCTGCCTCTCCCCATTGGCCCTATAGCCTCAAAAACCACTGATGTACTTTGTTTACTGTATATTAGTTTGCATTCCATGGACTTTTATATAAGATAATCATACAGATTATATTTGTTTTTGTCTTGCTTCTTTCACTCACCATGATTGGTCTGAGATTCTGCCATGTTGTGTTATGTATGAAGAGCTCAATCTTTTTATTGCTGAGGAGTATTCCACTGTATAGGTATGGCACAATTTGTTTAACATTCACTCATTAATGCCTATTTAGGATGTTTCCAGTCATCAATTTATTTTTTAAAGAAACTTAAAAACTAATCAGTTTTACTTACCCACATATTTACCATTTCCAGGGCTCTTCATTCTTGTGTATATCTAGAATTTCTTCCAGAAAGACTTCTTGCGGTTTTTCTTGTAGACCTGAGATTTTAGTGCTGGATCTTTTCAGCTTTTGTATGTCTGTAAAAGTATTTATTTCACTCATGTTTCAATGATACTTTGCTGAGTAGAGAATTCTAGATTGATTTTTTTCAGCACTTTAAAAATGTTCTTCCACTGTCTTCTAGCTTATAAGTCTGCTGTTATTCTTATATTTGTTCTTCTCTATGTTAATAAATCTTTTCCCTCCTCTCTGGCTGTTTTTAAGAATTTCAATTGTGATGTACTTTGGCATAATTTTCTTCATGTTTCTTGCTTGAAGTTGCTTGAAGTTCATTAAGCTCCTTGGATCTATGGACTTACAGTGTTCATCAAATTAGGAAGACTTTGGGCATGACTTATTCAAACATTTTTCCTGTCCCATCCTTTCTTTCCTCTTCTTATGTAAGTTGGAGTTAAACACTAGGTCACTTATTTTGGTTTATTCCTTTGTTTCATTTTGGAGAGTAAAAATTTGAGTTTAGTAATTTTTCTTTTTTTAGTGTCAGTTCTGCTGTTAATCCCATCTAGTGTATATTTATATAATCTCATACATTATATTTTTCATTTCTAAAAGTTCAATTTGAGTCTTTTTGTTTTCTTCTTAACATGCTTGTGCTTTCTTCAATCTCTCTGAATATATGAAGTATATTTATAATAGTTGGTTTAATCCTGTAACTTCTGGGTCAGTTTTCATTGATTGATATTTTCTCTTCATCATGGGTTGTATTTTCCTGTTGATATGGTATTATTGCCTGGAAGCCAGACGTTGTGAATCTTAATGTTATTAGGTGTTATTTGTTTCCTATTCTTTAGGTATTCTTGAGCTTTGTTCCAGGGCACAATAATGTTTTTTAGAAACAGTATAGTTTTTTTGCTTCTTATTTTGGAAATAATAATATAATCACACTAAGTTGGTGATAAGTATATAAGATAATATATGGATATACTGTATTTACTTATGGATAAGTAAAATGACAGTAACGATTGAAGGAATAAAAAGGTGAAATTAGGAATGCTTTGTTATTATAAGATACTTGCACTACCCATGAATCAGTATGCTATTTAAAGCTGGACTTGGATCAGTTATAAATGTATACTGCAAACTCTAAGAGCAGCCACTAAAAAAAAAGTTAAAAAGAGAAGCATAATTGATATGCTAAGAAGAGAGGAAAAGGAATCATATAAAATGCTCAGTTTAAACTAGAAAAGAAAAAATGCAAAAAGAAAACAGGAGCAAAGAACAAGGGTAATGAATAGAAAACATTAATAACTATGGTAGACACTAATCCAACTGTATAATCACTTTAAACGTGAATCATCTAAACTAAAAGAGATTATCAGAGTAGTTCAAAAAACAAGACCCAGCTATATATTGTCTACAAGAAACCCAATTTAAGTATAAATGCATATATGGATTAAAAGTAAAGGGATGGAGAAAGATACATTATGCTAACATTAATCAAAAGATTAATAATAAAATATATGTATGTAGTCACTTGCTTCAGGATGGTGCAAAACATGTAAGACCAGTGAACTCCATAAGCATTGGCTCACTGCCACACTTCATTTGCTATGACATGAATTCCTTGATACTGTGAGGATTACCATTATGGTGGATAAGGTATTCTGTAAGTCCATAGATGGTAGTTTTGGCAGAAGCATTGTATGCAAGGAAGACAGATCCATATCCAGAATAATGGTTATTCAAGTAAGAACAATATCCTGTCCCTTCCATGATGAAAATGGTCTAATGTAACCAATCTACCACCAGATAACCGGCTGATCACCCAGAAATGGTGCCAAATTGGAGAAAGTGTTGGTTTTTGCTGCTGTTATATTGGGCACTCAGCAGTGGTTGTAGCCAGGTCAGCTTTGGTGAAAGTCCATGTTGCTGACCCCATGCATAACCTCTATCCCTACCACCATGGTTACTCTGTTCATGAGCCCATTAGGTGCTGACAGGGTCAACTGGGAAGGACACCAACTGGTATCCACAGAATGGGTCACTCTACCCACTTGATTGTTAACGTTTTCCTCTGCTCAGGTTACTCTTTGGTGAGTATTCATATGGGACAAAAAGTTTCCTGTATACTAGCAATGGGATTTGAAATTAAAAACAGTAACATTTACAGTAGTACCTTCAAAAATAAAGTACTTAGATATAAATCTAATAAAGCATTTTTGAGATCTCTATGAGGAAACTACAAAACAATAAAAAAATTCTTTACTGATAAAAGAAACTGAAGAACAAATAAAAAGATATTCCATGTTCATGGATAGGAGGACTCAATATTGTGAAGATGTCAGTTCTTCCCAACTTGATCTATAGATTCAATAGTCTCAATCAAAATCCCAGCAGGTTATTTTGTAGATATTGACAAATGTATTATAAAGTTATATAGAGAAGCAAAAGACCCATAATAACAGAGTATTTAAAGAGGAGAACAATGTCAAAGGACTGGTGCTACTCAACTTCAAGACTTACTATAAAGCTAAAGTGATGAAGACAGTGTGGTATTGGCAACAAAATAAACAAATAGATCAATGGGGAACAGAATGGAAAGCCCTAAAATATATCCACACAAATGTGTAGTCAACTGATCTTTGACAAAGGAGCAAAGGCAATACAATGGAGCAAAGACAGTCTTCTCAACAAATGGTGCTAGAACAGCTGGACACTCGCATTTAAAAAAAATCTAGACACAGACATTACAATCTTCAAAAAAATTAACTCAAAATGGATCGCAGACCTAAATATAAAACTCAAAACTAGAAAATGACTAGAAGAAAACATAGAAAATTTAGATGGCCTTGGGTTTGGTGATGACTTTTTAGATACAACATCATAGGAATGATCCATGAAAGAAAAAATTGGTTGCCCACACAACCAATTAGAAACTTAAAATTAGAAACTTCTGCCTTGTGAAAGGCACTGTCAAGAGAATCAGAATACAAAGACCCAGACTGGGAGAAAGCAATTGCAAAAGTTATATCTGGTTAAGGACTGTTATCCAAAATACACACACACACACACACACACACACACACACACACACCACTTAAAACTCAACAATAAGAAAATAAACAACCCAACTAAAAAATGGGGAAAGGATCTGAACATATACTACACCAAAGAAGGTGGACAGATGGCAAATAAGCATATGCAAATTAAAACAACCACGAGAAACCACTATATACCTTGTAGAATAGCAAAAATCTCAAATATTGTCAAAGCCAAATGCTAGGATGGATATGGAACAACAGGAACTCTGATTCATTGTTATGCAATACAAAAATTCTACAGTCACATTGGAAGACAGTTTGTTAGTTTCCTAAAAAACTAAACATACTCCTATCATATGATTCAGCAATCATGCTCCTTGGTATTTACCTTCCAAAATGGAAAACTTAAATCTATATAAAAACCAGCACAAGAATATTTGGCAGCTTTATTCATTAATTGTCAAAACCTGGAAGCAACCAAGATGTCCTTCAATAGATGAATGGATAACCTGTGGTATATCTAGATAATGAAAAATTCTAAAAAGAAATGAGCAATGAATGCATAAAAAACATATAGAGAAACCTTAAATGCATATTAGTAAATGAAGTCAATCTGAAAAGGCTGCATACTATATGATTTCAACTGTATGACAATCTGGAAAAGTCAAACTATGAAGACAGCAAAAATATCAGTCATTGCCAGGGATTTAGGGGAGGGAGTGATGGATAGGTTGACACAGAAGAATTTTAGAGCATTTTTTTTAATAGAGAACACGAGCAAGCACAAGCAAGCGAGCAAGGGACAGAGGAAGAGGGAGAGAGAGAATCTTAAAGCAGGCTCCATGCCCAACACAGAGCCCAAAGTGGGGCTCAATCTCACCACCATGAAATCATGCCCTGAGCCAAAATCAAGAGTCAGATGCTTAACCAAATGAGCCACCAGGTGCCCCTAGAACAGACTTTTTATATTATGTATTATATTTTAATGATGAATATGCTTAGTGTTTTGACTTATATATAATGTCACATGAGCCCTAATGTAAACTATGAATTCTGGGTGATAATGATGTATTAACATAGGTTTGTCACTGATAACAAATTCACCACTCTGGTGTGGGGGGTTGTTAATAATGGAGGAGGCTGTGAGTGTGTGGGCAAGCAGCATACAGAAACTAGTGTTATCTTTTCATGTGCTTACTTGCCATCTATATGCCCTCTTTGGTAAAGAGTCTATTCAAGTATTTTGCCCATTTAAAAAAATAAATGTCTTTTGGAATAATTTTAGATTTAGAGGAAAGTTGCAAATATACATAAATTTCTCATATTTTTTTACCTTGGTACATTACTATTCACTAAATTCTAGACTTTGTATTTTACCAGTTCTTTGAAATGTTTATTTTTACCTCATTGTTGAAGTGAAACTCACATAATATAGAAGTAACCATTTAAGAATGTGACATTTAGTACATTCACAATTTGTGCAACCACCACTACTATATAGTTCACAAACATTTTTATCACCACAAAGAATAGCACTGACTCATTAAGAATTTACTGCCCATTCTACTCTTCCTCAGCCACTGGTGACCATCAGCCTACTTTCTGTTTCTAGGGACTTAACCATTGTGGATATTCCTTATAAATGGAATCATATAATTTGTGGCCCTTTACACCTGGCTTCTTTCAGTTAATACAATGTTTCTGAGGTTCATCCACATTGTGGCATGCATCAGTACTTTTTCAGTAAAGTATTTTTAAATTGTGGTAAAATGTATATAACATAAAATTTACCATATTACCCATTTTTAACTGTATAGTTTAGTGGTACTAGGTACATTCATATTGTTACCACCAGCCATCTTCAGAATTCTTTTCATCTTGTAAAAATGAAACTCATTATTTATTAAACAGCAATTCCTCATTTCCTTCTCTCCCAGTCCCTGGCAACCACCATTATACTTTTTTATCTATTTATTTGACTACTCTGGGTACCTAATATAATTACAATCATATAGTTTTTTGTGCCTTTTTGTTACTAGTTTATTTTACCAATGTCCTCAAGGTTCATGCATGTTATGGTATATGTCAGAATTTCCTTCCTTTTAAAATCTGAATATATTTATGTATACACCATGTTTTGCTTACCCATTCACTCATTGATGGACACTTGGGTTGCTTCCACATTTTAGCTATTGTCAATAATGCTGTTATGAACATGTATGTACAAATATCTCTTTGAGACTCTGCTTTCAATTCTTTTGGGTATATACCCAGAAATAGATTTGCTAGATAATACAATAATTGTAACAATTTTAATTTTTTGAGGAACCACCATAGTGTTTTCCATAGCAGTTGTACCATTACACATTACCAACAGTAATGAACAAGGGTTCCAATTTCTCCACATCCTTGTTAACCCTTGTGATTTTCTGTTGTTGTTGTTATTGATGGTAAGCATCACCTATTAAGTGTGAGGTGGCATCCCATTGTAGTTTTCATTTGCATTTCCCTAATGATTAGGGATTTTGAACATCTTTTCATGTGCTTATTGTCCATCTTTATATGTTCTTTGGAGAAACGTCTAAATCTTTCGCCTGTTTTTGAATTGAATTGTTTGTCGTGGAACTGTAGTAGTTCTCTGTATAGTCTGGATAGTAACCCTTAGATGATATTCAAATACTTTCTGTATAGTATGTCTTTTCATTTTCTTAATAAAATCCTTTGATGCGCAAAAGTTGTAAATTTTGATAAAGGCCAATTTACCAATATTTTTCTCTTTTTCCTTAAATTTTGGTGTCCTAAGAAACTATTGCCAAATCCAAGGTCATGAAGATTTTTCTTTATACTTTCTTCTAAAAGTTTTATAGTTTAGCTCTTAAAGTCACTGATCTATTTTTTGTATATGATGTGAGGTAACAGGCTACCTCCATTCTTTCACATGTCCATTTCTAGTTGTCTCAGTACCATTTGTTGAAGAGACTATTTTTTATCCCACAGAATTATCCTGGCAACTTATTGGAACTCAGTTGGTCATAGATGTATGGTTTTTATTTCTAGACTCTCAATTTTATTACATTGGTCTATATGTCCATCTTTATGCCAGTACAGACTGTTTTGATTACTATAGCTATGCTGTAAGTTTTGATATTGGGGAAGTGTGAATCTTCCAGCCCTCTTCTTTTTCAATATTGGTTTGGCTATTCTTCAGCATTTTCCACATGAATTTCAGGATAAGCTTTTCCATCTTGTACAAAAGGCTACTAGTACTTTGGTAGGGTCTGCATTTAATCTGTTAGATTGCTTTGGGTGGTATTGATATTTAAATAATATTAAGGCTTTCGATCCATGAACAAGTGATGTCTTTTCACTTTTTTAGATCTTATTTAATTTCTTTTAGCAATGTTTTGTAGTTTTCAGTGTACAAGTCTTATATCTCTTTGGTTAAATTTATTTAAAAGTGTTTTATTCTTTTAGAGACTTGTAAGAATTTACTAAATTCTTTTTTAAAAATTTCATTGCTGGTGTATAGAAACACAACTGATTTTGCAGTTTATATTATACCCCGCAACTTTGTTGAATTCACTTATTCTAGTTGTTCTTTTGTGGATTCTTTGGATTTTCTATACAGGATCATGCCATTTGTCAACAGGGATAGTTTTACTTCTTTTCCATTTTTAATGCCTTTTATTTCTTGCCTGATTTCTCTGGCTAGAACTTCCAGTGCAATATAGAATACAGGTGGTAAAAACAGGCATCCTTGTCTTGTTCTGGATCTTAAGGAGGAAAATTTTTATCTTTCATCATTGAGTAGAATCTTGTCTGAGTTTTTCAGGAATTCCCTGTGATGTTTTAAGGAAGTTCCCTTCCAATTCTAGTTTTCTGAATGTTTTTACCATGAGGGGATATTCAATTTTATGAAATGGTTTTTCAGTATCAATTGAGATGTATCTGTGTAATTTTTTTTCTTTTATTCTATTAATGCTGTTTTTACATCTTTCATTTTCTTCTGTTGAAACATCCTTGCATTTCTGGGATAAATCCCACTTGGTCATGGTACATAATCCTTTTAACATGCTATTGAATTCTGTTTGCTAATATGGTGTTAAATTTTTTGTATGCACATTCATAAGGGAAGTTGGTTTCTAATTTCATTGTGGTGTTGTCTAGCTTTGAAGTTAGGGTGATGTTGGTGTCATAGAATGAATTAGGAAATGTTCCCCTCTCTTGTATTTTTTTTGGAAGAGTTTGAGAAAGATTGGTGTCAATTCTCTAAATATTTGGTAGAATTCACCAGTGAAGACATCTCATGCTGTACTTTCCTTTGTCAGCAAGTTTTTGAGTACAGATTCAATATCTTTATTTATTATAGCTATGTTGAGATTTTCTTCTTGAGTCAGTTTTGATACTTCATGTGTTTCTAGGAATTTGCCAATTTCATCTAGGTTAATGTTGGTTTACAATTGTTCAAAGTATTCACTTACCCTCATTTCCGTAAGGTTGATAGTAATGGCCCCACTTTCATTTTGATTTTAATTACTTGCATTTTCTCTTCTTTTTTCTAGGTAAAGATTTGTTAATTTGTTGGTTTTCAAAGAACCAGTTTCTGGTGTTGTTGATTATTGTTTTTCTATTCTCTATTTAGTTTGTCTTCTCTTTAATCTTTATTATTTCCTTACTTCTGCTAGCTTTGGGCTTAATTTGGTCTTCTTTTCCAGTTTGTTGAAGTATAGAGATGGGTTATTGATTTGAGATCTTACTTTTTTTAACATAGGCATTACAGCTACAAATTTCCCTCTGATCTATGTCTTTGGTGTAACCTACAAATTTTGCTTTTAACTTTAATATGTCTCAAAGTATTTCAAATTTCACTTGTGATTTCCTCTTTGTGACCCATTTGGTTGTTTACAAAGTTGCAGTTTAATTTCCAAATTTAATGAATTTCCCAATTTTACTGATTTCTAGTTTCATCCCGCTGTGGTTAGAGAAAAAAAATTTTGTATAATTTTATTCTTTGTAAATTTGAGACTTGTTTTGTGGCCTGAAATGTGTTCTATCCTTGAGAATGTTCCATGTGCACTTGAGTATGTATTCTATTGTTATGTGGATTACTGTGTCTGTTAATGCTAGTTGATTTATAGTGTTATTTGAGTCCTCTATTTCCTGATCTCCTGTCTAGATTTTCTATCCACTATTGAAAGCAGACTATTGAATTCTTCAACTATTATTATAAAACTATCTAATTTTCTCCTTCAATTCTGTCAATGTTTGCTTCATATATTTTGGACTCTGCTGTTTGGTGAACATTTGTTTGCAATTGTTATAGCTTCTCACCAAAATGATTCTTTTATTCTTCTTTGTTTCTTGTAACAGTTTTTTCACTTAAGGTCTACTTTGTCTAATATTAACATTGCCATACAAGCTCTCTTTTGGTTATTCATGCATGGAGTCTTGTTCCATCCTTTTAATTTCAACCTATATGTGTTTCTGGATGTAAAATGACTCTCTTGTAGATAATATAGAGTTAGATTATATATTTTTAATCTATTCCGAAAATCTCTTTTAATTGGTAAGTTTAATCCATTTACATTTAAATCAATTACTGATAAGGAAGCACTTCTGCTAATTTTCTATATTTGTTTTTCAGAATATCTTTTGTTGTTCATGAATTGCTCCCATACTGCCTTCTATTATGTTTCATTAATTTCTTCCCAGTATATCTCCTTCCATATTTCCTTTTCTATATATTTTTTTTTTAGTTATTAATGGTTATACTAGTGGTTACAAATTTATACCAATGTCTCTTGAATTGATTCCAACTTAGTTTCAATAGCATACAAAACTCTGTTTCTATAAATGTCCATCACCTGCCCTTATATTGTTGTCTCCATATCTTTATTCATTACATGCACATTAAAGATTTATAATTAGTTTTATATGCTTGACTCTTAAATCATGTAAGAAATAAAAAGGAGTTAAAAACCAAAAATATAATAATATTGGTTTTTATATCTACCTATGTAGTTACCTTTACCATTGTTCTTTATTTCTTTATATGTCTTCAAGCTACTGTCAAATGTCCTTTCATTTCAGCCTATAGGACTCCCTTTGGTATTTTTTATAGGGTGGGTCTACTAGTGATGAACTCTCTTTGCTTTTGTGTCTGGCAATGTCTTAGTTTCTCTTTAATTTTTGTTTTTTCTTTTTTTTTTTTTTTTTTTAATTTTTTTTTTCAACGTTTATTTATTTTTGGGACAGAGAGAGACAGAGCATGAACGGGGGAGGGGCAGAGAGAGAGGGAGACACAGTATCGGAAACAGGCTCCAGGCTCTGAGCCATCAGCCCAGAGCCCGACGCGGGGCTCGAACTCACGGACCGCGAGATCGTGACCTAGCTGAAGTCGGACGCTTAACCGACTGCGCCACCCAGGCGCCCCTTAGTTTCTCTTTAATTTTTGAAGGAAAGTTTTGCCATGTATCTGAAATTCTTTTTTGACAGTTTTTCCCCCCAGAATTTTAAATATGTCATCCCATTGCATCTGGCCTCTTTGGTTTCTAATGTGGATTTGACTTTTAAACTTATTGAGAATTTCTTTTTTTTTAATTTTTAAAAATGTTTTATTTACTTTTGAGAGAGACAGAGTATGAGTGGGGAGAGGCAGAGAGAGACGGAGACTCAGAATCTGAAGCAGGCTCCAGGCTCTGAGCTGTTGGCACAAAGCCCCATGCAGGGCTTGAACCCATGAACCATGAGATCATGACCTGAACCAAAGTCAGATGCTTAACCAACTGAGCCAGCAAGGTGCCCCTAAACTTATTGAGGATTTCTTATTCATAATTAGTCACTTCTTTCTTGCTGCTTTTAAGATCCTCTCTTTGTAAAGTGATTATTATGCACCCCTGTGTGAATCTCTTTGAGTTTATTATATTTGGGATTTAAAGGATTTCTTGCATGTGTAGCTTATATCTTTCTTCAAGTTTGAGAAGTTTTCAGCTATTATTTCTTCAAATATTCTTTTTTATCCCTTTTATCTTCTCTTCTTCTGGTATTCCCATAATATGTTGGCATGCTGAATGATGTCTGACAAGTCCCTTAGTCTCTGTTCATTTTCCATTGTTTTCTTTTTGCTTCTCCAAATTGATAATTTCAATTGTGCTATGTTCAAGTTGGCCAGTTTCCTCTGCCTACTCAAATCTGCTGTTGAACCTTTCTGGTGAGTTTTTCATTTCAGCTATTGTAATTTTAGCTCTAGAATTTCTACTTGGTTCCTTTTTATAATTTCTGTTTCTTTATTGATGGTCTCTATTTGTTCATTATTATCCAAGATTCTTTTTATTTCAAATTTCTATTTAAATTCCAGTTAGTTACATACACTGCAATAATAGTTTCAGGAGTAGAATTCAGTGATCCATCACTTACGTACAGTACCCAGTGCTCATCATAACAAGTAGTCCTCCTTAATATCCATCACCCATCTAGCACACCCCTCCACCTACCTCTCTGTATCAACCCTGTTTGTTCTCTACCTTTAAGAGTCTCTCTGGTTGTTCCCCTCTCTCTTTTCCCCTCTCCCATATGTTCATCTGTTTTGTTTCTTAAATTCCACATCTAAGTGAAATCATATGATATCTGTCTTTCTCTGACTGACTTATTTCACTTACATAATACACTCTAGCTCTACCCACTTTGTTGTAAATGGCAAGATTTCATTCATATTGATCTCCAAGTAACATTCCATTGCACATATATACCACATCTTCTTCACGCATTCATCAGTTGATGAACATCTGGGCTGTTTCCATAATGTGGCTATTGTTGATAATGCTGCTTTAAACATCAGGGTGCATGTGTCCCTTCATATCAGTATTTTTGTATACTTTGAGTAAATACCTAGTAGTGCAATTGCTGGGTTGTAGGGTAGTTCTATTTTTAATTTTTTGAGGAAACCTCCATACTGTTTTCCAGAGTGGCTGCACCAGCTTGCATTCCTACCAGCAGTGCAAAAGAGATCCTCTTTCTCTGCATCCTTGTCAACATCTGTTGTTGCCTGAATTGTTAATGTTAGCCATTCTGACAGGTGTGAGGTGGTATCTCATTGTGGTTTTGATTTGTATTTTCCTGATGATGAGTGATGTTGAGCATTTTTTCATGTGTCAGTTGGCCATCTGGATGTCTTCTTTGGAAAAGTCATGTCTTTTGCCCATGTCTTCACTGGATTATTTCTTTTTTGGGTGTTGAGTTCTGTAAGTTCTTTATAGATTTTGGATACTAACGCTTTATCTGATATGTCGTTTGCAAATATCTTCTCCCATTCTGTCAGTTGCCTTTTAGTTTTGCTGATTGTTTCCTTCCCTGTGCAGAAGCTTTTTATTTTGATGGGGTCCCAATAGTTCATTTTTTTGTTTCCCTTGCCTCCAGAGATGTGTTGAGTAAGAAGTTGCTGTAGCCAAGGTCGAAGAGGTTTTTGCCTGCTTTCTCCTCGAGGATTTTGATGGCTTCCGGTCTTACATTCAGATATTTCATCCATTTTGAGTTTATTTTTGTGTATGGTGTAAGAAAGTGATCCAGGTTCATTTTTCTGCATGTTGCTGTCCAGTTTTCCCGGCACCACTTGTTGAAGAGACTGTCTTTATTCCATTGGATATTCTTTCCTGCTTTGTCAAAGATTAGTTGGCCATATGTTTGTGGATCCATTTCTGGGTTCTCTATTCTGTTCCATTGATCTGAGTGTCTGTTTTTGTGCCAGTACCATACTGTCTTGATGATTAGAGCTTTGTAGTATAGCTTGAAGTTTGGGATTGTGATGCCTCCTGCTTTGGTTTTCTTTTTCAAGATTGCTTTGGCTATTTGGGGTCTTTTCTGGTTCCATACAAATTTTAGGAGTTTGTTCTAGCTACTTGTTGGTTTTCATTCACGTCTTCAATGTATGCAGAAGCACTCTGCATTTGAAGTCACATAATCCTGATGCCAGCAAAATATTGTTGATATGCCAGTCCAAACTGAGGACCATTGAATGAATTAGCTTCTAATATGTTTGCTTACTCACTTGCCATTTTCATACTCAAGTAATAAACAGAAATGAATTGTGTTTCACTATCCACAGCACATTTGTTCTCTAGAGGGGACTACTTCACAAAAATGGCAGCATAATTAATTCACCAGGGTTAGCTTCCAGACACCATCTTTCTCACTCCTGAAAATACCAATGTAGTCACTCTTGAAAGACAAATAAGTATCTGCGATGTGTTTATTGTGTCCCTGGAGTTCATGAGCCAGTTTACCCACTGGTTCCCATTCTTCCTATAGATATAAACTTTGTGGTTATTTTGGCCAAGAACAATCTGAGTATGACCCCTATTCCATGCATGACAAGTGACTGGCTCTAGTAAAAAGTTGTTGCAAAGACAATATTCTTGATGTTTTCAAAAGGTATAAAGCTAGGGTCAGGGCAGTCCTGAGTCTCAAAATGGAGAATTAAAAGACACTGGTCTGAAAATGGAGAATTAGAACAGACCCTGTTCTACTCTGTCACTTTTATAGTGGGTTGTATCTTCTGCTGCTGCTTTTTGTAGACACTTTTACTATATTGTCTGTGTTTTCTTATTTAGTTTTATATGTTTTATCCTTTTAATTTTTGACATTTTAGGGTATTTTACCTTTTTTCTAGTGGTTATCTTGAGGATGTATTCTTCTTCTTAAGTTGCTATCTATGCATAATAACAATTTATTTCCCCTTATGAAAAGTGAAATTAGTGTAATGCTTCTTCCTCTACTTGTCTTTGTTCTCATATTACCACCAATTCGCCACTGTTGTTTGTAGCTTTACACTTAAATAAATTAAATAATCACTACAGTTCTTTGAGCATGGCCTCTCCGTGCATCTTTTCATTGGCTGGAGATCATCTTGTAGTAGATATTTTTAAAGGGCTTATGGGGGCCTGTGTTTCATTTATAATATCCTATGGTGCATATACAACAATATATTCATAATACTATCAGCCAGTCCCTGAATTATGTACATTCCTTGAATTCTATAAAATTCATTTTTCGGTTTTCTTAATTTTAGTTTTAATTAAAAAAATTTTTTAAATGTATATTTTATTTTTGAGAGAGAGGGACAGAGTGCAAGCAAGGGAGGTGCAGAGAGAGAGGTAGACACAGAATCCAAAGCAGGCTCCAGGCTCTAGGCTGTCAGCACAGAGCCCGACTCCAGCTTGAACCTATGGACCACAAGATCATGACCTGAGTGGAAGTTGGATAATCAATCAAGTGAGCTACCCAGGCGCTCCCATTTTTAGGTTTAAAAAAAAAAGTTTATTTATTTTGAGAGAGACAGGGAGAGCGAGAGTGGGGGAGGAGTAGAGATAGAGGGAGAGAGAGAATCCCAAGCAGGCTCGGCGCTGTGAATGCAGAAGCTAACACAGGGCTCCATCTCACAAACTGTGAGATCACGACCTGAGCCATTATCAAGAGTCTGATGCTTAACTGACTGAGCCACCCAGGCACCCCATTTTTAGGTTTTTAATTCAAAATATTGTCAGGAAAGAGAAAGGTCTATTTTTGGTTAAAAATGAGAAACAAGATAGCTTTTCATTAAATGTAAAAATGTTAGGTATAAAGCAATTAGCCATGAATCTGGCAGATATGTCATAAAATGCTAACTACTTAAGGGTTCTAACTGCATAAATATACAATGTATGAGGTTTTTACTGCTCTTATTATTATTTTACTGTTACTGTTATACTGTTCTTTAGTTAAGGATTATTATAACAAAGAAGTTACACTAGTATCTACAGCTCTCCAATGCATTGTTTTTACCTTTGTCTTCACTAAATAGCTCATACACACCATCACTAATACCTTGATATAGATAAATGTTATTAGTTTCTAACTGCTCACTGAATGGTTAAAATGGATGTCCCTGTAGCACTCTAACTCATTCTCCTTTCCTCTCAAACCAGGCATTCTCCATGAAAGCTATTCTCAACATTTTGTAGTCATTCTTGATTACTTCTATGTCCTATGCATTACCAACCTTGTTCTACCCACTGTTTATAATCTCATCAGTTGTAAAGTTTCCCATGGTGACTGCTTCTCCATTTTTGTTGTTGTTGTTATTGTTGTTGTTGTTACTCTACTTTAGGCTCTCATTTGGCCTACTACAATAGCTTCTTAAACATGTTCCTCCTTCACTAATGGATTACATACTACTGGAAAATACTCTTCCTAAAGTATGTTACAACCAACCCAGGTATATTTTAAAGCCAAGGTTTTATGTGGAAGAATTTACATTTTTCCTTGTTCAGAAGCCTTATGATTTTTTTTCCTGGAAATTTCATTTTTTAAATGAAATTATATTGACAGTATACTTAGAAGTAGAAATTAGAAGTAGAAATTTAATGAAGTTTTATTGTGAATCCTTTTAAATGTAAAAAATCTTTTAGTAAACTGAAAAGCACTTGGCAATTTTATGAGTTTCCATAATTCACCTTTGCTTAAAGTATGTGAGAGAATAGTGAGAATGAAGCTATTGGGAGGGAGATAACTGGAGATTTTGAGAGACTAACATTTGTAGAAATTGTTTATTATATTAATAGCAACTATGCTAAATGATCTCCAGATGAGAATTATAACCAAGAGCTTTCTTTGCTTTTACCAATAAATATAGAAGTGGGCTGGGAATCACCTTACTCCATTTGTAAAGTGGGAACAATATCAACTACACTATCTTGGGTAATATGTCCAAATCCTATAGTATCTGACACTGTAGGAAGTCAATAAATGGAACTATAATGTTAATTCTTCTTCTGATGTCAATTACAATGGTATAATACCAATTCACAACAATTTCGTTAATATTGAACTATTAGTAATACCTAATAGGTTAGTGCCTTGCGTTTAAAAAACATGAGTTAATCGAATTCATACAAGGTTATATGTAACTAGATTTTAAATGTAATAAGCTATTTGTTGTCTAACAGTTATTTAATTTAGATACAATGAGGTGAGCTATGTGAATATGCTCTAGAGAATCAAATAAAATAATGTATGTGAAGCAGCTTTGTAAACTCTAAAAAATAATGCAGAGGCTAATTATTGTATTTTGTTATTTTACCCATGACATTAGTAGGACTTAATGGTATGGCTTTAAGTTAGAATAAAGGAGATAAAAATAAAGGTAATTAAATTAAAAAAAAAAAAAACCTATGCCAGAACAAGTAGATAAAAGTTCTGAAGGCCTATTTAATAAAAGCCTTATTTATTTCAGTTTGAATCATGAAAAAGGCTGTGACCACCACAAAAAAATAAGCTAAAAGTGAATCAAATTTTCTGTAACTTTTCTAAAATAATAATAATTAAAAAAAGCCAGGGCTCCATTTTTTTAATGTACCAGACATTTTTTGTTGTTATTAAATAGCATTAATTCTAAATAATATTAATGTACAGAATAGGGAAAATAATTCCAGGAAAGAATGATACTCATTTACATGATTACTTTCACAAAGGGTAGGGATCATATGCATGATTATTCATTGTTCAAAAATATTTTCATGCTAAAAATAAATGAAACATTATATATCTAGGTGTGTGATGATTTATAAAACACAATTTTGTAAAATGATTGTTAACAAACAGAATGTTGAATGCTGCCAACAGAACTGTTTGGTGATTTTTAAGAAAGCCTTTTTGGAAATTCATCAAACACTGCCATCTAGGAAACTTGTTATTCATGGACCGGTTGGTAAAAATGTTCAGCCAAATGAATATAAGAAAGCTTAAAATTGTTGGCATACCATACCAAGATCAGCCTTAAGATCTGTTGGCAGACTTAACTTTCTTGATCCTTTAACTGAAACAACAGAAAAAGGAAAAAGGCAGATGTTAATTATATTAAAGAGGAGTGTGGGGGAACAGTATGTCTTATATATAATTATTAAATCCTAATGAGCGTTATATTTAGTGAGCATGTATAGAAGCAGAAATATTGTTTGATGTTAGTTTGTTGTCATTCAGTAGTAATTGTTTAATATGCAAACAGAAACATGACAAAAGCAATTGTTCTTATAGTAGATAATTCAGTATATCTTTGCATAGTTTTTTTTCATATGTGGCATTAGAAGTGATTTTTTGTTTAATTTGGGAAGGACCAAAAATCCATATTGGATAAATCTAATAGGTAAAGAAATACGGCAACAAATGTATGAGCTCCTATCATAAATAACTGATAAGAGTAAAAACAGATGGTAAAACCTGTCAACATTTTTTTGAAATAGAAAATTCTATTTTATAGATGTATATATGATATGGTCAAGGAAATTTTGCCATGGAAGTGGCAGATGAAATGACTTCAATATTGACTAGTACAATGTTAAATTCAATAGATAAGAAAATTTTGAAAATAAAAAAATATTTGAAAATGAATTATATTATAAACAAGCTATCAGAAAATGTTTGAATAAACCAAGAAAACACCTATAATTTATTTAAAAAATTTCCTCATTATTTGTCTGCTAATAAAAATTTTACACTGGGTATCTCAAAATATTTAACTAGAATGCATGTTATTATAAAAAGAATGCATAAAAGAAATCATGTTACACATCTTTTCTGTCACTTAAGACTTTAAGAGTCTAGTTGATGTCATCAATTATACCCTCTAAGTGATTTTTCTTTACAAATAGGAAAGCTATTTTATTTTTAATTTATTTTTAAAGTTTATTCATTTTGAGAGGGAGTGCATGCACAAACGGGGGAGGGGCAGAGAGAGAGAGGGAATGAGAGAGAATCCCAAGCAGGCTCTACACTGCCAATGCAGAGTCTGACATGGGGCTCTAACCCACAAATGGTGAGATCACGACCTGAGCCAAAACCAACAGTCTGATGCTCAATGGACTGAGCCACCCAGGTGCTCCAGAGAGTTATTTTACAATAAAGATGCAGGATGATGAAGTAGAAAGAATACTCCATTTCAAATCAGAAAACCTGGCTCACAAATTTCTGAATTTTGCCACCTATAAGTTTGAAAAAAAAAATCCCTTTTTCAACTTGTAACTTAATCTTATCCGTCAAATAAATAACATTCTGAATACGATCTTTAGTGTTTCTGATGGAATATGATTGGAATACATTTTTTAATCGGTTTTAGAAAATCTAAATATAACACAAACTTAAATATATTTTTATGTGTCCTGAAATATTACTTATCTCTTGATTTTTTTTCAAACAATCATTTAAAAATTAAAACCCCATTCTTGGGTGCCTGGGTGGCTCCGTCGGTTGAGTGTCTGACTTCAGCTCAGGTCATGATCTCCTGGTCTGTGGGTTTGAGCCCCGCGTCGGGCTCTGTGCTGACAGCTCAGAGCCTGGAGCCTGCTTCGGATTTTATGTCTCCCTCTCTCTACCCCTCCCCCGCTCATGCTGTCTCTCTGTCAAAAATAAATATTAAAAAAAAAATTTAACAAAAATTAAAACCCCATTCTTATTTCACAAGTCATAACAAAATAGGTGGCAAGCTGGATTTGGCCTGTGGGCTGTGGTTTGCTTATTATTAGATGCCATGTTGAACTACTTGTAAAAGGAAATCTAAGTATTATCATTTTAATAAAAATAATAGCAGCTGGCAATTGTTGCTATGATAAAACATTAAAAATAATTCTATTAAGATTAAGGGGCAGGGACTCCTGGAGGCCTCAGTCCATTAGGAACCCACTCTTGATTTCTGCTCAGGTGATGATTTCAGGGTCATGGAATCCAGCCCGGCTCTGGGCTGAGCAAGGAGCCTGCTTGGGGTTCTCTTTTCCTCTGCCTTCTCCCCCACTTGCATGCATGTGTTCTCTCACTCTCTTTCCAAAAAATAAAAAATAAAGAGATTAAGGGGCAATCAGTAAATCAAATTTTAGTAATTTGGGTTTAGAATTAGCACAAGCAAAAATTTATTTATATCAAAATATGGCAAACTAAGTATATGTAATATGCTTCAGAAGAGATTGCAAATATATTTTGTAAATTCCTAATTCAGATGAAGTGAAGGAGTGGGGTGTGTTCACTAATCTTTCATTTAATTTTTTAATAACTAATGTAAGGATTGGTTTCATAATTTATGTCAATTGTTTCTATTTTATTTTTAAATAGGGTATTTCAACATATCTATATAGTATTAATTACTTTAAATGAATTACAGTGATGTTTTCAAAAAGTCGAACAGTCCCTGCTTATTGGTCATAAAGCCCAGATGCATACAGGAGGACAATGACCACAATGTCACATGCCTTCCCACTTTCCACTCTTCTTTTTGATGGAAAATTCACTTGTATATTGTGAATTGTATATTCTAGTATCTAACTTAGTCTGTCTTCCAAATCTCCTCCATGTTTTTAGATTCCCCCCTCCATTTTATTACCGGTCTTTTTGGTTTCCTGTAGAAAGCCTGAAAACTGGAGTCCCCTCACAAACCCCAATTTCAATAGTATAACTGAAGGAGTGAAAGGGAATGATTTGGTGGGATTAATTAGGGAAGTTTAATACCAATGTTAATAATTATTCATGCACAGAATGATTCTCTTCACTTGCCCAAATAAACTTTTTTTGTGGGGGGAGGGGCTCTTTAGTGTCCAGGCTCTTAGTGTCCAGACAACTAGTAAATTCTTACTTGTCCTCCAAGACAGCTCAGAAATCACCTCCTTTTTGAATGCAGCCTCAAATTTAAGGTTTCATCTGGTGCCATTATGTTTACTTTCATAGCATCTTGTGCACATTCCTTTATAACACTTAACACATTTTTTACACTTGATTTTTTTTAATGCTACTATCCATTAACATCCTGAAACTGAGTTCTCCAAAGGTGGGAGGTTGTATTCCCAATACCTAATAAATTACTGACATAGAGTAGGTGTACAATAAGTGTTTGCTGAGTGAATGTTGAAAAAAAGCCAATAAAGTCAGAAGGTAGGTGGTGAAGAATTACGCTGAAGAGGGCTAAGCAGAGAGAGAAAGTATGTTCAAGTGTTAGAGAAATATGTCACACATGAACATTTGAGGAATTTGGGTTGGAAGATGAATAAGGCAAGAGGTAGTAACAGGCCTTTAGTCTTGCAAATGTACAGGATAAAAACCTTTGCAATGTTCCCCTGGGAATGTGCCTCTCTGAATTGGTACATTTTTACTGTTCTCTAAGCTAAAGCATATGCACAGCAGAGAAAACGGTAAATAGAAACTTCTCACGACTCACTGGCTTAGCACATTACACAAAAAAGAGAGAAAGAGAATCTTGGCTCCCAGGAATCTTAGAGGTCATCTAGTCAAATATCCTATTCAATGAAAGTATTTCTCCTACAACATTCTTGATATCCTATCTATTTGAATAGTTCTGATTGAAACCTTTAAAGGTAGAAAAAGAAATCCAATTTGGGGTTGCTATATTGCTACAAAATTTCCTTCTATGTGAGCTCAAACTATTTTCCTTTACCATTTGTAATTGTCCCAGTTCCGGCCTCTAGAGCAATAAAGAATAAATGATTCTTGCTCTCATATGTCAGATCTTAAAGCCTCTGCAGAGACTTAGGGGCCATCTCCAGGTACTCCGAACAGATAGGCAGGAATTTTTATTTTAAGATGGTGATACTGATGCAAAGAGGTTGGTAGATCACATTTTGAGAAATAACATTTTATGGTTTTATGAACATTAACCTATGGGACTTTCATTCAGGAACCTTCCACAAGAAGTATTTCCTGAGATGCACCCTAGATTTTTCATATGAGACACCATTTGTCCTAGTTGTTAAATTAGATGTATATACAGTTACAGATAGATACATAGATATTCATAACACTTTTATGATCTTTAAAAATTGATTATTATATTCATTTTCAAGTTAACAGGTGCTTTTGGTTCCATTGAGTTAAGTAAAAAAAACAAAAACAAATTTTGTCATCTCTAGTTTCGATCTTACATTTTCTAAATTTTAATTGGTCTTTTTTCCCCTCTGTAAAGTTCCATAAAGACTTTTTGCTTTTCTCCTATGCAGGTTTCCTGTTTTTTTAGATGAAGCGAAGTCCAGTGATCCAGAACACAAGTGACCTGGATTCATATCATTTGCCAGGTGATATGGACTCAACCATTTGCCAGGTGAGTGAGTGACGCTGGGGTAGTAGTTACTTAATCTCAGGAAGAGTATGTTTCCCTTTCTCTGTAAAATGGAAATAATAATAGTCCCTACTTCATAGGGATCTCTATCAGCATTAATTAAGTGAATATGTGTAAGGCATTTAGCATGGTGTGGTATCTAATAAGAATCCAGTGTTAGCTATTAATTTCATTATTAGTTGACAAGAAAATATTGTTTCTCTGTGGTATTCTATATCAGAAATGACTTGTCTGGGCAATGTGTTGTATTTAAAATCTGGTACCTAGGATTAAACATTGCACATTGGGATAGTCTCCAATTGTATATAGCACTATTATTTGTTTGCTCTGCACAGTAGTACTTCCTAAGAGTCCACTGCTCTTTTCAATAGTAATGCCATACACTTAATTCATAATGGGCTTATTTTCCATGAAAATCTCTTTAAATCATGTTGTGCATTCTCTTCTAGAGTACTATTTTTAATCCTTCACACTTTGAAAAACTGCTTATCTTGGCTCACTGACAGTAACACAGCAAACAGTGACATAGGTAATCCACCTGCAGGGCAGGGACTATTGCTGCACCAAGTGTTAGACTTAAAACAGTTTGATTTCTTATTATCTTAATTCTTTTAGGTTCTGGGCAAATTGTCAGGAAACTCTTGTCCCTTTAACATGTTATGGCATACACTTTTGAAAAAAAACCCCAGAAAATTCATGAATGTACACTAAAAAAGTGAATTTTATCCTATATAAATTGTATCTCAATAAAACTGAATTTAAAAAATTCATAGAAAATTATCCCCACAGAAAGGGTTATTCACTCACCTAATCACATCTATCACCTCTGACTTATCTAGAAAATATCAGGTAGGATGGCATAAGAGACCAAAGATGATGCAAATGAATGAAATAATTGACTGATGGCAAAATACATAGTAATATATATAAATTCAGCCCTAAAGTTCAGGTGATGGCCTAAAACAGCACCAGATTATAAACTTTTGCAAGACTATTTATCTCTATTCTAGAATTTCTGCCTCCAGGCTCACTTACAATAATAGGTGGAGTAGTCTGATAGCTTACCGTAGCTTATGCCAGAATGAGGTAGTATGTTCAGGCCTAAATAAGAGCAGAACTTCAGGCACTACAATACTATTTTAACTAGGGGGCTTCATGCATCATTAATGTATCAAATCCTTCAATCACTTGTTATATTCACGTGCTTTTTTCCTAACTCCTAATTCAAGTCAAAGTCAATGGAAAGAGCAGCCTGGCTCATCAGAGATATGTTGTATTGGCCTCAACTCTCAGAACAAATTCTTAACTATAGAGAGCAAACTGATGGTTACCAGAGGAAAGGTGGGCAGGGGGATGGGTAAAATAGGTGATAGGGATTAAGAAATACACTGGTGATGAGCATGAGTGTGGCATGGGAGTGCTGAATCACTATATTGTACACCTGAAACTAATATTATACTATATATTAACTAAATGGAATTTAAGTAAACACTTGAAAAAATAACACATAAAATAAAGAACCTCTTGGGGTGCCTGAGTGGCGCAGTTTGTTAAGCATCCAACTTGGCTCAGGTCATGATCTCACGGTCTGTGTCAGGCTCTGTGTTGACAGCTTGGAGCCTGAAGCCTGCTTCAGAGTCTGTGTCTCCCTCTCTCTACACCCCTTGCCTGCTTACACTCTGTCTCTCTCTCTCTCTCAAAAATAAACATTAAAAAAAAAAAAAAAAGAACCTCAGGTCCTTAATTCCACAGCTGAATCAAAATTTTTGGAACAAAACAAACCCTGAGTCAGTCTGAATGTGGCTTACTACTTTAATGGGAAGTAAAATACAGAGATAGGCTAGAAATTTCTAATTGAAAGATTTTGATTAGTTGTTTCTTGGTTAGAAACAATTGGATTGACTTTTTGATTTCCAATGAAAGATTTCTATTTGATAACTTGGCTAAAGATATCATGGTAGGAAATGACAGGTAAATTCAAATTTCTCTGACTCCAAAGCTATGCCCTTTCCAGTAAGCAACATAATATGTATGATATATGTATGATACAGAAGATACCACTTGTGTGGCCTAGATGTCTTCTGCAAAATAAATAAATCTAACGATAAATTAAAAGTTGTTTAGATTGAAATGTTTATAAAATTTATCTGTGTATTGATTCATTCACTGACTAGTTGGAACAAAGTAACAAATTTCATTTGTCTGTATCTTCCCTAAGCCAGAAACTAAGATAAAACAAAAATACCTGCTATGTATATAGGTACAGTTCAAACACATATGCGCAATTTTGGAGTCACCATCCATGGTAGAGCACTGAAAGGCCTACATGCCTCTATATTACTCCCCCTGCCCTCACCTTTTTAGGAAGTTGCTAAGGCATATCCAGGCAAAGAAGTATCTTTATTAAAATTTTCCTCAGCATAAAAAAATGTTTAACGTCATGACTTCACTTTTCTTACAATATCAATATATATATATATATATATATATATATATATATATATATATATCCTATTTCTACCTGGACAGTGTTAATGAATCAGTAACTTGTTATTAGTGTTGTATGAATGAGAGTTAAAAGATTGGGAAACTTTACTTCTGTTCTTATCTACCTTGAATTATAAATCCCAGAGAGAACTAGTTTCTTCAACATACTTTTTTAATAGGAGGACAAATAATTTGGGATCAGAGGAACTTGAAGTCTGAAGATATGAGTTGGTTTAGACTAAGTCATTTATTATTAGCAGGGTTATCTTGAGCAAGTTATGAAATTTTTCCTTAGTCATAATTTCTTCAGAGTTGCTGTAGGATTGAATAAGATAATACATATGAAAATACTTAGTTTGCTTTAAAGTACTATACCAACATTGATTACAATTTTTAGCAAACAAGGCTTGATAAATTCAAATGTGATAATTTGTTGATTTTATGCACTATAAAACTAAAAACTATTTTTGTATTTAGCTTTTCCTGGAACTTAAATGGTAAACTATAGTTCTAATGTTTCATGCAAAGTATATTTCTTAAGTTCTTTTGAATTTCTTTGTTAAAACATTCTCTTCATAGCAATTTTGTCACTGCTTGCCTATGTTTTAATTTCAGTTGTGATTAGTTTTTTGCAATTTTCATATTTCTTTTTTTCATTTTATTAATGAAACGAGGAAAACGCATAGGCTTTACAACCAAATGTAACCAAGTTAGAATTCCAGCTCTACTTACTTAAATACTCTGACCATCAGTTTTCTCCTCAGAAAAAGGCCTATCACAGGGGTGTTGTATTACATAAGAAAAAAGTAAGTTACTGTTTGGAAAATTATGGGTTACAACTATTTTTAGGATCCTTGGTTACTGACTTAACTTGGATTCTAGAATATTGGTAATTTATGCTTCTTAAATTGCAAATCTGGTCACAACCATTTTGTAATGAATGCCTAATTTAAGGAAGCTATAAAACCTGTGTTTGATTTTGATTTGGTCTCTCTGAGCAGTATCAAATATTCAATGGCTCTGCTTAAAACAGATTATAAGACCTTCCTTTCTGCTATTTCTGAGAGAACATTGCCCCTTTGAGGCAATTCTTTGGTGGAATTTCAGGGTTCATCACAGTAGTTTCTGATCATAGAAAATACTTAATTGTATTATGAAGAATTAGGAGAATTTTTACAAAACCACTCTACTTTTTGGCTCTTAAGTTTCCCTGAATTCTCTGTTGCTCCCCTCATATTTTCTTATAGGTATGATAAAAGTATTCAGGTTTAAAGCAGAAAAACAACATTATCAAAATTCTATAGAACATTTCAAAGTCTTCACAAAAGCCCTAACAATTCCTGTTTTGTATTGAATGAAGTCAGTGTACATGGTTTTATTACTTCAGGGAAATTTGTCTTCATTCACCATGAGGGACCTGTATTTTCAGCACAGATAGGAATAAAGCTTTTGAGACAAATTGTGAAGTCCAGAAAATTGTAGAGATATGAAAAACTTGTTTGTTCACAAAAGAGATTTTCTCTTTCACCTGGCAAGTGATGTGCTTGATTCCTCTGTCTCACAGCTGGTATTTCATTCCTATACAAGCCTGGTGCTGCCTCAGGAGTTCTGGTAGCAAGTCCTAAAGGAAGGGAATAAAAACTATTGGCATATAATTTCTTAGCCCAGGTGAACCCAGAAGTTTTATCTAAGGGGTGAATTGCATGATAACTATCTGGAAGGGTCTCTATTTTGGGTATTTATCTGGATGTTTTGGCACTGCCCTAACAGAGGACTATTTGAACGGAAGAAGCTTTCTTCTTTGGAGGATGTACTGGGTTTCTAGAAATGTAGAACCATGCAGAACAAGCATTCATTGTAGGCTATAAGACTTAGTTCTAACTCCGGTTTGAGAACAGAGCTGGTTGTTTCTTCGTTAGTTTTTGTGATGTTAGCCTCTATGAAATTTTGATAAAGATATCTTTACTAAAGAAACCTAAATAAACATATTTTAATAATGATAAATAATTCTATCACCCTAGCCTTAACTTGAACTTGATAGCATAGTAAGTCTATTGTATACTGTGGACAGTGAGAATTATGAGGATTGATGGCTGTAGAGGTAGCAGGAATATTAGAACCCGATGCTAGCCTAGAAAAAGATGTTCATCTGAGCAAATAATTTTTAAAGACACACCTTTAAGGAATAAAAATTAGAAAAATGCACATCTTGTGGGCAGATATAACCCTACAGTTGAAGGCTTGGGTAGTTTTCAACTCTTTGTCCAAAGAAAAGGCGTCTATTTCCTTGACGGATTGCAGTTCTGTTCCAGGTAAGTGAAGCTAGGGCTGAATGTTCCTGCTCATCCCCTTGGAAGGTATGTTTATGCAGTACACAAACTGCACAGCCTTACCTAGTGAGTGAAAAATGGTTACACAGCTTTAAGGAAAAACAGCTGACTATTGGTAAAATTATTAGTTTAATGTTGGTTTCTGCAGATACACTGTCAGGTCTATTTGGCATGGAGTATGTTATTTTGTTCATTAGTTTATTCTCCAGGGATAGATAGCATAATATTTACATAACTACACATACTGAAAATTACCTGTTAAATAGTTGGGTGAATGAATAAATAATATGAAATGGCTATAGTATCCTGGAAGTTAAGAACATCAGCATTCTGGTTGGCTCACTGAGATTCTTTCAGCTCTGAATTCCTATTCTGTTCTCATTGTCCTCAAATAAATATTTAATAGACTTAAACTTTGCTCTATTTTACTTGCAGTTTATTGAGCTAAAAGGGAGTTTGAGATCCATGTAGAAAATCAGAATTATAAAATTATTACTGGTCTCTGGCTTGCCTAATTACCAGCCATTCTTACTCAGCTCTTTGCATCAATGTTCTAATCTACTTTTATCAGACTTTGAAGGGGTTAAGGTTTGAGATCACAAAATAGATACTGAGAGGGTAAGTGTAACTATTGAAAAAATATTTTAAAAATTTTCACAGAGCCATAGTTCTCAAGTGGTCCAGAGACCAGAAGCATTGGCATCACCTGGGATCTTGCTTTGCAAAATTTCAGGCCCCACTCTAGACACTCAGTGCCCAATTAGAATCTTTGGCACTCAGCAATCTGTGTTTTAACAAAATATTCACATCATTCTCATACAGGCTTATGTTTGAGAACCACTGCATTAAGGAAAAAAAAAGACAAGAATAGTATTGGCTCTTAAATGCTACATATATATGAAAAAGAGGAGATATACCCAGATACAAACATAATAATTGACATTATTAATCAGATCTAGTTTTTTTAGTATGTGAATCAAGGAGACATTAGAAGGCATGGCTGCTTTTCTTAATTTTTCAGAAGTCAGATGTATTATTATTTTCTAGTTTCCCTTTATTACACATATTGATTCTGCCTTTTATAAGTTATCTAAACATTTTCACTGTTTATATTTTCATTCTTTTCTGCCTTTAGAGATAATAGGCTTCATGAGATTTAAACTACCATTAAAGTCTTAAATGTGCTTTTTTGGGTTACATTTTAGTTTCATGAGATTGGACTAAAAAGTCTGCATTTACCCTAACAATACCTCTCCTGATAATCTAGATTAAATAAAGCAATTCCTACAATAGGAAGAGATTTCAGAATGTAGTTTTATGTATATGTGTTGCTGTGGTATTCTAGGAATAGCATTGGGTACATTCTCCTTTGTGGGCTTAGAAAGACCCTTTAATGCAACACCATTATTTTTATTTTTTCATGGGAAATGAATGGAATAATCAAATATTATTTCTAATTTTCTTAAGATAAAATAAAATTTGTTGGCACTGTTCCCAGAAGGATAGATTTCATATATTTTAACAAACATAAAATGACTAAAAAGTTGTTATAAGGAAAAAAAAATCATTCCTCAACTGTGAATATGATTTAAGGCTGCTACTAAAGAAGAGTGGGCCCTGACCAGCAAACCAGTCTCAAATAAGGCACTGAAGTGATAAGTGAATCTTATCACAGCCAATCATTTCTGTCCCAAGTATCCTAATACAAAAGTAGTCAAAGCCTTGCTGCTTTGAAGTAATCTACCTTATGGCATGCAAAGTCCTGACTCTGCCTTGCAAAACAAACAAACAAAACAAAACAAAGCAAAAAGAAAAAGTGTCTTGGTGGTGTTTCCAGATCTACCCTAACATAATAAAAAAACATCAGAGGCAAAAGTCTAAAAGCAAGATGTCTACTAAAAGCCTATAATAATTACCATAATTAATTATGATATTGAAAGACATGCCTGAGACTGGAAATAAGAGATGTTTGCTAATACCACATATATTCAACATTATATTGGAGGTCCTAGTTAATTTCTTCCTTTAGAAATAAGAATAGAACTGCTCTTTTAACAGTAGGCATAATTGGATAGACAATCCAAAAGAATTTATAAATTATTGGAATTTATCAAGTTTTCTGGATGACATCAATATACACAAATTAATTGTATTTTTATAACCTAGTCACAAACAATAAGAAAAAAATAAAAAAATTATGATGTATAAAAACACCAAATACCAAGGAATAAATCTAATGAAAGGTATGCAAGACCTCTAAAAAGAAAACTAAATATGTTACTGAGAGAAAGATGTATGTGGAACAAATAAAACTTTTATACTGTTAATGGAAGTAAAATTGGTGCAATCATTTTAGAAAACTCAGTAGTATTTACTGAAGCTGAGCATAAACATACCCTATGCCCCCCAGGCTTCACTCCCAGAAACACGTACAACAAAAATGAGTTTATATTTGCAATAAAAATTTTACAAGATTGGTCATAACATAACCCCAAATTGAAAGCCACCTAAATGTGCAGCAACAATAAAATGCATAGATATATTCATTTAATGGAGTATCACACAGAACTAAAAATCATTCAATGTGACTGAATATCATATACGTAATGTTGAGCAAAATTAGAAAAAAGAAGTAAATACTGCATGTTTCCATTCATATGAGAGTCCAAAACTCACAAAACTAATTTATGGTTAAAAGTCAGAACAGTGGGTACCTTTGTGAGAGTAAGTGGCTGAGAGGCAGGAGGGAGGTTTCTGGTGTTCTACAGACATTCTGTATTATACCTCAGTTAAAAAAGTTTACTCCTAAAGAGGTAAGACCAAGGTATACAAAAAAAAAAAATTCCAAAGAAACAAACAAAAAAGGAAAAGTTGTAGTATTAATAGTAAACAAAGTGGAATTCAGGTAAAAAGACATGAACAATGGTGGTTTATGGTATAAGATGCACTTTTTGTCAATATAGTTTAAAATATCTACACATGAATATTTTTAACACAGCAGGTATAAGGAAAAATAGAAACATTATTAGTACAGTATTTTAATTCTCCTTTTCTCCATCCTTGGCAAGTCAAGTAATTAAAATATAAAGACATGAAAGACTTAAATAACAATGAAGCAGCACTTATAGCTACTTAATTCTGCTACAAGTTAACATTAATAACTCTGGTAAAAGAAAAAAAAACTCTACCATATGGAAATTACTATTAATGTAATCACAATTTATCAAAAGCTCTGATACATACAATGCAGAGTTCAATGGGAAATTTAACCTTAGTATAGCAACATGTAAGAAATAAATTAATTAAGCATCTACCACAAAAAAATTGAAAAGTGAAAAATTAGAAAACAGAGGAGGGAACTAATAAAGTTAACAGCAGAAATTAAGTTAAAACCCCTAAAATCCAGTAAAACTTTTGTTCAAGTTTAAAAAAACAAAACAGAAAGGGGCACCTGGGCAGCTCAGTTGGTAAAGTGTCCCACTCTTGATTTCCACTCAGGTCATGATCTTATGGTTTGTGGGATCCAGCCCCACCTTGGGCTCTGCACTGCTGCGGGATTCTCTCTCCCCCTCTCTCTGTCCCTCTCCAGCTTGCATGTGTGTACACACACACACACACACAAACACACACACACACATTCTTTCTCTAAATTAAAAAAAAAACAACAGAAAAATAGATGGACTATTAACTAGCCTAATTAAAGAGCCACAATCTTTGCATATGTTACATTGAATATTGTTAGAAAATTTCTAGGATGAAAATAGCTTTCTTTACGGACAATATGAAGATACAAAATCAATAATTATAAAGGGTAAGTGACTTGATGGGAGAATTCTACCAAAACTTTAAAAAGCAGATAATTACAATTGTATTTAAATTAATGAGCATAAAGAAAAAAGTCCACAAAGGAAATGTCTGAATGCAAAAAACTGCTGTAAGGCAAGAGATACCACAAGCAAAGTGAAAATGAGAAAAATATGTGGATCTCAGGTCATAAAAGGGTAATCTTAATTTGTAAAGAGGCAATAAAAATTGATATGAAAATGACAACTCTATAGAAAATGGGCAAATTGTATGAATAGATGATTTATAGAAAAAAATAAATAGGTCTTAAACAATTGAAAAGGTATTCAATATCACGTATGTGAAAGATAAATTGAAACTACATTGACCTTTTCTTACCAGCGTTACAAAAATTAAAAAAAAAAAAAGATAACCATTGTTTGTATGTTACTGATGGCAAGAGAGAAAATTGCTGCAAACTCTAAGGAGAGCTATTTGGGAAAATTTATAAAAATTAGATAGGCATATACTCTTTGACTCAGAAGCTCCAATTTTAGGAATTTACAGATCTACTGGTACACATTTGTTTGTTTGTTTGTTTATTTAATGTTTATTTTTGAGAGAGACAGACAGACAGACAGAACACAAGCAGGGTAGGGGCAGAGAGAGAGGGGGGACACAGAATCCAAAGCAGGCTCCAGGCTCTGAGCTCTGAGCTGTCAACACAGAGCCTGATGCGGGCTCCAACTCACAAACTAGGAGATCATGACCTGAGCCAAAGTCCGATGTTTAATTGACTAAGCCACCCAGGCGCCCCTACCTGTACACATTTATAATGAGGAAGGTATGAAGGTTAGTCACTGCAGCATTGTTTGACATGGCAGAACACTGGTAGCAAACTAAGGGTCCCTTAATTGGTGAAATACTAAATAAATTACAGTAACTGCATGCATTTCAATAACATACAACTGTAGTGATTATTTAATGAAATGGAAAGACAAGATACACAGTACAGTGAATCAAGCAAAGTATATTGAAATGCATATACTATACTAGTGTATAGAACAGGAAGCCAAAATGAATATACTATGTCTTTTTGGCTTGTTTACAAATACGAATTGAAAGGATAAATAAGAAAGTAACAATGTTTATTTTTCAAAAGGATGGAAACAAAGTATGGGGAAGGGTGGGAGGGAGATTTTTAAATACCATTTCTCTTTGACTTTTGAACCCTATATTACTATTAAAATTCAGATTACAGGGGTGCCTGGGTGGTTCAGTTGGTTAAGCACCTGATCTTGATTTTGGCTCAGGTCATGATCTCGCGGTTGTGAGATCCAGCCCTGTGCTGGGCTCTGCACTGAGTGTGGAGCCTGCTTGGGATTCTCTCCCTCTGCCCTCCCCTGCTTGCATGCATATTCATATTCTCTCTCTCTCTCTCTCTCTCTCTCTCTCTCTCAAAAAAAAAATATTTAAAAATTTAAATTTAGCTTATGAATGAGAATTTAAAGTGAAGTTATTTAAATTGATATAGGATATTGAATTTTATATTGAAGATTTATGACATGAGAAAATATCAAAGTAATATTTTAAGGAGATTAGTTTTGCAACATGATATCCAAAATGAATTGTAAGGATGAGAGATCACAGAGACACCTGTTAAGAACATTTTTGTGATACTCTAAATGTAGGATACTAAATGCCTAAATTAGGATGGTGCCTACAGGATAGAAATACAAAAGAAAGGGTAAAAGTATGAGATCATATTTAAAATAAAAGCAATGAAATAAAGATTAAATAGATAGGGCTAAAAGAAAACTTTATACAGGACACTAGATTCTACTTTGCCTCACATTCCTGAAGAATAAGGATAAACAATTAACAACTCTTAAGAGATAGAATGAATTGGGGGTGCCTGAGTGGCTCAGTAGGTTAAACATCCAACTTCATTCAGCTCAGGTCATGATTTCATAGTGCATGAGTTCGAGCCCCACATCAGGCTCTGTGCTGACAGCTCAGAGCCTGGAGACTGCTTCAGATTCTGTGTGTCCCCCTCTCTCTGCCCCTCCCTCATTCATGGTCTCTCTCTCTTTCTCTCTCTCTCTCTCTCTCTCTCTCTCTCAAAAATAAACATAAAAAAAAGAGATAGAATAAATTAAAGAAATATCACAGTTAGAAAAGAATTTCCAAAAGTCAAAATTAATTGCTTTTTAAGGCATTAAATGTTTATAAATTTATATGAAGTTAAAATAAAAATTAATTATAAGGAATTATAATTTTTTGATACTCTGAAAACATATAGTTCAATGTCAAAGAAATACGTAATATTTTTTGGTGTTCAAAAATTTACATATACTGTATATGTATTGGAGAAAAATCAGGTAAATAAATGAAAAAATATAAGCTAACCATTTATAATCCCACCACCCAACAATTTCTACTAACATTTTTTTGTACACCTTGAAAGACCTATTCCTAGGAATCTTTATACTCACATTTTTAATATACTTTGGTAGGCTCATGCTTTCTTGATGCTTTACTTCCAGCATATTATCATTTTTTCTTTTTTTGAAAAAAAAAAACCTTTGTTTAAAATGTCTTTAAATGTACTACACTCATATCTCTGATCTAAATTTTTTGGGAGGCCAAGAATTTTTTATATATTTGCTTATGGTAAAATTTCAGAAACTAAATTAGAAACAATTACTAAAATTATGAATTTCACATTGTAAGAATTAAGAAAATAAAGCAGTAGATTACTGCAGTGAATTACAAGAAGGCTGAAAGTTAACATTCATGTTTACCTGAAGTGGGAGACTTGCAGCGCTCAAGTTCCAGGGGAATGGGACTATCATTTAGCTCAGTTAAACCTGAAAATGAAATGACAAGAAATTAGATAAATTTTGCTAACAAATTGTAGATAATTCTTATATATTCATTCCTAAAATTTTCAAAAGGTTTTTCTTCTCCCTGTGAAACTTTTCTATTCTCATGTTATGACAATGATTCTGAAAATTTGTTTCAGTAAGTTATACCAGAAACAATAAGGAGCAATAACTAATAGATATATACAAGGAGTAATTAACATAATGGTAGTAAAATACAAAATCTTCTTTCTTACTTTTTAACATGAAATAGCTACTTTAATAAATGACCTAGTTTTATCTAAAAATAGACCAAAAATAATACAATTTATAAGGAGTTTTTAAAAAGACCTAATCAAATCTTCTTTCAAGATAAATGTTTATTGGCTTTTAAAAAGAACTTTAAGGGGCGCCTGGGTGGCGCAGTCGGTTGGGCGTCTGACTTCAGCCAGGTCACGATCTCGCGGTCCGGGAGTTCGAGCCCCGCATCGGGCTCTGGGCTGATGGCTCAGAGCCTGGAGCCTGTTTCCGATTCTGTGTCTCCCTCTCTCTCTGCCCCTCCCCCGTTCATGCTCTGTCTCTCTCTGTCCCAAAAATAAATAAACGTTGAAAAAAAAAATTTTAAAAAAAATAAAAAGAACTTTAACGGATGCTACAGATTCTAAATATTATACTTAGTTATAAAAATGCAGTGTTGTATAATACATATTAAGTGACTTATTTGATGATATCAAATTCCTTCTTATAATAAGGATTACATTTTTCTCTTTTTAAAAAAATTTTTTAATTTTATTTATTTTAAGAGAGAGAGACAGAGAGAGAGAGAGAGAGAGAGAGAGAGCACATGTGAGTGGGGGAGGGGCAGAGAGAGAGAATCCCAGGCAGGCTCTGTGCTGACAGAGCTTGATCTCAGGAACTTCAACACCACAATCTGAGCTGAAACCAAGAGTCAACCAACTGAGCCACTCAGTGGTTAAACAGGTTAAAGAGGTTCAACCAACTGAGCCACTCAGTCACCCCTCTCTTATTTTTAATACTCTGTTATGTAACTCTACTGACAAACACAAGGATAGGCACAATAAATAAACATTTTATAATTCTTGCTATCTGCCAGCCTGCATTCCTGTGGCATTCATAAAATATCCTTAATTATGGTTTTCCTATACTTGTTAGAGATTCTTATATACTTTTTCCTTATAAAAAATATTCAGAGTTCCTACTTTAATGTAAATCTTTATACCCAGAAGTACTTATTAAAAACTATTGTCAATTACCAGAACTATCTTTGTCCATATTCCTTGCTACCACCCCTTTCTTGATATAATTTGTACCAATAAACTTACTATGGTTCAAAAAATTATAGAATTTGGGAAAAGGCTGCTGTGGTACTCTAGCCCACCTCTTATGTTTTACAGATAAGAAACTATGAGTTTGAAGAGTTTAAACAATTTAAGGTTACAGAACCAAGTATGTGCCAAATCTTGAATAGAATTATTTATATACTTAAGAGTCTTTTGTTAGAAGTAGGTACTGTGAATATTTTCTTCCAGTATGTGACTTATCTTGTCATTTTCTTTTTTTTTTTTTGTCATTTTCTTAATGAAAATGAAATGTTTTGATGTTCAGGAGATTAGTTTACTTGAAGGACCCTTTATGAAATTTTTTAATTGTGAATTTTTTATAATTCCTGTGTAAGTAATCTTTGCCTACTCAATGCTCATGAAGATATTATTGTATTCTCCAAAAAGCTTTTTTAATTTTCAGCTTTCAGTTTTAGGACTATAATTCATCTCAAATAAATTTTGATTGTGGTGTGAGGTAGAGATTAAGGTTCGTTTTTCCCTATATGTTGTTTGTCTAGTTCCTCCATCATTATTTGTTATAAAGATTTTCCTTTTTTCATTGATTTTTATTAGTGCCTTAGTAAAAAATAAATTGGATACATATGTGTAAGTTTACTTCTAGACTTTGTATTTTGTAGTCATTGGTCTATTTGTCTATCTTTTTTTGACTACCACACTAATTAATGCAGGTCTATAGTACATCTTAAAGTCAGGTAGTAAAATACTCCAACTTTGTTCTTTTCCAAGAGTGTTTTAATTACTTTAGATTTTTTGCATTTCTAAATAAGTTTTAGAATCAATTTGTCAATTGCTACAAAAGGATATGCCAAATTTTTACTAGACTGTAATTTTGATAGAATAAACATTTAAAAAATATTCAGTCTCCCAACCTATAAACATGGTATTCTCCTCTATTTAAATGATGTTTTAAATTTTTTTTTCTTTCTGCATGAGTTTGTAGATTTCAGTATAGAGGTTTTGTATGTGGCATTTTTCAAGTCTTTATTTCCTTTTTGGTTTTCTGTCTACTTCTTGTATCATTATTCGAAGTGGAGTACTGAAATTCCCAGTAATTATTGTTGGATTGTCTCTCTCCCTTTGATTCTGTCAAGTATTGCCTCATGTACTTTGTAGATCGGTCGTCAGATACACAGATGTTATATCTTCTAGATGGGTTAACCATTTTTTCATTTTAGATGTCCCTATTTATAGTAACTTTTTTTTGCTTTAAAATCTATTTTGTCTGGTATTAACTACAGCTGTACTTGCTGTTTGCATGGTTTTTTTTCTATCTCTTAACTTTCAACGGATTTACATCTTTATGTGTGGCCTCTGACAGCATGGAGTTAAATCTTGGTTTTTTTTAAAAAATCTGGCTCAACAGTCTTTGTCTTCTGATTGAATTGTTAAATCTATCCACATTTAATGTTATAACTGATACAGTTAGGTTACACTTGTCATTCTACTTTATTTTTCTGTATGTCTCATGTCTTTTTGTCCCTCTAATCTTCCTTACTGCTTTGTTTGGCATTAAATATTTTCTAGTGTAACTCATTCATTTCTTTAATGATCTTGTCATCATATTTTTGGCATTGCTCTAAGATAACATATACATCTTAACTTCTCAGTATCTACTTCAGATGTATATTAACTTAATTCCAGGGAGATGTAGAAATGTTATTCTTTCATACTTCTATTTCCTCTTTCCCCTTTATGTGCTATTACTGGCATACATAATACATCTATATGTGTTACAAATCCAGCAACATATTATTATAATGATTACTTTATATAACTTTGGGTTTTTATAAAACCTGAGAGAAGAAAGTAAGCAGAAAATATATTTATAGTTTGTATATTAACTTTGCAATTTATCATTTCTAGTTCTCTTCATTTGTTCCAGTCAATCCACCTGGGTTTGTTTGCTTACTCAAATACAACTTTGCTCCCACCTACTTCCTTTGTGCTGTTATTGGAAAATATATTACATTTCTACATACTGTAGGCCCATCAAGACAATTTTATAATATTGTTTCATAAATGGCTTTTTAAATCAGTTAAGAGAAGAAGTCATGTACATTTATATTATTATTTTATAATTACATAGTTACCTTAGTAGTGTTCTTTTTCCCCTTGTGTGAATTCAAATTATCATCTGGCATTACTTTTTTTCAGCCTGAGAAAAACTTCCTTTAGTATTTCTTATAAAGTGGCCTATGCTAGCAACAAATTCTCTCATTTTTTGTTTATCGGGGAATGACTTTATTTCAGCTACATTTTTGAAAGATTGTTTTGCTGGATATAAGATTTTTGGGTTTAGGTTTTTCCTTCGAGCACTCTGAATATGTTGTCCTACTGCTTCTGGCCTCCATTGTTTCTAATGAACTGTTAATCCTACTTGAGTTCTGTTGTATGGGACAAGTCATTTTTCTCTTACTGTTTTCAAGATTTTTTTGCCTTTCAGCATTTTTACTATGATGTTTCTGGGTGTGGGTATCTTTGCATTTATCCTGTTTGGAGTTCACTGACATTTTAGACATATGCATTAATGGTTTTCATCAAATTTTGGAAGTTTTCAGCCATTATCTTTTTGAATATTTTCCTGCTTCTCTCTTTTCTACTCTTATTATGGACATGTTTGCTACATTTACAGTATCCTAAGCTTCTTTGAGGATTTGTTAATTTTTCTTAATTTTTTTCCCCTCAGAATGCAGTCTCTATCAGTTTCCTTCAAGTTTGCTGATTCTGATTTCTGCCAGTTCAGATCTACTGTTGACTCCCTCTAGCAAATTTTTCTTTTCATTTACTGTACTTTTTGTACTGTACTTTTGTATAAGAATTTCCATTTGGGTCTTATTTTCCCTTGACCTCATTCACCTATTTCATCGACGCTTCACCCTCTGCCTCTGAAAACCACCAATCTCTTCCCCAGATCTATGTGCTCATTTTTTGTTGCTCTTTGTTCATTTTTAGATTCCACATATAAGTGATGTCATGGGTCTTATTTCACTGGGCACTGTAATGCTCTCAAGGTCCATCCATGTTCTTGCAAATGGCAAGATTTCCTTCTTTTTTATGGCTGAGTAATAATCCAGTTTGTGTGTGTGTGTGTGTGTGTGTGTGTGTGTGTGTAACTCAATCGTATTTTCTTTATTCATCCATCCATTGATAACACTTAGGTTGTTTCTATATCTTGGAAAATATGTAAATAATGCTGCAATGAACATGGGAGTGGCATATATCTTTTTGAGTTAGTTTTTTATTTTTTTGTATAGATACCCAGAAGTAGAATTGCTGGATTTTATGGTAGTTCTATTTTTAGTTTGTGAGGAACTTTCACACTGTTTTTCAAAGCATCTGCACCAATTTACATTCCTACCATCAGTGCACACAGGATTCCCTTTTCTCTACATACTTGCCAACACTTGTTATTTCTTGTTTTTTTGGTAATAACCATTCTAACAAATAGGAGGTGATATCTCATTGTGGTTTTGATTTGCATTTCTCTGATGATTAGTGATGCTGGGCAAATTTCATGTACCTGCAGGTTATCTGCATGTCTTTTTTTTTGGAAAAATATCTATTCAGATGCTCTGCTAATTTTTTAATTGAAATTTTTTTTGCTATAGTTGTATAAGTTCTTTACATATTTTGGATATTAATCTGTTATCAGATATATGATTTTCAAATATTTTCTCTCATTTCACAGATTGTCTTTTCATTTTGTTGATGGTTTCCTTTGCTCTGCAGAAGTTTTTTAGTTTGATGTAGTCCTACTTGCATATTTTTGTTTTTGCTGCCTTTGCTTTGGTGTCATATCCAAAAAATTATTGCCAAGACCCAGATCAAGGAAGGAGCTTACTGCCTATATTTTCTTGTAGGATTTTATGGTTTTGTATCTTATAGTCCAGTCTTTAATCTATTTTGAGTTAATTCTTGTGTATGCTATCAGATAGTTCTGTTTGATTTTTATAACTTCAATCTCTTTGTTAATATTCTTTATTTGATGAGATATTATCATTATAGTTTACCTTCTTTAAACATGGTGTCTTTTGGCTCTTTAAAGATTTTTCATGGCTGTTATGAGGTCTTTGTTAAATCCAACATTTGAGCCCTCTCAGAGACCATTTCTATTGCCTTGTTTTTTCTGTGAATAAGTCACACTTTCCTGTTTTATTGTAGGTCTTATAATATTTTGTTGATAACTAGACATATTAGGTAATACTGTATAGCAATTCCCTCCCTCTCTCTGGTTTTTTTGTTGTTATTTGCTTGTTTAGTGACTTGGCTAGACTATTCTAGTGAAATTTATTTCCCTTATATTGTGAAGACTCTGATGTTGCTTATCAGAGGGTATAGCCTTCTGTGTGTATACTGTCACCCTGGGATGACAGTTTTAGCAGGGTTCTCTTTGTCTCTTTCCCTGATCACTTCATTGATATCAAATCCAGCTATTAGCTATCACAGTCACAACCAGGTGAATGCTTTATTGTTTTTGACAATGCTCCAGGATATATATTACTCAATATTCTAATCCAATTCAGGCAGAAGTCATATTTGAAGCCAGTATTTGAGGTTTGTTCAAATCCCAACTCACCTTTGGCCTAGCTGGTTGCTCTTAAATAAGAGGAGCTGCCAGCCTCTTATTTGATTTCCAACAAATACTTCATTGGTTTTGAGGGCATCCTTAGGCTTGAACTTCCTCAAATTGTGTTTCAAATAAGCTAGTTTCTTTGGGGAGAGCTTCAAAGTTCATTGCCTCTTTCTCTGGGCAAAATTTCTGAGCCACTAGTCTGGACCTGGGGCAGGGATGGTAACCTCTGGCCTTCTCAGCTCTACTTTTCTGGCACGAAACCTCTGTCCTATGACCAAGCTGGGTGAGAGCAGTCAAGGCCTCAGCATTTTAGCTTGCTATGCCTGGGGTAGACATTTTGTCCTATGAGTGGGGGACTGACAGGGGAGAGAAGACTTTGACCTCTTGGCTACACTCACCAGGAATTTGTCCTTTGCAACTTGGGAGTTGGAACGGATGAGAAATGCTGACAACCTGAAGGCAGGAGAGGTATACAGCAAGTTGTGGCTCAATATCAAACACACACTTTTTACCAAGTGTCAGTAGATTTTCTTGAATAAATGTTTCTTTATTTTCTGTATCCTTTTAGGACAATTTCCAGAGGCTTTAAATGATTGCTGTTTTTAAAAAATACTTTTTACCAGTTTTACTTTTTTTCTGGAGAATGTGTCCATGGTGCTTCTCAAGATGCCATTCGGAAGTCTATCCTGTACCTGATTTTTGTTTTGTTTTGTTTTTTTGTTTGAGAAAGAGAGTGAAGGAGGGGCAGAGGGAGAAAGAGAGAGAAAATCCCAAGCAGGCTCTGAGCTGTCAGCGCAGAGCCCAACACAGGGCTCCATCTCATGAACCATGAGAACCATCAAAAGTCGGATGTTTAACTGACTGAGCCACTCAGACGCCCCTATCCAGTACCTGGTATTTCAAAAATAAATAAATTTCTCAATTGTTTCCTTTTATTATATAGAAAGATGATTGATTTTGTATACTGTGTACTCTTCAATGTTGCTAAGTTCACATATTGTTTTGTATTTTTTTTTTGTAGATTCCTTTGGGTGTCCTAATATACCACAATATCATTGGCAAATAAAGTGAGTTTTAATATTTTCTTGCTAAACCCTAGGCATATTATTTTTATATTGCTTTTGCCCTTACTAAGTCATCAAGTACAATGTCAAACAAAGGTGATGAGAGTGTATATCATTGGCTTGTTACCAATTTTAGTGGAAAAACATCCAATATTCCACAATTAAGTGTGATGTTATTTGTAGGTTTTTATAGATTGGCTTTATTCATTTGAGGAAATATTCTATTCCTAGTTTTCTGGTGATTATTCTAAAGAAGTGTTAGTTTATGATTTTTTTTTGCATGTATTGAGATGATCATATAATTTTCTCCTTTATTATGTTAACCAGTTGTTTTGCATTGATTGGTTTTCAAATATTAAACTCTTATTCTTGGGATAAAACCACCATGGTTATATTTTATCTTTCTTACATATGTCTGTCTTCCATTTACTAATATTTCTGAATCTATGTTCGTAAGTGAGACTGGCCTGTACTTTCCTTTAAGTTTGTCAAGTTTTTGGTTTCAGCATTGTGCTGTCCTCAGATAAGCAGTTGGGAAGATTTCACTCTTTTTTCTATTCCCCGAAATCATTTGCATAAGATTAGTGTTATTTATGTTTGATAGAATTAATCAGTGAAATTATTCAAAGCCTGTAGTTTTCTTTGTTGTGGTTATTTAATTTTGAATTCAAAAATTTTTTAAAGATAGGAGGCTATTTATATTTTCCAATGTGTTTGGTGTCAGTTTTTATAATTTTTTTCTTTCAAGACATCTCTTGCTTTCATCTATACAATTTATAGGCATAACGTTGTTCATAGTTTTACTTTTATTATTTTTAATTTCTGTAGAATCCATAGTGATGTTCCCTTTTTAATTTATCATATTGGTTATTTTTTTTCTTCTTGATCTATCTAACTAGGGTTTTACAGATTTAGTAAATGTTTTGAGGACACACCTTGTGGTTTTATTGATCTACTCTATTGTTTGCCCTGTATTTCATTGATTTCTGTCTTTATTTCCTTCCTCTGTTTACTTTGTGTTACACTGTTCTTTTTTTTTTTTTTTGGTGTCTTAACAAAGTTTAGATTATTAATTTGATATTTTCTTTTCCAGTATAAGCAATAATGTTCTAAATTTTTCCTTTAAGTACTACTTAAGTAACAGCTTACAAATTTTGATATTTTGTGTTTATACTTTCACTCAGTTCAAAAATATTTTAAAAATTTCCTGTGATTTGTTTTTTAAACCATGACACAGTCTTAATTTCCAAATGTTTGGGGATTTTAAGATATATTTCTGTTATTGATTTCTAACTTAATTTCTCTTGTGATCAGAGAACATACTCTGCTTGATTTCAGTCCCCTATAATCCATTGTAACTTGTTTCCTGACTCAGTCTACATTTGTGAATGTTCCATTTCTACTTGAAAAAAATGCATATTTCCCTTTGTATGTGGTAAGTGGCTATTTTGGTCAGGACAATTTGGTTAAGAGGATTGCTTAATTTTTTTCTTAATATACTTACCAATTTTTCTTTATTTGTTCTATCAATTACTGAGGAGAAATAATGAATCCCCAGCTATGATTGTATATTTGTCTCTTTCTTTCTTTCTTTTGTTTACTTTCTATACTTTCAATACCTCTTATTAGGTCTGTACTTGTATAGGATTATTAATATCTTTCTGATAAAGTGATTCTTTTATAATTTGGAACTGCCTCTCTCTCTTCTTCTCTTAATGTCTACTTTATCTTATAATGTAGCCCCATCAGCTCTCTTGAGGTTAATATTGATAAATAATTTGATAAAATTATTTTTCACTTCTTTTATTTTTAATCATTTGTATGTTTTTGTAATTAAAGTGCATCTCTTATAAACAGCATATAGTTGGGTTTTTTTTTTCCATCTTGTTTCACAATTTCTTCCCTTTTCTTGTGTGTGTGTGTGTGTGTGTGTGTGTGTGTGTGTGTGTGTAATATTTGCTCCATTTACACTTACTATAATATAATCATTGTTAGAGTTAAATTTACGTCTATCATTTTTTTTTCAGCATGTCCTTCTGTGCTTTTTTCCACTATTTCACTTTTCCGTCCTTTGAAAAAAATCAAATATTTTTTAGTATTCTATTTTATCTTCTCTTTGGCTACTTAGCTACACTTCTGTTTTATTTATTTATTTATTTTTTAGTGGTGGTTCTAGGGATTATAATATGCATCTATAATTCATCACAATCTACTTTTAATTATTATTGCATAATTTCTCTTATGATGAAAGAAACATAACATGATTCTGTTTATGTCCCTCCCATCCTTTGTTACTATTGTCATTTGTTTTTCTTCTACATTTTATAAACCCCATAATACAGTTAGTTTTTTTTTTTTTTTAATTTTTTTTTTTCAATGTTTATTTATTTTTGGGACAGAGAGAGACAGAGCATGAATGGGGGAGGGGCAGAGAGAGAGGGAGACACAGAATTGGAAACAGGCTCCAGGCTCTGAGCCATCAGCCCAGAGCCCGACGCGGGGCTCGAACTCACGGAGTGCGAGATCGTGACCTGGCTGAAGTCGGACGCTTAACCGACTGCGCCACCCAGGTGCCCCAATTAGTTTTTAATTTAAAAATTAGATAAACTCCTAGGGATTTTAAGAAATGACAAAATAATCTTTTATATTTACCCACATATTTATTCTTCTAATGCTTTTCATTCTTACTGTATATCTAAATCTCCATCTGGTATTATTTCCCTCAGCTTAAAAACCTCCTATACTGGGGCACATGTGTGGCCCAGTCAGTTGAGCACCCAATTCTTTGGTTTCTGTTCAGGTCATGACCCCAGCAGGGTCATGGGATCAAATACCACAGTGGACTGCACACTAAACATGAAACCTGCTTAAGATTCTCTCTCCTTCTCTCTCCCTCTCTCTCTCTCCCCTCCCTCTGCCCCTCTCCAACCCTCCCTTGCTCTTTCTCTCTCTCAAATAAAAATTAAAAACAAAACCAAAAACAACCTTTACCATATCTTGTAGTGCAAGTCTGCCCATGACAAATTTATTTACCTTCATTTTAAAATATTTTTGCTAGAGGGGTACCTGGGTGGCTCAGTTGGCTAAGCGTCTCTCTTTTTTTTAATGTTTACTTATTTTTGAGAGAGAGAGAGAGAGAGAGAGAAAGAATGAGTGGGGGAGGGGTGGCAGAGAAAGAGGAAGACACAGAATTCAAATAGGCTCTGGGGTCTGAGCTGTCAGCACAGAGCCCAATACTGGGCTCGAACTCATGAACCATGAGATCATGAGCAGAAGTTGGAAGCTTAACCGACTGAGCCACCTGGTCACCCCATAAGCATCTGACTCTTGATTTTGGCTCAGGTAATGATCTCACAGTTCATGAGATTCTTGGGATTCTCTGTCTCCCTCTCTCTGCTCATGTTTGCACATGTGCACTCTAAATAAACAAACAAATAAATAAATAAGACTTTTGCTAGATGTACAATTCTAGTTTTTCCTACTCTTTGCAGTCCATCCATCTACAGAAGGCCCACTCCTTTCGGCACCTGTGCCCAGATCAGTCACTTGCACCAAGTATGGGAGCAGCTGCAGCTTTCTGCTCATCTATGAATGTCTCTTTCACTCTGGAATTCACTTAATCAAGCCTTCTTTGAATCTACCACTTTTTAATATCCCCACAGAAAAGTATGATTTTAACTTTATCATTGTATTTATCACAGGGTTTTATTACTGTTGCGATCATTGTTGTTACTACAGGAATGAACTTTCATATCTCAACATCCTGTCTAGAAATGGAAAGCTCCTCTCTTGGTTTTATTTTATATCTTGGAAATACTGTGAAAGCTGGACTGAAGACATGGAAGACCAAGAGAATGGTAACTAGTCAAATTGATTAATCTATTCCTGATACTAGTAAGTATCCAATGAAGTACTCAGAGTACATTCCAGATAATTGTGCTTTTCCCAAAGATTATACTGAGATTTCCCAAAGAGATCTCCCAGAGATTAGGTGGAGAAAATTATGTCTGACATATAAATAGAGTAAAGCAAATTGACTAAACTTGGAAGATTTGTACAGTGATTCATTAGAAAATGCATAATAATAATATAAAAGGAAACATATAATAAATCCTGGTTGAGAACAGATACAGAAATTTTATGGTAAATAAACAACTGAATATCAGAAGACAAATCCCCTTTGGGGTACAGTGAATTATATCAACTTTTATTTAAAAATGTTAAGTATGTACAGTTGACCCTTGCACACAATAAGAGTATGAACTACATGAATCCACTAACACAAATTTTTTTAATAAATAAGTATAGTGCAATATAGTGTAGTATAATGTATTTTCTTTTCCTTATTTTCTTAATAACATTTTCTTTAGCATACTTTATTGTAAGAATACAGTATATGATACAAGTAACATACAAAATATGTGTTAACTGTTATCCATAAGGCCTTTGGTCAGTAGTTGGCTCTTGGTAGTTAAATTCTGGGGGAATCAAAAGTTAAACATAGATTTTTGACTGCAGAAGAGGGTTGGTGCCTCTAACCCCACAGTGTTTAAGGGTCAAGTGTATACCTATAATGTATCTTAGTGTATAATATAATTAAGATAGCATTTGAAATAGCAACTTGTGAATGTTAAATAAAATATCAGTATTCTTTAAGAGACTAAGACACAAGTGTCTCCATACATATAAATAGTCTATACTTTGGGGTATTTTCTTACCAAATTATCACTTATCATATAAAATGCTCTGGTCTGAATTTTTTCCAATTTGATTGACATTTTGGTGAGATAATTTTTTTCTGTGGGATAGTATATTATAGGATATTTACCTACATTCTATTTACTAGATGCCAGTAGAGCACCCCTCTTCTACTTGTGAGGGCCAAAAATGTCTTCAGACATTGCTAAACGTCCCATCGGGGACAAAATCATTCTTGGTTGAGACCACTGCCATAAGTTATATTAGCTTGTTTTATTTGTTTGACTCACATTGAGATTACTCACTAAACTCTAGAAAACCCACACATATTACTAAGTAATAGCTCTCCTACTTTTTATTTCCTTGTGCATTTTGTTTAAATTCAAAGATGAAACTTTATATTTTATCCACTAATTACAGTTCAATGTAGTTGCTTTCTAGCACAAAGTTTTGAGGTAAAAAAATTTACACTCTAAGACTAATTTCAAAAAAAAAAATAAGTAAAATATAGACCTGAAAATCAGATATATAAAAAAAACATTTGTTTAACCAAATCATACTATTTTTCAATTTATTCCTCTTATTATGTAGCTCTCTCCTTTTCTTTTATGTACCTATTACAGTAGAGAACACCTCCTATTAACTAATCTTTAAATCTGTTCTGATTCCCATCCCTTCTCCCCTTCTTAAGGATTTTGCTCCTTTAGTTACCCCCTCTGTCCCTTATCACCAGTCTCTCTTTCTCTATGGATCACTCTCTATTCGCATTAACTTTAAAATATGTTCTTTATCTAAAATGGAAAGACAAAAAATTCCTCCTCTTGACACTTTATTCCAGTCAAGTTACTGACTTCTTTTTTCTACACTCCTTCATAACCAAACATCTTGAAAGAGTTATCTACTTGTTCTGTTTCCTCATTTGCCACTCTTCTCTCTAATATAATTTTGGTTTCTCTCCCAATACTTTTCACAAACTACTTTTTAAAGAATCACTAACAACCTTCACAGAGCAAGACACACTAGTCACTTCTCTGAGCTTATTTTACTTAATCCTATCTTTAGCATTTGACATGGCTGATCGCTTCTTGAAACATTCCCCTTTATTTTGGCTTCTGCAACAGTCTCCTCATTTTTTCTCTTTTCTCTGGCAAGTCCTCTGGGCCCGCTGCTCCTCTTCTTTGAAACGTAAATGTTGAAATTCCTAATGTCTCTATCCATAATCCTCCTCTTCCCTCCCTCTGTTTCCCCTTTCTCCCCTGTCTAGGTAATTTCATCTATTCCCATGTCATTACATATTATCTATATGCTAAAGACTCAACTAACAGCACTGATATTCAGATTTGTTTAGTTGTCCACGTGACATCTTCACTTGGATAAATGACAGACATACCAAATTCTAACATGTCTAAAACTGAAGTTTATTTTCCTTATTACCATGTCCTACTCCAACCCTACCACAATCAGTGACTCAAGCCTAAATCTGGAAAGAATTTTTGATTCCACTCTCTGATCTTCCACATTGAATATAATTAGTAGCTCTAATGTACTAATGATATTTGGACCTATCCTTTCTTCTACAATAACATTGTTAAAACCCTAGTCAAAGCCACCTTCAATTCTTGCGTGGAGTACACACTGGCCTCCTAACTGGTATAATGGCCATCTTTTCTTTTTCTTCTTCTTTTCTTTTCTTTTCTTTGCTCTTCCCCCCCCGCATGATATTTTCTTCATGCAGCAGTGTGGATGATATTTTTAAGACATAAAAGCATATCATTCTCCTCCTTAAAATAAAATGGGATTTCTTATAATTGCCTCAGGACATGTATAATCTTATTCCTGCTCATCTAGACATCAAAATCTTAACTCATTTTCCCTCTCAGTCCTTTTCTATTGCACTCCCAGCCTCCTTGGCCTTCTTTTTATTTCTAGAAGATAGTTAAGTCCTTTACCTTTAGAACCTTCTTATAAGGCTATTCACTCTGCCTGGAATACACCATTTCCTGCCTCATGTGGCTAGTTTTTTTCTTGAAAAAAAGCTTTATGAAGGTTTAATTTACATATTTATAAAGTATATGATATGATAAATTTTGACATATGTATACACCTGTGAAACTATCTCCACGATCAAGATAATAAACATATCCCTCATGCACAAGAGTTTCTTTGTGTCTTTTTGTAACCCTCCTTCCAGCCCTTCCCATAAGTGCCCCTTCCTACCCCCAGGCAACCACTAATCTGCTTTCTGTCACTATGCATTAGTTTTCATTTCCTAGAATTTTATATGAATATACACCTTTTTTTGCCTGGATTCTTTTATTCAGTGTAATTATTTTGAGATTCATTGATGTTGCAACATTTATCAATAGTGCATACCTAGGGGGGAAAAAGAGAGGCATACCATAATAGACTCTTATCTATAAAGAACAAACTGAGAGTTGCTGGAGGGGAGGTGGGTGGAGGAATGGGTTAAGTGGGTGATGGCTATTAAGGAGGGCACTTGTGATGAGCACTGAGTGTTGTATGTAAATGATGAATCACTAAATTCTACTCCTGAAACTAATATTATACTATATGTTAACTAAAATTTAAATAAAAACTTGAAACATTAAAAAAAGGAAAAAAAAGTGCTTACCTTTTTATTGCTTAGTAAACCACCGAACAGATATAACAGAATTTGTTTATTGGAGAATTTAGTTGTTTCAGGTTTTGACTACTACAAATGTTTCAATGTTTGATTGCTATGCATGTGTTTGTATTGATATAGGCTTTCTGCTTTCATTTGTCTAGTTTAAATAACGATAAAAAATGACTAGATCATGTTATAAATGTATATTTAAATCTTTAATAACCTGCCAACTGATCATACCATTGTACATTCCTACCAGTAGGGTGGGAGAGTTCTGTTTCTTCCACATTCTTGCCAATACTTGGTGTGATCAACATTTTTGATTTTAGTCACTCTAACCGATGTGCAATGATATGTCATTGTAGTTTTTTTTAATTAATTAATTTATTTTGAGAGAGACAGAGATATTGCAGGCTGGGGACCAGTAAAGAGAGAGGGAGAGAGAAAATCTGGGCTGCCAGTGCAGAGCCCCATGTGGAGCTAAAACTCACAAACCATAAGATCATGACCTGAGGCAAACTAAGAGTTGGACACATAACCAACTGAGCCACCAAGGCACCTCTCTCATTATAGTTTTAATTTGATTTTCCTAATGATGAATGTTGAGAATCTTTTCATATGCTTTTCTTTATTGTTTAATTCTTCAATTTATTGATTGATTGAATTATAATAAAGGACTATCATTATATTTCTGGAATATTCTCTATTTAATTATTTTTGATATTCAGCTGGATTTGATTTCCTAAAACTTTTCTTTTTTTGTGTATAATATTAGTTTCAGGAGTAAAATTTAGTGATTCATCACTTACATATAACACCCAGTGCTCATCGGAAGAGCCCTCCTTAATACTCATCACCCATTTAACCCATTCCCCTGCCTACCTCCCCTGCTGTAGTGCTCAGTTTGTTCTCTATAGCTAACAGTCTGTTTTCTGCTTTGCCCCTCTTTTTTCTTTTTCCCTCTACGTTCATCTGTTTGTTTTCTTAAACTCCATGTGAGTGAAATCATATGGTATTTTTCTTTCTCTGCCTTACTTTGCTTGGCGTAATACTCTCTAGCTCCATCCACATTTTTGCAAATTACAAGATTTCATTCTTTTCAATGGCTGAGTAATATTCCATTGTGTGTATGTATGTGTATATATGTATGTATGTGTGCAGATATATATATATACACACATATATGTATATGATGTGTGTGTATGTGTGTATATATATATATACACACACAACACATCTTCCTTATCCATTAATTAGTTGATCAACATTTGGGCTGTTTCCATCATTTGGCCATTGTCATAATCATTACAGTTTTGATTTGTATTTACCTGATGATGAGTGTTGTTGAGTGTTTTTCATCTGTTAGTCATCTGTATGTCTTTTTAGGAAAAATACCTATTCATGTCTTCTGACCATTTTTTAAATGGATTATTTTTTGGGTGCTGAGTTTGATAAGTTCTTTATAGATTTTAGATACCAACCCTTTATCAGACATGTCATTTGCAAATATGTTCTCCCATTCTGAAGGTTGTTTCCTTCCCTGTTCATATGTTTATATGTTATCAGTATATCTTCCTTTGTGAAGTACTTATTCAAATTTCTTGCCCATATTTTTATTGGGTTCTATGCTTTATTATAGTTTTTAGAATTTTAACAATCTATTCTACATACAAATCCCTTATAAGATATATGCTTTGTAAATATTTTCTCCTAGTCTGTGGCTCAACTTTTCATTCTCAAACATTATCTTTTGAAGAGCAGAAATTTTTATTTTTGAAGAAGTCCAGTGTAGTCATATGTTCTAATATGAAGCATGTTATTTAAAAAACTTTTGCCTAACCCAGTATCATAAAAATCTCCTCTTTTCCTAGATTTATAAAAATTTTAGGTTTTATATTAAGGCTAATGATCTATTTATAAGTTAATTTTTTGAAAAAATTTGTTACAATGGATCAAAGTTAACTTTTTTATGGATCAAAGTTAACTTTTTTCAATTGTTTAAGTATCATTTGTAGGAAAAACAATCCTTTCTCTACTTAATTGCCTTTGCACCTCTGTCAAAAATTAGTTGTCCAAATATATTTGTGGGTATATTTCTGAAGTCTCTATTAAGGTCCGTTGATCTATTTGTGTTTGGACTGACATTAAACTGTTCAATAACACTAATTTTTTAAAAAGTCTTTAAATCAGGTAGTGTTGGTCTTCCAACATTTCTCTTTTTTTTAAAAAAAAAGCTCTTTTGGCTCTAAATCTTTTGCATTTCTGTGTGGACTCTAGAATCAGTTTGTCAGTTTCTATTAAAAGTCTGCTAGAGTTTTATTGGAATTGTATTGAATTACAAATCAATTTGGGGAGAAATGAGATCTTAACACTGAGTCTTGTGAAACATGAACATGGTGTAATTCTTCATTTTTGAAGGGTATTTTTTAACTTCTCTTACCAATGTTTTCAGGTTTTCAATCTGGGTCTTTCACATCTGTTGTCTTATTTATGGCTGTTTCATATTTTTGATGCTATTATGAATGGTATTTTCAAATTTTAATTTCAGGTTGTTTTGGGTAGATAGAAATAAAATTGATTTCATACATTGACTTTGTGGACTGTGCTTTGTTAAACTCACTTATTAGTTCTAGTAGCTCTCTGTAGAATTCTTTAGATTTTTTTCTTTATGGATGATGATGTCATCTATGAAAAAAGATGATTTAACTTCTTTTCCAATTTAGATAACTTTTTTTCTTGCCTGACTACACTCACTAGAATCTCTAGTACAATGTTAACTAGAAGTGGATGTGAATTCGAAGTTTTTTCTAGTCTGGCTGCTGGGAATAGGCACTGTTTCCTTTAATCCCTTCAGATGGTTCTTTATGTATTCCTAGTTAGTTTCATCATAGTATGTGTTGATCAGTACTTTGGTGAGGAGGAAACTATAGATCTCTGGGATCTTCTTTGTGAACTGCAGTTGCTCTGGTTTTCCTGGTTTCTCATCTCCATCTCATTAACTTAGGGAGTCAACTGGGTTTCTCTAGGGTTTCCCCTCCTCTTTTGCTGCAGTCTGCAAACTCTCAGGGCAGGAACGTGTGTGGTTATAGGGTTCACTTCTTTTGTTTCCCATTTTCAGAGATTACTGTATTTCATTGCCTGATGTCCTGCATCTTAAAAAAAGCCATAGTTTCATTTATTATATCTGTTTTTTTGTTTGTTTGTTTATTTTAGGCAAGACATTAATCTGGTCTGTATCTTGGTCTGAAGTGTAAGTCCAAGGCATTGTCTGTTTCATTCTTATCTGACACAATTTCACTTAAATATTTCCTCCTCAGATAGGCCCTTCTCTCATAACACTCTCAAAAATAGGTCCACCTTTTCCCCCTTATCTCACTTTTCTCCTTGATGGCTTTGCTTTTTTCAATTATAATAGTACATCTATGGATTCTTTACATGTTTTACATATATGCATTCCTTACATGTTTTCTATTCTAAACTGAGGAAAGAGTCTATAATTATTTCATTCATCACTGTATATCTTGTGCTTAGAAAAATGTTTGACACAAAAGATGCTTAATATTTTTTTGAATAAATGACCTCTTCCCATTTATTATTTACCATGATTTTTGCTCATTTTTGTTCATTGAGGCATTCTTTCTTTCTTATTCTTTGTTTTACTTTTCCATTTTTTATATTCTCAAGTTCATTTTTATTTTACATTCATGTGCCTCTCTTTGCTAGTTCTCTTTTATTCTTCTTTCAATTTTTCCTTATGCTTCTATTTGTGTTCCCAGGATCTGTTACCGTTCCCCACAATCTGAAAAAGCCATGCAGTGAGAGTGGGAAAATATCTATAGATAGACTTGAGACTTTTTAAAGGATCTTCCATTGCATTACAAGAAGTTGATGCACAAGCAAGTTTGTCTGACAGTGTTCTACCTTAAGCCTATTCCTCAACTCCTTTGGTTTAAACAGCATACTATTATTTTCTAACTAGCAAAATTTCTGTCACTTTCACAAGTAGAAGGAGCACTAGTTGACGAGGCAGCTGACAGGATGTTAGTCATTCCATAGACCAGTTGTTATACTGGAAAAGATATTTAACCTCTCTGAGGCTTGGTTTCATCTTTTATTAAAATAATAATGTCTACTATTTATAGAGTACTTTTACAAACATTAACCAAGAAAAGTTCCATAAGTCTTTAAGGGAGTTAAGGGATTATAATTTTTACTTGATATTAGAGAAAAAAGAAACTCAGAGAAGTTAAATGACTAGCCACAGATTACCGATATAATGAGTACTTCTTAAGTAGAAAAAGTAGAACTTGATATAAACCTCTGACTGCTATGCCTGCTGCTCTTTGCAAATCATTTTATTGGTTCCACAAATCATAATCTGTCAAATACAAAGATTTCCTTTGAGCCATAGAGTTTTGTTATTCTATGATGTGAAAGATTTGCAGATGGAATAAAGATTTAGGGTAGGCAGTTCCTTGGAACCTAAACTATCTTACAAAATGATCAGTGAAAGAGCCCAGGAAAAGATTGGTATTTAAGTGTTTCTCCAGAAATGAAAGTATAAAGTTCAAAACAGAATGTGTGTCCCTTTGAGATGTAATAAAATATAATATATAATCATGATATAATAAAACATAAAAGATAAAAACTGGATTTCAGAGAGCACCATGTCTAATCTCCTCAATTGTGAAAAATAATTTTAAATTGTTTTGTTTTTGAATATATTTTTTCATTGATTGTGGGTAAAAACTGGGTAAAAAAGTGGTTTCTGATTATAGTATAATGGGATTGATTTCCAATGACCCTGAAACTTTGAGACACTTAGAGACACTGAATAATACAATGGAAAGCATATGAAGTCTGTTTTGCATCAGATAGGCCTAATTCCCACTCATTGTAACTTTGAGAAACTAATTTAATATCCTTTGTCTTCATTTTTTTTTCATCTATAGAGGAATCTACAGATAAATATCTATCTGCCATAAAGGGTTACAATGACCATTAAATAATATAACACTGAGTCAAACTGCCGAGCACAATCCCAGAATAGAATAGACACTCAGTGGAAGTGGATTCAGTTTCCCCAAGTAGGAACAATGCAGATATGCTTTCCTGAAAGCTAGGAAATAATTCATGAAAGGCCAAATAGTCTCTATTATAATAAAATGGAACTACAGAAACATAACCAGGTTTTATGATCCAATAAATTAAAAGCAAGTTTTCATAAAATTTATTTTTAAAAGCATATTCCAGGATATACCTTCAAGTCATTAATCAGTCCCGTATGATGTTGATTATCAAGAGAAGACTTTAAAGAAATTGATTTCAAATTCCATGGCTTGTCTGAATTTCTAGGGAGCTCACTGGTGGAGACATGGAGGATCTCTTAATGGCCTCCTAAGGACTTGATTTTACTTCTGTCTTGACACTTCAGATCTTTGTTTAGAAAAAACTATTTGTTTTGAAAAATTCCAGTGAACCCAATAACTGCAGAAGCTATTTCTGTTCTCCCTTGTCAAATCTGAAAAATCCCTTGGCTGTTCATATGAGCAGAAAGAGCCTGCTGTCATGCTCTATCTTACTACCATCATCATTTAACTACTGAGCACATATTTGTGCTAGGTATAGAGGGTATAAAGAATTTTAGATATACTCTTCACATTCTTCCCATGCATTTGGAAAGGTAGAGCACATGCATAAAAATAAATAAAATACAAATGAATCTACACCAACTACCAACTGGTTCACGTTCTACCATGTCTACTATAGACACTGTAGGCATTTAAATGAGTTGGCATAACAGGGCTCTGATGGCAGGAGGAAAAGTTTACAATAGGAACTAAAATTTGAGCAGGGTGTGTTCAGAGGGGGGATAATATGCATAAATTATAAGGATAGCAAGATAAATACCCTTGGCTTAAGGGGAGTGTTTTTATAGAAGAGTAGTAGAAATTTCATTTGAAAATATAGATAGGAATTATATTTTAGAGTACCCTGAATGAAGATTTAAAATCTTTGCTTTTTAAATCTGAAGGCTGTATAAGAGTATTGAAGGCTCAGAATAAGTGAGCATGTCTCTGAACTTCATTAACTGTTATACTGTGGTTGATACTGTAGAATCATGATTAAGAGCCTTCTCCTGCTTCTTATCCTCAGCATAAAATTTCTCTTTTTACTATAAAAGCATTGCATTTTTATTACAGAAATGTCAGAAAATACATTAAAACTAAAAGAAGAGATGTGTAAAAGCCACAGTCTCATGTTTAGAAACTTTTTTGATCCATATAGATGGATACATTCTCTGTCTCTCTGTCTCTGTCTCTGTCTCTGTCTCTCTCTCTCTCTCTCTCACACACACACACACACACACACACACACACACACACACACACACAGTCTTGGGGGAATCCAACCCTGAAAAGGCTAAACTGGGATTCAGAAGCTCCAGTATGTGTGGTAAACCATGTGGAGACTATTTACAGGAAAAGTTTTGGCTGAAACATTTTATGTGGAAGCGAGTGGGTGTGAAAGAATAGTATTAGGGTAGGAGTCAGCTAATTTTTTATATAAAGAGCAAGATAGTAGATATTTTGAGTATCATGGGCCATATGTTTTCTGCTGCAACTGCTCAACTCTGCCATTGTAGTATGGATGCAGCCATAGATAATATGTAAATTATGAGTTTGACTGCATTCTAATAAAGCTTTATTTTGGGGAAATGAAATTTTACATAATTTTCAGATAATACCTAATTGGTTTCTGTTTTAGGATCAGCAGAAGCCAACATAGATATCAGTGTTCTATCATAAGTCACCAGGAGAAAAGACAGTGAAAAGCAACCAAAAAGGGGGTGTTCTACTAGAATAGAAAACTAGAGAATACCTATGATGAAAAATAAGTCACCCTATGGGCATTCCCAGAAAAATTTTAAGGATTTCATAGGAATTGGCATCCTTTAGCTAGAGGAAGACAATGTTTTAGGTTATTATTAATGATGTGATCCGATTAATCATCTACAAACTGGTGAGGCGAGGTCTGAAGAAATTCAAAATACAAACAATATGTGTGTGTATACATGTATATGCCTATTTTATACAACATGAAGCCATCATATATATTGTTAAGCAACCTTCTTTTTTTTAATATGAAATTTATTGTCAAATTGGTTTCCATACAACACCCAGTACTCATCCCAACAGGTGCCCTCCTCAATACCCATCACCCCCCCCCCCCATCAACCCTCAGTTTGTTCTCAGCTTTTAAGAGACTCTTATGGTTTGGCTCCCTCCCTTGCTAACTTTTTTTTTTTCCCTTTCCCTCCCCCATGGTCTTCTGTTAAGTTTCTCAGGATCCACATAAGAGTGAAAACATATTGTATCTGTCTTTCTCTGTATGACTTACTTCACGTAGCATAACACTCTCCAGTTCCTTCTTTTTTAACATAACACTGATCAATATGTTGTAAACCTCTTCTTGTCGATGAATGTTAGCCCATAATATCACTAATAATATCTGCACCTCCAATCATACCTTCATTCTCCATTCTTTCTGAACTAGTTTTTAGAATTGCTTACTCCATCATCTTCAAATTTGCATTTTCTACCATGGTAAATGTTAATATTATTGGATTTTTAGTTTGTGACCTTAATTTCCTAACTTCACAGTGTGTTTGTGTTTTCTATTTAAAAAAAAGCAACAGAAACTAGGAAAGTTAGCTAAGTCTAAGAAATCCAATTACTTAGGAAAATACTGTAGTCCTTGTTATAATACTTTTTTAAAATGAGCAATGGCATAAGGTTTTCCAAACAAGAAAGTATTCAATTATTATTGATACTGGCATTGTCAGGTTTACTATTTATAAGGGCACCATGGCTCTTCCGCCTCAAAACAAAAGACAGTGACTCTGGAACTAACAGAATAAGGTCTGCATGGTTTGTAATAAACACTGAAATAATGGGTGTGAATAAATGGATAAATGATATTAGCTATTTGAAGTATTTATATAATTATTAAAATTATCAGGTTGCACTTCCATAACAAAACAAAAATTTGCATGCATGCTGAATGTGTTTTAAAAAACACATTACTAAGCACAGATGTATGGGTTTAAATCAGGCATTAAAACTTAGAAAAGCTATTTGCCTAACCTTTATAGAACTTACTCTGATAGGAAGTACGGATCCGTTTCGTTAAATCAGGATAAAAGTTAGACAGGCCACGCATGCAAAAGTTGTCTTTGGAACATGCCAGAACATCAGCATCAGCAGCAGGCAGGGGAAAGAGAGAAAAATAGTCTAAAGTGAAAGGAAGTGATTCATACCAGAATCTAGAACAGCCAAGATGAAGAAATTGCAGCAAGTTTAGGTAACCAAATTAGAAAGGAGATATTAAAAAAATAAATCAATTAGAAAGTAAGAGGTGATAGATGAATGATGACAGTGCTATAGTAATTTTATTTAATCAAATATAAGAGTAGATGTCATATTTGTCATATGATTTTTATGTAGTAAACGTATTTCACATGTAAATAATACTTATGTTACCTCATAAAAATCAAAATGGTTGTCTTCAATCCTCAGTATTAAAAAGACAGCTTAGGGATTTTAGTCTTTGGTATTTTATTTTTATAATATAAAATGAGTATTCATTGTAGTCATTTTATACACTAAATATGAACAAAGTTTATGACTTCATCACAGTTTTTCCAGATTTTAAAGTCATCAAAATTCTAAGCTCTAATTATAATTGAGTCTCAATAAATTTAAATTAAGTAACAGTTATGTTGTTTGTCACAATATACACCTTGTCATACCATTGTATAAACTGAGTAAGTAACTTAGATACTGGCATAGGATCCAGTTTTTCAAATTCAATTTGTGCTTTCAGTATGCCAGTATTGCCTCTTATACCCTAATATTTTCCTACCCTAGAGTCCATAAACTTTAAAAAATCAATCTTCTCTTTCCCAATCATGAGGTAATCTTACGGAACATGCATGCACAATCTCTTATTCTGCCTTCCTTTCAAAAGCCAGAAAAGGTAGAGGCAGAACCTATACAATTTGAAATTTCCAGCATTCCTAAAATTATGCTAAAAGCTGAGATCACTAGCAGGAAACAAAGAGACTTCTATATTCTGAAGGAGAACTTTTGTGCTCCTGAAAAGGGTTTAAATTAGCAACGTGGAAAGGGTTAAGGTTCATTAAAAAAAAAAAGAAAAAAGATTAACAAAGGGAAGAATTTCAGTATATCAAGTTAATTTTTCATTAGTCCAAAGGGAAACTTCTTTTATTATAACATTTGGATGTTAAATTTGGCACATTTGCTATTTAGTAAATAACACCTATCATAATGTTCTCTTTTTATTTTAAAATATTCTTTACATGAGTCTATTTAATAAACTAAACACATAATACTATAGATGTATTTCCATCTGCAAATCTTTGAGTCAACTGATTTTTTTTTATCAACTAAACTATATCAGTGGACAGAAAATATGCAAAATTTTGTCAGTGTTTACAAAGCCAACTATTTGGATAAATACTGAAATTTCAGTAAACTTTGGATAATTTGGCATACCAAAATTTGGCATTATATAGAAAGTATTTCTGCTTATATATTAATTAACCTTATATATTTTTCCTTTATAGTTATACAAATTTATTGGTCCTGTCAAGCAAAATGTTATCTTTCATAGCATTTTAAAATGTTAATAATGTTTATTGCATTTGTGAAAATACCTCAAAGAAAATCACCCTCCAATAAAGAAAGGTGACAGCTAGAATATGGAGTTTAAACAATTAAAAGTAGTGAATATTTAAAATTATATTTTTGAATATTAGAAGAGATATTAGAAGAAAACTATCCTGTTAAAATACAACTATTGCAAATAATTTTTTCAATTACAGAGCCTGATTTTCACAGCAGTTTTATATTTAATAAATTCTTATTTTCTCTTATTTCTTAGGAATTCAACCTATGAAACTTGAGGTGTTCCCTAACTTTGGCAGCAAATTGAAATTTAAACACTTCCTTTATCCTTTCAAAGATTCTCACTATATTTCCGCCCAATTTTATTTACATAGTATTATAAGTTATATTGACTTCATATTGCCATGCATTTGAATAGCATTACAGAAGAAAGATAAGAAATCTAAAGGTAAGAAAACAGATGAACTAATCAAGTTCATAACCATTTTGTTTTATCTCCTACCTGCAATGAACTGCTTGTTTTTTCGAGGAGACCGTGGTTGACGTTGGTATAGGTCACTTGATCTATATAGGTCAATGGTCCCCATGCTTAACAGTACTGTCTTCTGTATAAAATCCACCACAGCCAACCCATTGCAGTTCCCAAATGCAACTCTGAGAGAAAAAAAAAAAATGCAGCTAGAACGTATCACAGTAATCATTATTATTGTAATCTCTGAATTAAACATAATTGGAAAGTAATGCCTTAGGGTTGGAGAGGTAAGGTCGCGATTGGTGTAACGTCAGGAAGGATACCATGCCTTTACACAGGATGGAGTGACCTTGTATAATAGCCATATTATACAGTCATATTTTATCATCAATTTTATTATTTAAGTAGTGATTACCCAATCTGCTCTTTAACTTGGTCTTATCTTTTTATAGAATCATATAAAATGTTTTTGCTAGCAGTGGGGAAATAGATCAAGAAATGGCATACTCTAATAGCTATAGATGCTTAGGTATATAATTAGATGCCTTTTAAAAATAAAATTATAATTATTAACCTCCAAATTATTTCTCTTCTTTCTTAAAAAATTGTAAAAATATTTTTTTATTTTTGAGAGAGAGATAGAGCATGAGCAGGTGAGGGGCAGAGCAAGAGGGGGAGAACAGATTCTGAAGCAGGCTCCAGGCTCTGAGCTGTCAGCCAGAGCCTGATGTTGGGCTCAAACTAATAAACTGCGAGATCATGACCGAGGTCGAAGTTGGATACTTGGCAGACTGAGCCATCCAGGCACCCCTAAATTATTTCTCTTCTTAAACAGTATATATTTAACACAAAATTTACATAAAAAATAACTTTCTATATCTAAGGTTTTGACACCATAGTAGATATAAACAGAGATACAATTTTCATTCACAAAAAATTAAAAATTTCTCTCTTGTTTTTTATTTTGTCCTACTTATTAACTTTTGTCCTATTAAAAGACAAACATCATTCGATTAATTTTTTTTATTTCTCCTGAGAAATTAAAACAGCTCTTAGCACTAAGCAGGCATTTTGGTCAGTCTTAATATTTATTAGGCTTACACAAATTCTCTTTTTCTGAATTTACAACATGTCTTCTAGCTAAACAATTGTAAATTTGTGCTGTTTGCTCCCTAAACTAAACAAACACTAGTTACATGACTGTTGTTTTGCTCATTTCATGTAAGTTCTGTGTTGTTTTCTTACTTAGATTGAATCTGGTTGACAAACCATTGGTTTACTCTCAGTTTCTTTCCACTCCACCACATAGCCTTCCTTCCTTACAACAAATGAAAAGTTCTACCATATGAGATGTTTTGCTATTTCACATAGAGTTCTACACCTTCCAACAAGACAGACTTTGGAAACTAAAAAAAAACAAAAACAAAAACTATTGTTATAAGAGTCAGCAGAGGGGCACCTGGGTGGCTCAGTCAGTTAAGCACCGACTTTGGCGCAGGTCATGATCTCACGGTTTGTGAGTTTGAGCCCCGTGTTGGGTTCTGTGCTGACAGCTCAGAGCCTGAAACCTGCTTCAGATTCTGTGTCTCCCTCTCTCTCTGCCTCCCTCCCACTCATCTCTGTCTGTCTCTCAAAAATAAACATAAAAAAAAATTTTTTTTTAAGTCAGCAGATTCTATCTCTATCATTTACAGGTTATGTGACCTTGAAAACAATTAATGAACTTTGTCAGGCCTTAGTTTCTTTACTTTATAATGAGAATTATAATACTAGATTTATCTATTTTTCAGGGCTTTAATGAGCATCAAAATCAGAAAATTGTTATTAAAATACTTTGAAAAATTTCCATACATAAGTAGAACTGACTCTAATATTATAATAAGTAAATGCAATATTATACATATTACATACTGTATAGCAAGTTCATATCTCGAAACTTATACAGGTATGATAGAGTTCCCAAATTCAATACTGACAAGAAAAAAAATAGGAAAGTAGAATGTATTACATCAACCAGAATGATTATTTTTCTCTTTGAATTAAAATAAGAATACTAGAAAGTTATACCTTAGTGTTGGGGAGGTCAGGCAATGGTTGTTGAAAAGTCAGTTAGAATACTGGGTTTAATTTACTAACTTAAATAAAAAACTGTACGAAATATATTAAGACACAGTTTGCACAGATTGACCAACCAGGCAACATAGGATGAGAGAAGGATAACAATCAAAGTAAACTTTACCTAGGTATTCTTCTTGTGTTTTGTTTTTTATTTACAGTTTTATTGAGATATATTTCACATATTATAAAATTCACTGATTTAAATAAAGTGTACAGTTCTGTGGTTTTAAATATATTTGTTCTTACTAGTAAAATGTATTTAGAATTGTGGAATCATCACCACATTTTAGAACATTTCAGTACCGGAATCTGGGTATTCTAATTTAAACTAATGTTCTAATTTAGTGAATGGAGGAGAGACTTTCCAGACTAGACTAGCACAGGAAACTAACACAGAGAGATCAGTGGTCGCACTGAATTGAGGAGAAATAGATCAGACTCTGATGCTATAAAAACAGCCAGAATTTATGAGGTAAAATACTAGAGAGAAAAGAGCTACACAAGGAGAATATATCAGACTCATAGAATGGTTCTCTGGAGCATCCATGTGAAAAAATTCCCCCAGGCTTGGGAAAGAACCACTAAAGAGATAAAGCTGAACAATTCACAAAGTTATCAAAAGGCTGAGAATATTTCATGTTACTACCAGACAAACTGCTGAGATCTCCTAATAGACAAAAAAAAGCAGATATAGTAGTATCACTTTAGGAGTGGGGAACACATTTAGCCATAAACTAAAAGTTCTTCTGAACTCCACCTTAAAAAAAAGCTTAGACACATTATTCTAAGTAACATAACTGCCTTCCAGAAAAATAACCAACACTATTAAAAAGAATCAAACAAAATACCACCATAATGTAAAATTCACAATGTCCACTATATAAAAAGTAGCAGGCATATAAGGAATTCAGAAAACATGACTGATAAGCAAAGGAAAAAATAAATCAAAAGAAACATACCTAGAAATGAAACAAATGATAAAAGTAGCAAACAAGGATATTAAAAATGCTTAAAAATATATATTCCAGATATTTAAGAAGGTGGAGAAAAACATACTCTAAAGTTACAGGAATCAAGACAGGCTGGTATTGAAGTAAAGATAAAAATAAATTTTAATGAAACGAGTGGCCACAAACAAACATAAATGGTCAACTGATATTTGACAAAAGCATTATAGGAATTCAGAGGAAAGATCGTCTTCAATAAATGATGTGAAACAATTAGATATCCATAAGTAAAAAATTGAGCCTTAAATTTTTACCTTCCACAGTACAGAAAAATTAATAAGACACTTGATTTCAAAAAATAGGCAAAAGATTTGAACAGATATCTCACCAAACAAAATGTACAAATGTGAAATAGGCACTTAAAAGATGCTGAGCATCATTAGTCACCAGGAATATGTAAATTAAAACCACTGATCCCATCAGAGTAGATAGAATTAAAAGATTGGTAACATCAAGTGTTGACAATCATGTGGAAAAACTGAAATTCGAATACATTGTTGTTGGAAATACAAAGAATACAACTTCTTTAAAAAATAGTTTGCCTTATAAATATATATAGTTAACTCTTCACCAACACAGGGGTTAAAGGTGCCTACCCCCCACACAATCAAAATCCATGTATAAGTTTTAACTCCTTCATACCCCCCAAACTTAACTATTAATAACCTACAGTTGACTGGAAGCCTTACTGGTAACATAAACAGTCAATGAACACATATATTGTATATGTATTATATATTAGATTTTTACAATAAAATAAGCTAAAGGAAAAATGTTACTAAGAAAATCATAAGAAAGGGAAATATATTTACATTATTGTATTGAAAAAAATCATGTATGAGTGGACCCATGCAATTCAAACTTGTATTGTTCAAGGGTCAACTAAATTCACCATATGACCCAGTAATTCTATTCTTTCTTACCCAAGAAAATGTAAACAAATATTACACAAAGACTTGTACTTGAACATTAATAGCAAATTTATTCATAAAAGCCTCAAACTGGAAACAACTGAAGTTTCCATCGTATAAACACATTTTTTGTATATCCACATAATGGATAATGCAGCAATGAAAAGGAACAAGCCACAGATACATATACAATATGGATGAAACACAAAAACATTATGCTAAGTGAATGAAAACAAACACAAAATTATTTATGATTTATGACTCTATATAAAATTACAGTAAATGCAGTCAAATTGAGGGGCTAGAGGAAGAGGTAAAAATTGAATGCAAGGGAGCATAAAGCACCCTTTTGAGGTGATCGATACTTTTTATATCATTAGTTTGTTGGTGGTTACATGACTTATATTTGTCTTGCATGTTTGTCAAAATTAATATGTCATGCTTAAAATGGGTGATTTTTATTTTATATACATACCTCAATAAAGTATTTGTAATACTAATAAATATTTAGTTAATTAAATTGCTACAAAAAAGACAGAGAATTACACAGAGTTATGGACTCTGGTCCCTAAGAATGTTCTGGAGAGTAAGAGAATGATATGGCAAAGATTTTTTTAAAAATTGGATATTTTAGTTAACCTACCTGAAAGATAAAATGATTTCATTGTGGGAAGAAAAGGTGAGATTTTTTTTTTTCTTCCAATATCTTGTTGGTAAGGAAATTCAAAAGAAAATATCAATCAACAAGAACATATTTTCAAGATTTAGCATTTATAATAAAAATAATTTTTATTAATCTCATCTTTGTTTCTTTAAATACTCAACATCTATCTTAAACTGCTTTATATAAAAACCAGCTATTCTCAATTGTCTAAGAGTTAATTAACTTTTCTGTTTTATAAGTACAAAATATATTTATATATAGAAATTAAAAGTCCACATTAAAAAGTCCCTAAATACCCTACAGGCATCCTGTTCTATTTTGCATTTATAAACAATGTTAATGTATGGACACATATAAATATAAAAAAAAAGTAAAAGTCAAATATTTTAAAAACACATTTCTATTTCATATGTTTGAATATGGTGATGCTTTAAGAAATTGCTCTTCTTTCTAAAAGCAACTCAGAAAAATAGGTTTAAATATGTTTGTTCAATGGGTTGGAAAAAAAGCAAAATTTTGCTTTTAAATACCTTAAAAGTTTTGTTACTGGTACGAACTTAGGGAAAAAAGCTCATATAACATTTGTAATCAAATACAAATACATTTTGGAAAATTACTGATTTAATAATTCTGTCTTAAAAATAGCTTTGTTTTTTTTTCCCTTGATATACCACCATGTAAAAATAATCATAAAACTGTCTGTGTTTAAATTTAAATTTTTTTAATTTTAAAAGAAAATTTAATTATACCTAGAGTTAAAAATTCAGTTCCTAGTTGTGCTAGCTTCATTTTAGGTGCTCATTGTGATTAGCAGTAATATATTCGACTGCTCAGATTATAATACATTGCCATCACTGCAGAAAGACCTATTGCACAGTTCTTTTGTAGGGTATGCATACCTTAAATGTGATTTATTTATTTTATCTCCCTGTGATTTATTTATTTTATAACTGGAAGTTTGCGCCCAATAATCCCATTCACCTATTTTGCTCCACCTGCCAACACCCTCCCCTCTGGCAACTACTAGTTTTCTTTGTATTTATAATTCTGTTTCTGTTTTTTTGTTTTTTTGTTTGTTCATTCGATTTGTTTTGTAGATTCTACATATAAGTGAACCATATACTATTTGTCTTTCTCAAACTTATTTCAACCTCTAGTTCCATCCATGTTGTCCCAAATAGCAAGATCTCATTCTTTTTCATGACCAAGTAACATTCCATTGTGTGTGTATGTAGGATATGTGTCACATCTTCTTTATGCATTCATCTATTGATGGATACTTAAGAGTACTTCCCTATCTTGGCTATTTTAAATAATGCTGCAATAATCTTAAGGGTGCATATATCTTTTTGAATTAATGTTTTTATTCTCATTACCTTTAGCAGTGGAATTAGTGGGTCATATGATGTTTATGTTTTTAATTATTTGAGGAACCTACATGCTGTTTTCCATAGTGGCTACACCAAATTACATTAACATCAACAGTGCACCAGGGCTCACCTTTTCTGCATATCCTTGCCAACACTTGTTATTTCTTGTCTTTTTGGTACCAGGCATTCTGACAGGAATGAAGTGGTATCTCATTGTGGTTTTGATTTGCATTTCACTGATAATTAGTGCTGTTGAGCATCTAATTATGTGTTTGTTGGCCAGCTGTATGTCTTTGGAAAAAATGTCATTTCAGGTCCTCTCCTCATTTAAAATTAGACTCATTCCTATTGAGTTATGTAAGTTCTTTATGTATTTTGGAAATTAATCCCTTATCAGATATGTCATTTGCAAATATCTTCTCCCATTCAGTAAGTTGCCTTTCAGTTTTGTTGATGGTTTCCTTTGACTTGCAAAAGCTTTTTACTTTGTTGTAGTCCCAATAGTTTATTTTTGCTTTTGCTTCCCTTTCATGAGAAGACTTATCCAGAAAAATGTTGCTAAGGTTGATATCAAAGAAATTACTGCCTTTGTTTTCATCTAGGGATTTTATAGTTTCAGGTCTCACATTGAGGTCTTTAATCCATGTAATTTTATTCTTGTGTATGGTATAAGAAAGTGGTCCAGTTTTATTATTTTCAATTTAACCATCCAGTTTTCCTAATATCATTTTTTGAAGAGATTGTCTTTTCCTCATTGTGTATTCTTGCCTCCTTTATTATAGATTAGTTGACCATTATAAGCATGGGTTTATTTCTGGGCTCTCTATCCTGTTGGTGAATGTGTCTATTTTTATGCCAGTACCATATTGTTCTGACTATTATAGCTTTCATAGTATACCTTGAAACCTAGAACTGTGATATTTTTAAGTTTTGTTCTTCCTTCTTAAGACTTCTTTGGCTATTGGGGGTCTTTTGTGCTTACATACAAGTTTTACAAGTACATGTTCTAGTTCTGTGAAAAATAATACTGGTATTTTGATAGGAATTACATTGAATATGTAGATTACTTTGGGTAGTATGGACATTTTAATGATGTTAACTCTTCCAATCCATGAGTGTGGTACGCCTTTACATTTGCTTTGCTGTCTTCAATTTCTTTTATCAGTGTTTTATTATTCTCAAAGTACAAATGTTTTACCTCCTTGGTTAAATTATTCTTTGTATTCTCTGGTATTTTATTCTTTTTGATGTGATTGCAAATGGGATTATTTTCTTAATTTCTCTTTCTGCTATTTTGTTATTAGTATACAGAAATGCAACTGATTTCTGTATATTAATTTCCTACAACTTAATACTTAATTCATTTATCTACTCTAGTGGTTTTTATTTTTTTTTTAATTTTTTTTCAACGTTTATTTATTTTTTTAAGAGAGAGAGAGACAGCATGAATGGGGGAGGGGCAGAGAGAGAGGGAGACACAGAATTGGAAGCAGGCTCCAGGGTCTGAGCCATCAGCCCAGAGCCTGACGCGGGGCTCGAACTCACGGACCGCGAGATCGTGACCTGGCTGAAGTCGGACGCTTAACCGACTGCGCCACCCAGGCGCCCCTACTCTAGTGGTTTTTAATGGAGTCTTTAGGGTTTTTGTTTTCTAAGAATGAGACATCATGAGTGGGGGAGGGGCAGAAGAAGAGGTAAAGTGAGACTGTTAAGCAGAATCCATGCCCAGCACAGAGCCCCAAGCGAGGCTTGATTTCATGACCATATCATGACCTGAGCCAAAATCGAGAGTTATATGTTTAACAGAGTCACACAGGCACCCTTGGATATTCTATATACAGTAGCATGTCATCTGGAAATAGTGAAAGTTTTACTTCTTCCTTCCCTATTTGGATGTATTTTATTTCTTTTTCTTGTCTGACTGCTGCAGCTAGGACTTCCAGTACTATGTTGAATAAAAGTAGTGAGAGTGGACATCCTTGTCCTGTTCCATATCTTAGAGGAAAAGTTCTCAGTGTTTGACTGTTAACATGATGTTGGCTGCGGGTTTTCATATATGGCTTTTATTATGTTGAGGTATACTCTCTCTAAACTTACTTTGTTGAGAGTTTTTATCATAAATGGATGTCATTTTGTCAAATGTTTTTTCTGCATCTATTGAGATAGTCATATGGTTTTTATTCATTTTGTTAATGTGGTATATCACGTTGATTGATTTGCAAATCCTGAACCATCCTTGCACCACAGGAATAAATCTCACTTGATTGTGGTGAATGATCATTTTAATGTATTGTTGAATTTTGTTTGCTATTATTTTGTTGAGTTTTGCATCTATGTTTAGCAGAGATATTGGCTTGCAGATTTCTTTTTGGGTAGTGTTTTTCTCGTTTTGGTATCAGGATAATGTTACCCTCATAGAATGAATTTGGAAATTTTCCTTCCTCTTCTATTTTTTTGTAATAGTTTGAGAAAAATAGATATCAACTCTTCTTTAAATGTTTGGTAGAATTCACCTGTGAAACCATCTGGTCTAGACTTATGTTGGTTATTGATTTAATTGCATACTAGTATCTGGTCCATTCGTATTTTCTATTTCTTTCAGATTTACTCATGGAATTGTATATTTCTAGGAATTTATCCATTTCTTCTATGTTGTTCATTTACTGGCATACTTGTTGTTTGCAGTACTGTCTTAAAATCCTTGTACTTCTGTAGTGTGAATTATTATTTCTCTTTCATTTCTGATTTTATTTGAATCCTCTCTCTTTTTTTATTGAGGAGTTTTCCTAAGGGTTTATTAATTTTGTTTCTCTTTTCAAGGAATCATATCCTGGTTCCTTCCTTCCTTCCTTCCTTCCTCCCTCTCTCCCTCCCTCCCTCATTTATTTCTGCTATGATCTTTATTATTTCTTTTTGATGTTCAGCTGGGTGATTTCCAGTATCCTGTCTTCTATATCACTAATTTGTACTTTTGCATCATCTTATCTGCTGTTGATTCCCTCAAGTATTTTTCATTTCAGTTATTGTATTCTTCAGTTCTGAATGGTTCTTTTTAATATTTATCTTTCTGTTGCAGTTTTCACTGTGTTCATCCATTCTTTTCCCAAGTTTGGTGAACACTTTATGACTGTAATTTTGAACTCTTTATCAGGTAGATTCCTTATCTCAGTTTCATTTAGTTCTTTCTCTGAGGTTTATCAGTTTTTTCATTTGGAATATATTCCTCAATCTCCTCATTTTGCTTCACTTTGTGTGTTTCTACATATTACATAGATCAGCTATATCTCCCAGTTGTGAAGCAATGGCCTTAGGTAGATTTCCTGTGTGGCCCAGAAGTGCAATCCCTACTGTTCACCAGAACCAGGTGCTCCGGGCTGTCCCCTATATGGGTTCTGTATTCCCTTTTATTGTGGCTGGGCTGCAACTGCTATAGGTATATTGGGTAGAATGGACCCATAGGGGAATACAAGGGTGGAATGAGTAATGCTAACCAGGTAGATGGAGGGTATTAGAAATGGTGCCTTCCAGTACCAGGCTAGCTTGATAGAGGAATATGAAAACTGGCACCCACATATGCACATATTCCTGAATAAAGTTGTTACAGATCCTGTCCCTACAGAACATGCCTAAAATTAGTCAATAAGTCTCCTTCAAGTATGGCCCAGGTTCCTTTTAAACTGCTGCCTTTCTGTTGGGTCTTGGTGCAGATGAGTTTGTGTTTGTGAACCAGGCTCTTTATGAGTGGAGTCTTATTTTCCTATAGCCCTGTGGCTCTCCCAGAATTAAACTCTAATGATTTGCAAATCCAGTTGTTATGGGGGCACATTTTACCAGTGCAGGTCCTTAGGGCATTGGTGCTTGATGTGGTACCTAAACCCTTATCTCCTTAGGGAGTACTCTACTTATGTGATATCCTTCCTGCTTGTGGGTTGCCATGCTGGGGATATAGATCCTGACTAGCTTGCATCTCTTCCACTCCTACCTGTCTCAACGTGGCTTATCCTTAGTTGTGTAAGAGCTCTTCTTCTAGTCTTTGGGTCATTCTGAGAGTTGTCCTATATGTAGTTGTAATTTTGGTGTGTCCATGGAGAACTTAAACTCAGAATCTTCCTATTCTGCCATCTTGATTCTCTCTTCATTTATAAATTCTTTTTGTATTTGTAAGATAAAATCACTCTATTATTGGTTTACTTTGTTTATTCAAGTAAATATATCTTCAAGTTATTATTTTATGGGTGGTAGTAAATCACTATCCTTTCTATCCCTGGGATACTACACTATTTCACGTTTCTCTACACCCTACATAAGTAATTCATTAATTAAAAGCTCCACAATTGTTCTTTTTGAATATGTCATGTGTATTCTGCCCTGAACCTAAAAGTTAAATTTTATTTTATTTTTGTTTTTATTTTTATTTTTTTAAGTAAGCTTTACACCAAAAGTGGAACTTGAACTCACAGTTTTGAGATCAAAAGTTGCATACTCTACCAACTGAGCCAAACAGGTGCCCTTAAAAGTTACATTTTACATGTGTTCATACATTTAATCCTTTCAACATTTTATCCTTGTGTTACAGATATGGAAATTGAGCACAGAAACTTTAAGTAACTTCTAAGATTCAACAGCCAGAAAGCAGAATTAAGATTTGAATCCCAAAGAATCTGACTCTAGCATTCATGCTCTTTAACCCTGCACTAGATTATCTCAGTAACTAAAAAACAGAGCTTCCACTAAGCCATCAAAATTGTATGGTTCTCTATCCTCTGGAAATAATGGGAGGAAGAAAAGCTGATAATAATAGAAGAGCTGACTCAACATAATTCTTTATGTCTTTGGAATAAAAGTAAAATATTCACATTTAATCTTCTTACTAGATTTCTTCAATGACTGATTTCTCACCTTCTTTTTTCTCCAACATTTTCTTCTCAGTTACTTTGCTGCACTCTATCAGTTTCTATATTTATGCTTTCAAATGACTTTCAAGTCATTGGTCACATACCATAGGCTCTAGATTTTCTAACCATTTCTGGTGTCTGATGATACTCAACAACTCACATCCCCAAGTCCCTAAGGAAAGAGCATTTCAGAGGCACAAAGTATAGTTTTCTTTAAAGTTTTTTTTTCAGTCTTAAAAATTACTTTTACTTTAAAAAATTCAAACAAGGGGCACCAGGGTGGCTCAGTCAGTTGAGTGTCCGATTTCAGTTCAGGTCACAATCTCACGGTTCATGAGTTCAAGCCCCACATTGGGCTCACTGCAGTCATTGCAGAGCCCACTTTGGATCCTCTGTCCCCCTCTCTCTGTGCCCTTCCCTGGCTCACACTGTCAAAAATGAATAAATATTTAAGAAAAAATTCAAACAGTAAGATGAAAGCCCCCTTACTTGGTCTACTGTGTGCCAATCTCCTTTTCAAAAATGACTGCCATTAACAGTTTTTATATTCTTCTTGCCCTTTTTCTATGTTTTAACAAGCTTATACTTGTTCTATAACTTTATTATTTTCACTAAAACATGTCTAAGATATATTTCATTGTGTTCTTTAACTGTTGCATTGTATTCGAAGGTACAAAAGTAACATGTTTTTTAAGACAGCATCTTCCTATTTAGGTAGATTTATATAGGTTCCAGATATTTTGCTATTATATGGAATGATGCAAGGAACATGCTTCTACTAACGGTGCATAAGTGAAAGCCTTCAGAAATTGTAAATATTTCACTAAGCCTAGAATTTCAGAGTCAAAAGATATGCTTAGTTTTATTTTATTTATTTTTAAAGTTTATTCTTTTATTTCAGAGAGAGAGCATGAGTATCAGAAGGGCAGAGAGCAAGAGAGAGAGAGAGAATCCCAAGAGGGCTGTGTAATGTCAGTGTGGAGCCTGATGCAGGGCTCAAACCCAAGAACCGTGACATCATGACCTGAGCAGAAACCAAGAGTCTGATGCTTAACCCACTGAACCACCCAGGTACCCCTTAGTTTTATTTTAAAAAAAAAGCATATAAAAAAGAATCCATTTCCTCATATTCTTAATGAATATGTTAGCAATCTTTAAAAATTTTCTCAGATAATGGATAAAAATTGCTCTTGTTTCAATTTTTTTACTTGTTACTAGTGAAGTTATAAATCCTTTCATGTTTATTGCCATTTGTATTTCTTCTGTGAATTGCCTGTTTATATAGTTTATTTTTAACTGGGTTATTCTTATTTGTGGATGTTTATAGCATATTATAGAAAGACAATGTTGCATAGTATATAAGTAATATGCTGTACCTTGATTTTTAGAACTTTATTAGATATTTTGCTAATTCTATGTAAATTCATAGTATGTAAAATTTTTAAATGACTCCCAATATTTGTATGTAATCTAATTTATTCCCCTATAATTTTGTTAATGGACAATGAGATTGCTTCCAGTCTTTTGCTATTAACAATACAACAATGACTATCCTTCATAAGTTACTTTGCACTAAAATGTGGAGTATATTTGTGGGATAAATTTCTAGAAATTAAATTACTCAAGTATTTTCAAAACTCTATATTTTACTTTTATTCATATGTAACATTTATAAATAAAAGTGTACATAATTGTACACTTCAATGGATTATCAAAAAGTGAACAATCCCACATAACCACCACTATGTCAAGAAATAGTATGTTACCAGCAGCTGATTCATGTTCCTGACAATTATTGCTACTCTTTCCTCTTCCAAAATCTGACTTCCTACACCAAAAAAGCAGTTTTGCTTGTTTTTGATAGATGTTTATCAAAAGATAGATATGTGTTTGCTTTTCATTAGGTTATATACCTAGAAACGAAACTTTTGGATTATAGGGTGGGCTAACATAAGTATGCTAAAATGGAGTACATAATGCTAACATTTTATAAAGTAGATTCAACAGTTTACCCTCTGCAGCAATGTATGAGAGTTCCTATACCCAATATCTTTGCAAATATTACCAACATTACTAATGGGGTTGTGTACTTTCTCATATGTATATGCAAATATACTTGTCATTTACATATCTTCCTTTGTGAGATATTTGATCAAATTTCCTGCACATTTTTTTCTATTATTTGTCTTTTTGTTATTGATGACTCATGAGACTCTTTTTACACTCTGCATATGAATGAGTCCAGTGTCAGACACAATCTAAATATCTCTTCCTTGCCCTACCATTTCACTCTAATGGTGCCTTTTTTTCCAAGAGTTTCTTAATGTTTTTCTTTATGATTAATAATTTTTTAGCATGTTGGAGAAATATTTTTAAAGAAATTTTTAATGTTTATTTTTGAGAGAGAGAGAGAGGCAGAGCGCCAGCAGGGGAAGGGCAGAGAGAGAGGAAGACACAGGATCCAAAGCAGGCTCCAGGCTCTGAGCTGTCAGCACATAGCCTGATGCAGGGCTCCAACTCATGAACTATGAGATCATGACCTGAGCCTAAGTTGGCGCTTAACTAAGTCACCCAGGTGCCCCATTGAAGAAATATTTTCTTAACATAAGTGTAATGAAGATATTCTCCTATAATACCTTCTAGAATCTTTGTATATAGTGGGAAAGAACAGTCATATTTTTTCTCTCTATATTTTTTAATTGGCTTTGTAGTATTTATTGGGGGAAAACCTGTCATTTCCTCTATTGCTCTGCAGAACCAATTTGGTTATATATGCTTGGATCTCTTTCTTCACTCTTCTGCGAGTTGGTCTATTTGTCTATTTCTCCTGTGCCAATAGAACACTGTCATGACTAATATAACTTTAATAACTCTTGCTTTCCCATAGAACAAGTCTTCTAAATCTATTTCTCTTTAGTATTGTCTTAGTTAATTGTGGTCCTTTGCATTTCTCTATACATTTTAGAACCAGTTTTAAACTTCAAGGGAAAAAATATGCTAAAATTTATATTGGTATTATGGTAAACCAATAGATCATTTTGTGAAAACCTGACATCTTTACACTATTATTGAATTTTCCACTCCATGATTTAGGTTTGTTAATTTCTTTTTATAGTTTTCTGTGTAGAGGTCTGTGTGTGTGTGTGTGTGTGTGTGTGTGCGTGCGTGTTGGTAGAGGTCTTGATAATCTTTTATTAAGTGTTTTCCTAGATACTTTATTTTATTTTATTGCAAGTGGAATCTTTATACAACTTTAGTTTTATTTTTTCAGTATATGGAAATGCTTGTTTGTTTATTTAATTATTTTGAGAGAGAGCACGCACGCATGTGTGAGTGGGAGAGGAGCAGAGAGAGAGAGAGGGAGAGAGTATTAAACAGGCTGTCATGCCCAGCATGGAGCCCTATGTGGGGTGGATCTTGATCTCACAACTGTGAGATCATGCCCTGAGCCAAAAAATCAAGAGTCAGAGGCTTAACAAAGTAAGCTACCCAGGCACCCCTGGAAATGTCATTTATTTTTACATTGACTTTGTATCTACTAATCTTGCAATCTAATAAAATTTATCTGCAAAGTATTTAAATGTTGTACATACATAATCATTTCTTTCCATTTCCTTCTTTTGTAATCTATATAACTTTGATTTATTTTCCTTTATGTATTGCTCTGGCTAGGTCCTTCAGTACAATGCGAATAGAGGTAGTGATAACAGTCATCCTTGTCTTGTTTTCATATCAGATGTAAAGCTTTCAACATTTTATGTAAAGTATGGATGATATTTGCTGCCATGTATCAGATTAAGGAAATTTCCTTCTTGGTTTAGTTAATGGTTTCTTTTTAACTCATGAATAGAAGATACATTTTACTAAATGTTTTTGCTTTTTGCATCCCATGGCTTACTTTTATAGTTTTCTATTTTATCCTGTTAATGTGATGAATTACATGAATTCATTTCAAATGTTAAACAAGCCTTGCATTCTTGGTATAAACTAAACATGTTTCTAATATGTGATTATTTTATTGACACATTTTATTATTTTATTGACACATTATTTTATTGACACATTCTAATATGTGATTATTTTATTTATATTTTGGCTGGGATTTTTGCACCTATGCTTATGTTCTGCTTTTTGTAATGGTCGTTTCAAGTTTTGGCATCAAGTTATATTGTCCCATAAAGAGATGAATATGACTTTTTCTTTCTCGGCTTTCTCAGAAAGTTTTTATATAGTACTGGTTTTACTTATTTTCTAAAATTTTGTTGGGATTTACAGAAGTAGCCACTTGAGCTCGAAATTTTTGGCAGTTGAAACCGTCTGTGAGCAAGGTGTCCAAGCTGTCTTTCTCTTACAAGTGTCGGTTCTTCAGAGGCTCTATAGTGACTGTTACCCCCACAGTTACTTACATGGAAAATATGCTCTCTGACTTATTCTAACAATCTTCAGCTCCTGAACTTGGTGATATACCTTCATACCCTCTTAAATTTGGTATTCCTTGCCTTTATAGGTCAATCTCTTGAGTATAGAACCCTGAAAATGGCTTCAGCTCAGTCATCTACCATAACTACTTGGGTTAGAAGACAAACATATATTCTTGTCGTATCAAATAATGGGATTATTGACTGTCCCACACTTCCTTCCTCGCTTTCCTTCATTCAAGGGAGTTCCTGCCAGTGTATCTACCAAATAATTTTTCAGTCAATAAAAGGTTCCCCTTATGTATGTTCACATAGAACCTCCACACTGCAAAAACTCCAGGAACACAAGATAAAATTTTTCTTTTTCTTTTAGGCAGTCTTCCTTTCAGATGCCTTCAAAAAGTTTTCTTTGAGCTCATCAAACTTAGCTTAGGGGCAGACTGGGAAGAATGGAAGTAGAACCAAATATATATTTTTCATGTATTATTTGATAAATTATGATTGATTCCAAATTTGGAGGGAAAGATATAGTATTCAGGAAGTGGTATTGGCACAACTCTTAGTCATCAGGAAAGAACTAGAGTTTAATCCCAATTTCATACTTTATATCTAAATTAATGCTAGATAGATTAAATACTTAGATATATTTAAGAAATATATTAAAATAGAATGTAATAATTTTTAATCTTGAAGTGAAGGAAGCTTTTCTAAGTATGACACAAAATCCAGAGACATAAAAGAAAAAATAGAATTACTTTAACAATTTTTAAAAATTTATTCATGGAAAAAACCATCCTAAACAATTTCATAAAGTAAACAAAAACAGGGAAAATACTAGCAAATTACATCAGATAGAAAGCTAACTTCCCTACTATGTAAATAGTTTTCACAAATCTATAAGAGAAATACTAACAACTCTGTAGAAAAATGGACAGAATATAAACAGAAATGTCATAGTACAGGAAAACATGTTCCATTTCACTTAAGATATAAGAAAAGTCTACTAACACAATTACATACTTCCTATCCACAGAATGACAGGGAATAAAAAGTTTACACTATTGTTAGGAAGGTAGTGCAAGATCACGTATTCTTAAACATTTTTGAGGGGGTATAATTTGGCACAAGTTCTATGGAGGGCTACAATCTAGAAATAAAGAATAATTAAAATTATATTAGCTTTTAAAGGGTATAATACAATCCAACTTTCAAAGAATGCCTGACTGGATTATGTTGCTCTAAACCTTCTATTGTCTCTTAGTTTAGCCTATTAGGGGAAATGTGAATACTTTTTGGAGGATGATAACATCATTTAGAACCTGAAATTATCTCTATAATGTTTATTTATAAATATGTAAGTATATATATGATGGTATATAAATTTATATGTCCCATAAAAACAGAAAGAACACCAAAAAGCAAATCTAGATTACATGAGGACAATATGACCAAAATCCAAGACAAATCAACTAGATAGAGATAGGGAGTTATCAAACACATATTGAGGGAACTGTATTCAACATGTTCAAGGAAATGAAGGACAAGAGTGATAATTTAGGAAGATAACAAGAAGCTTTAAAAAGAATCAAATGAAAGGTATAGAACTGAAAAACAAAATAACTAAAATTGAACTCCATGGCTGGATCTACCATAAGATTATAAACAACTGAAGACAGAATTAGTGAATTCAAAAAGACAAGTCAGAAGAAAGCATCCAAACTGAAACACAAGGAGAAAAAGGATAGAAAATAGAAAAACAAAAAAGAATGTGTAATAACATCCTAACAACCTCCCAACATTAAAAGTGGAAATGCTAGCACAAGTCTGACTTCAAGCAAGAACAAATAATCATAGTTTTTATATAAGTTATTATTTTTCGTATACCATTTTCAATCAAGTAAAAATCTAGGTAAAGCCTTCTTTCCATTTTTAGGACTTAAGTATTTTAAAAGAAACATCTCACTATATCAAACATATTAAATAATACAAATTAGAATGTTTAGCTACTTACATTCCATATGCTGAGCTTACAGCAAGACTTGTAATCTGTTGGGGAGGCTCACCATCCACCCACACCAACTGAATAACAAGTTCTGCTTGGTACCCTGGAGGCATCCTCACTGGTCGTGTCTTAACACTAAAAAAGAGAAAAAAGTAGTTCTATCACATACAGTTTAAATAAGTATGCCCATGCTTATCTTCAGAATTTACATAGCATCTTTCTACAGAAATATACAATACCACACACTGAGGGAAGTACACAGGCGGACAGTGTCTTCTAGCTTTCTCAGAATATACCAAATTACTTAAAATTGCTTAGTTTTTTAAATAGCTTTTAAACCAGTTAAGTCCACAACTTCAAATGGCCATTATCCCTTCCTTTTCTTAATTTTTGAGGATGGTATTTTAAATTATTTTTATTATTTACTTTTTTAACAAAAGTTTCTAAATATTTATGAAATATTATAACATATATTAAGTTATAAATGCATAACAATATGAATGACTTAATCTACCACCCAAATTAAGAGTTGAACATATCCAAAACCCAAATTCCTGCTCATTCCTTCTAAATTTGCTTGACCTGCAGCCTTATCTATTCTAGTTTATAGCAACTTGTATCTTTCCAGTTATTCAGTTAAAAAAAAAAGTCATACTAATATCCTTCTCTTGTACCTCACATCAATCAATCATCAAATTCTATTGATGTTACCTTCAAAATATACCCAGAATCTGACCATTTTTTAATTCTCTATTGTGACCATCCTAGTTACGGTTGACAAATAAAAATACAAGACACCCATTTAAATCTGAATTTCAAATAAACAATAAATAGGTTTTATGTTTTGTTTTGTTTATTTTGTTTTGTTTACTGTACGTATGTCCCATGCAGTGTCTGGAATATACTGATACTAAAAAATGTTTATTGTTTATTTGAAATTTAAATTTAAATGGATATCCTGTATTTTTATTTGCTGAATCTGTCAGCCCATAACATCATCTCTGCTTACATTTAATAGCCTCTTTACTGGTCTCCCGGCTTCTACCTTTCCCTTCCATCCCAAGATCCATTTTCAACAAAGCCACCAAAATGATCAATTTAAAATTTAATCAATGGATGTTGAATGTAAGTGATGAATCACTGAATTCTTCTGAAACCAATATTGCACTGTATGTTAAGTAACTAAAATTTAAATTAAAAATAAAATGGTATGTAAAAAAATAATTTGAAAAATAAAATTTAAAACTGATGTCTCTTTTCTATTCAAAACCCTGTAATGAGTCCCCGTTTAATTAGGAATAAAAGCCATGGCCTTACAGTGGCCTATAATTGGCCCTCTATTACTTATCTGACTTCATCTCTTGCTCTTTCCCCCCCCCCCCCCCCACTTGCTCTCCTTGTCCTAGCTACACTGACCTCTTCATATGCAAGGCACTTTAAGCCTTTGTTCTATCTATTCCTTCTGCCTGGAATACTCTTCTACGAGATACATTTCAGGTAAATCCCTCATCTACTTTTTGTTTAAATCTCACCTTCTTATCAGTTAAAAAGTAAAAAAAAAGAAGTATTATTTTAGCAAAATCATAGCAATCATGAGAGGAATCCTTTTTTCTAACATAGTATTCTTGTAGTAGTTAGTGTTCTTGTAGTAGCATTCTTGCAGTGTTTTTTGTCTGGTTGATTGGGGTTTTTTTTGATTCCAAGAAAACTGAAGAAATTCCCTAAAAAGACTTTTTGAATTGGGAGATACCAAGCAACTGGCCAAGTTTCTTCCCTGCCATATGTGTTCCCATTCTATTAAAGCCATATTTTCTTTATGATCTTTCTGGGAAGAACATAAATGCCTTCATAATAAAGGATAAAAATATTGTGCCCTCTTCATAGATATTCAAAGAAAAGACCACAGCACTCCTTGGTTGAGTGTAGATCAATGACAACAACTTAATAAAAGAAAAGAATAATTTTATTTTGTACAGTTTCAAAGTAGTATATGATTAATATGTAAAATTGTTTTAAAATTTGGTAGCAACTCTTACTTGAGGCATGGGATACTGTCCTTTGTTCCTCCTTCACTAGCCACAGTGTTAGTACTTCCAGAAAGACTCCTTGAAGGAAGCTGAGATGAGAGATCTGGAAACGGAGGACTTGTTTCTGGTTCTGGGGTTGTAATATCTTCAATATCATACTGAAGTCGTACCTCTAATGACTTAAAAAAATCAAGTTTTAATTTAACCTAAGTCATAACAATAAGTAACCACATTAAATTACCTGACAACTTTTTTGTAATTATTGTTTTATTCAGATTAATAAGTTCAATTTCAATTCATAGTAAAGTTGAGATATCCCAAATTGATTTAAATACTGCTATTTCAGTATTTGTATTTAAATATGTGGAACATTCACTGGCACTCACAAAAAATGTAAAATATTTCTTAATTCTTCAGAATTATAAGAAAAATACCTACTAGTGAAGATAAAGTTTTTACATGAAAAATTCTCCTAAGATAAAGGTATAAATTACAACTCCATATATAGTAAAAGAAGAAATTGGTCAGTTATTCCAGTAAATAAAATAAACTGGATGTGTTTACACACACATACATAACACACAAATTATTTGTAGAAGGATTTTAGTTTTAAAAAAAACATTCAATTTTGCCTTCAAACTCAGTAAAACATTCCCAAAATAAATTCTAATTTTTGTTTCATTAGCTCAGCTCTTAATTTCATTAGCTTGCTTAATTAAAAAACATTTGATAAACTGTATTGGAATAAAAGATGATCCAAAACCTTTTTTTTAATCTAAAAATGTTTAAAAATTAAGTACTTTATGATTACATTCTATGCTTTAATTAAAATCGATTTTACAACAAACATTTGCTTTACAATGTAAAAATCAGGATCTTTGAGGCTGAAGACAATTGCTTAATAACATGTCATTATGGGGTGTGAATATAGCAATATTATCAAAATGACTGTTATAATTATCTTAAAATTAAAAAACCCTCTAGTGACAGTAACCATTACCAATTATTGTCAACTATACCTAGACACTATACTAATGATTTTATATAATCCTTACAAGAACCTTATGAAATTGGCATTATCATTTGTAGTTTATTACTACTTTGCATTTTTCTATTTTATTTGCACAGAAAATTACATGAGTGATGAAACTGGGTCTTACTCAGACTCTACTACTGACTACTGGATCTTTGTGACTTGCTCAGCATCATGTAGCTATTCGCTGGTACAGCTAGAATTAAAACACAGACTTATCTGACTCCAAAGCCTGGGATTTTAACTAATATACTTTAACAGGGCAGTACTTAATTTTAGCTGTTGAGGTAAAAAGTTATATACAGGTGTTTAGTAGATAATCTTTATTTTCTGATAAAATGGTAAAATGGACTCAGTAGGGATGGCCAATTATCTATAGATGCCTTAATTTAGATTTAATTTATCCCATGAGAGTATCAGAACAATTAAATTACTTGATTAGTTTAAAATTAAGATTATCATAATTATTTCCATCCTATAAAAATGTTGCTATACAGAAATTAAAAATTGACAAGAAAAGGCAAACTAAAAAATTTTAATAAAGATATACATACAACAAAGCCCACATTAATTTGACATTTATGCATAAAGCTACAAATGTCTGTATAAATTCTATACAGACAAAATACATCCTATCTAAAAATACAAGGTTTTGGTACAGAACTGTTTTCATCATTTTAAGCCAAACTATTTTTTAATAAGTTATATAAGTAACAATAATAATTTAAAATCCTATGAATTGGATTACTGACTAAATACATCAGTCTTGATGGCTTAAAACCATATCAAGCACTAGCCAAAATATATGATAATTGCTTTAATAACTCTAGCTATGAACATTAAATTTTAAATAACTTACCACTATTTCCGTTGTAATTTCATGTCTGCTGAATTTATAAATTATGACATATGCAGAGACTCCTGATACACAGAATATTCTGCTCTCTGGACACCAGTAAATCATCTGAATGGCATATGGATCTTCCTCTACAATTTCACATGTTGGTTTTCCTTCTCCTACCTTCTGTTTTTCAAACACTTTTGAAGTTTTTAGCTTATACAGCATCTGCAGAGTTACTACAAGATATTGAAGCATAGTTATCTTCTAATTTGAACTTAATTCTTAGATGTTGTTAAACTCTTTCAGTGTATTTGTTAAACTACTAAAATAGAATCCAAGCAGACAAAATAAATTATATTTTAACTAGTAAGCATTCAATGTCATGAACTCTTATCATAGTTTAGCTGAAGGGAGACTCCAGAGAAAAATAAACATTTATTGAACATATACTATATACCAATGAATTTGTAGGTCCTTTGTATTCATTGTCTCATGTGATCCTCAGAAAAGTCCAATGAAGTGAGTATTTTTATCCTTATTTATTGATAAAAATATTGGGGCTCAAAAAGGTTACAATGGAAATACTAAACCTAATTCTCTCCTAAAGGAGACCCCTTAATCCTTTTTCACAATTTCCCCCTTTGATTGCTACATGAGAGGTTGATGTTATTCATAGAGGGTTTTCTTCTCCCAACAAATTTCTTAGACAATCCTGAAGATGAGAAACATTTGTAATTTACTACCTAGTAGTATTGAAAGCCCAATAATCTGCAATTATTTTAGAAAGGATCTTTTCTGAATGGCCCTGTATTAGAAAAGGATCAGTTATAATTTTTAAAAACTCTGGGTTTGTGAATTTTTTTCAGGAATTTTTATTTGGGGGAATATTTTTTCCATTTTAGACCCTGATAAGAACTCTCCTATAAAAAGCTCTGATTCTACAAAAGATCCTTAAGAAAATTTCCAAAAATCTGGGAGTTTCTGTCAAAAGTGCATAATTTGAACCTAATCATGAGAAACTTCAGTCAAACCCAAACTGAAGATTATACAAAATAACTGGCCTGAGTTTTCAAAAATATCAATTAAATGAAATAAAGATTAAGAAACAATTCCAAATTGAGGAAAACCCAAAAGATGATAAATGCAATAAATAATTCTCAATTTTCTTTTATTATAAAAGATATTATTGGGACAATTGGTGAAAACCGAGTAAGACCTGGAGGTTAGCAGGTATTGCTGTATTGCCATCAGTATTAATCTTCTGATTTTTATAACTCTAATTTGACTATGTAAAAGAACGTCTTATTTGTAGGAAAGATACAGTGAAGTATTTTAGAGGCATGTAATGTAAAAGGAGCATCATATCTGCAACTCAGAAATGGTTACAAAATGCTGTAAGTATATATAAATATATGGAGAAGAAGGAGAGGGGAGGAGGGTGGAAAAACAAATGTAGTATACATTGACATTTGGAAAATCTGGCTAAAAGCTATATAACACTTCATGGTATTTTTTTTTTTCAATTATTCTGTAAGTCTAAAATTATGTCAAATCAAAACATTTTTAAAATGGGTAAGGCTTTATACCAGATGCTATAGCCTGGCTTCTATGTCAGATGGGGTATCACTCCCATGATTATTTTATATGACATAGCAATGCTAAAAGGATACTACAGACATAATTAAGGCCCCTAATTAGTTGACTTTGAGTTAATTAACAGAGATTATCCTTAATGGGGCTGACATAACTGGTGCCCTCTCTGAGGTTAGAGAGACACTGCCTCACCAGCCTTAATAAAACAAGTTGCCATGAGTTCTAAAGCTACAAGAAAATGAATTCTGCCAACAACTACATGAGACTTAATGAGGATTCTAAATCTCAGATGAAACTGCAGCCCTAGCGAACACCTTGACTGCAGTCTCAGGAAACCCTGAGCAAAGAACCCAGCTAAACTGTACCCAGATTCCTGACACAAAGAAAATGTGAGATAATATGTAAGTACTACTCAATTGTGGTAATTTATTAGTCAGCAAATTGAAAACTAATACACATAAAACATAAACTCAATTATTCAAATTCAGTATAACCTCACTTCCTGTACTGGACAGTATTCCACAAAATTGACAAACTAAGTGAAATTTCTTCAATGATATCCATTAAATTGGAAATATGTTCTTATAATTACAGTAAAAATATTAAACATGCTGCAAGCCTTTATAATATGTTTTGAATGGGATAAAATATTTAAAAATTAACCTCTTAAATTATTATGCATGCTTAAGAGTGGCATATACTCTAATCACTAGGATGTTAAAGTGTCTTCTCACATTTTAGATGCCAAGGAGTGAATTTGAGGTGGTGGGATGTTACTATAAAATTGTGTTCTTGGAACAAGGTCAGATTTACAAGAAAAGTCCATCCAAAGAAAATCTTTTGTCCTGTGGAATTTCTCCCTGAGCCATTGATTTCTATTGTGTGAGTTCAGAAAGGGGCCTCAAAATTCGTGGTTTTAAATATTTTAATCATTTTTTCTTGCTGATGATTTGCTCCATTGCTGAAAGACTCTAGCTTGCAGGCTTAGAGTATAACTAATAATCAACCTTCTTCCCTCTGCTTTTGTGTTTATCATAATCTTCCTCAGAAGCTGTTTACTTCTATAGTTTCAAATACCACTTTTATGCTGCCTCTTCATTAGTTTCCATTCTTGGCTGTTCTTCCTACCTGCTAGACATTTTTACCTGGATTTCCTGGTGTAATTACAAGATTCAAACCTCCAGCACTCTCTTATAGTCCTCACCTTGCTAGTTGTTCATCCTCAGAAACTGAGTCATCGCTCACTTACTCTATTCCTCCTATTCCTATTAAAATCGTAAATATCTTCCCAAACTCACATTAAGTATTACCCCATCAAAATACCCTTTCTGGATCTACCTGGTTCAAACAAATCACAAATTTCTGATAACAAACAGAATTCGAGTTGTATTACATTTACAATTCTTATCATACTGTTTGCCTAATAGTCAAATATGTGCATTCATTTATCTGATTTAGTAAATAAAAGTACTATAAAGGATATATACAGATACAATCAATTCTGAAATATCTTTGTGTGCCCTTCAACACTGAGGCAGCCTACCTTATTCCTTAAATTACATAATTCTCAAAAATTTTTAAAGAAATTTTACATTTATCTAATCACTTCTTTTGATTCACATAGGGCTTCATAGACAAATGGAAAAGAAAGTGAAGACTAGTGAGATAAAAGAACTTTTCTAGGACCAGAGCTGGAGGTGAAGGAAATTCCTTCAGTAGAGTTAATCTGACAAAGTATGGTAGTTTTTTCAATGTACCTTACCTTTTGTAAATACAACAGGTTGCTGATGGAGACTTCAGTCCTATCTGTTAATATTACAAAGGAAAAGTATAGTAGAGATAGTACTTTAAACTGATCCAACATAGGAAATGGATTTTTATAACACAGCTATATATATATATATATATGCTAAAACTGTATCTGAAATATTAATCATCCAAAGTAAAAAGTGGCAAATGGCTCTGCGTAAATATTAACTGAGGGTTTTCTGTTATAGAACAAGAGACTTAAAACTTACTTGCCGAAGCATCCCAAAATTTTATTGATCCATCTGCATGACTAGATGAGAAATACATTAGCATTAATTATAGTAAATTTCAAAAATTATAGGCATTCTAACTGTATATAAGAGGTATTGCCAAAATTTGATTTAAAAATCCCATTCCAATGAGAATGAATATATGCTAAAGCATTTCTAAGCTCATAACAACAGTTTACTTTTTAAACAATGCACTAAAATCTAAATTTAAAAAAGAACAATTATTAAGATTTGACTGTAGGAATATTTTTATGTGTAATAGAGAACAACGAAAACTGGCCTGAATAAACAATATATTTTATATAAAACTGTTTATACTTGGGGTGGCTGGGTGGCTTAATCGGTTAAGCGTCCAACTTCAGCTCCGGTCATGATCTCACAGCTTGTGAGTTCAAGCCCCGCGTTGGGCTCTGTGCTGACAGCTCAGAGCCTGGAGCCTCTTCAGATTCTGTGTCTTTCTCTGTCTCGCTGCCCCTCCCCCATTCACACTCTCTCTCTGTCTCTCAAAAATAAATAAACATTTTAAAAAGTTTAAAAAAATTGTTTACACTCAATAAAAAAAATACCTGAGTTAATTCTGATTACATTAAAATAATTTTGAAGTGAATGTCATAGTGAAATTTCAGTTTCAAAATATAAAAAGCAAATCCTTAAACCTATCTAGAATGGTATCATTATTTGGTAATATAGTGGCAATTCTATAAGAACTCATCTAGAAATGAAGATGATAGAATAACCCCAACACATTTTATGAGGTCAGCCTTATCCTGACTACCAAAACCAAAAAATAAAATTATACAACCATATTCCTCAAGCATAGGTGAAAAAATTGTCAACAAAATATTAGCAAATCAAATAAAAAACATATAGAAAGGATCAGACATCATGACTAAGTGCAGTTTATCTTAGGAATGTAAGATTTGTTAAACATTAAAAAAAATCAAACACCATATTGTTATTCATCATACTGACAGATTAAAGAAGAAAAACCATATGGTCATCTCAATAAATACAGGAAAAGTATTTGTCTCCAGCTTTTGGCTATTGTGAATAATGCTTCTGTGAACGTTCATGTAAAAGTTTTTGTATATACCTAAAAGTGGGAGTGCTCAGTTATATGATAGTTATCTTTTTGAGAAATTGCCAAACCATATTCTATATCAGCTGTACCATTTTACATTCCCACTAGCAAACTATGTGGTTCTAATTAATCTGTTTCCTTGTCAACACTTGCTTTTCTTCCTCTTAAAAATTTTTTTAGCCATTGTAGTGGGTGTGAAGTGGTATACACAATTAATTGTGGCTTTGTTTTCATTTCCCCAATGACTAATGATGTTAAGTATATTTTCATGTGCTTGTTGGACATTTGTATATCTTTTTTTGAAAAAGTCTACACAAATCCTTTGTTCATTTAAAAAAATGTCTTTTTATTGTTGGGCTCTAAGAGTTATTTATATATTATGAAAACTAAACTCTATTAGATATATAGTTTGAAAATTTTTTCCAACTCATTGTTGTCTTTTCACCTAATGATGAAGGCCATTTTACCTATTTTTTTCTTTTGTTTACTTTTATGCTTTTGGCGTAATGTCTACAAAATCTCTGCCATAATCAAAGTCATGAAAGATTACCTTGTTTTCTTTTTTGAATTTTTATTTATTAAATATAATTTATTGTGAAATTGGTTTCCATACAACACCCAGTGCTCATCCCAACAGGTGCTCTCCTCAATGTCCATCACCCTCTTTCCCCTCTTCCCCCTACCTCCCATCAACCTTCAGTTTGTTCTCAGTATTTAAGAGTCTCTTATGGTTTGCCTCCCTCCCTCTCTGTAACTTTTTTTTCCCCTTCCCCTCCCCCATGGTCTTCCTTTTTGAATTTTATAGCTTTAGCTATAAATTCAAGCCTTTCCTTATATTTGAGTTAATTTTTGCATATGGTATGAAGTAGGGGTCCAAATTTTTCTTTCAAGTTTTTATTTAAATTCTAGTTAGTTAACATATAGTGCAATATTAGTTTCAGGAGTAGAATTTAGTGAATCTTCACTTACATATAACACCCAATGCTCATCACAAGTGCCCTCAATACCCATCACCCATTTAGCCCATGCCCCTGCCTACCTCCCCTCCAGCAGCCCTCAGTTTGTTCTCTATAGTTAAGAGTCTGTTTTCCGGTTTTTCTCTCTTTTTTCCCCACTATGTTCATCTGTTTTGTTTCTTAAATTTCATATATGAGTGAAATCAGATGGTATTTGTCTTTATTTGACTGGCTTATTTCGCTTAGCCTAATCCACTCTAGCTCCATCCATGTAACTGCAAATGGCACAATTTCATTCTTTTTTATGGCTGAATAATATTCCATTACTCACACACACACCCCACATCTTCTCTATCCATTCATCAGTCGATGGACATTTAGGCTTTTTCCATAATTTGGCTATTGTTGATAATGCTACTATGAATTTCAGGGTGCATGTGTCCCTTCAAATGAGTATATTTGTATCCTTTGGGTAAATACCTAGTAGTGCAATTTCTGGGTTGTAGAGTAGTTCTATTTTTAACTGTTCGAGGAACCTCCGTACTATTTTCTAGAGTGGCTACACCAGTTTGCATTCTCACCAACAGTGTAAGAGGGTTCCTCTTTCTCCGCATCCTGGCCAACATCTGTTGTTTCCTGTGTTGCTGATTCTAGCCATTCTGATAGGTGTGAGGTGATATCTCATTGTACGTTTTATTTGTTTTTCCCTGATGATAAGCAAGGTTGAGCGTATTTTCCTGTGTCTGTACATCTTCTTTGGAGAAAATGTCTGTTCATGTCTTCTGCCCATTTCTTAACTTGGTTTTTATTTGTGTTGAGTTTGCAAAGTTTTTTATAGATTTGGTGGGGGGGGTGGTGGATGTCTAACTTTATTCTTTTGTATGTGGGTATCCAGTTCTCCTAGCAACGTTTGCTGATGAGATTATTCTTTCTCCTGTTAAACAGTCTTGGCACTCTTGTTTAAAAAAACAATCATAGATGTATGATTTCTGGAATCCCAATTACATTTCATTAAATTATATTTCTAATCTTATGACATTACCAAACTGTTTTGATCAGTGTAGCTGTGGAGGAAACTTTACAATTAAGAAGTGTAATTCCTTCAACTTTGTTCTTTTTCAAGATTATTTTGTCTATTTGGAGTCACTTGCAATTTCATATGAATTTTAGGATAACCATTTTCATTTCTGCAAAAAAGCCATTGGGGTTTTGATAGGGATTGTAGTGAATATGTACATCACTTTTGGTATATTATTATCTTAAGAATATTAAATCTTACATTCATAAACATGGGATGTCATTCTGTTTATTTTTGTGTTTTTTTTATTTTTATTTTATTATTTTTTTTTAAATTTTTTTTTCAACGTTTATTTATTTTTTTGGGACAGAGAGAGACAGAGCATGAACGGGGGAGGGGCAGAGAGAGAGGGAGACACAGAATCGGAAGGAGGCTCCAGGCTCTGAGCCATCAGCCCAGAGCCTGACGTGGGGCTCGAACTCACGGACCGCAAGATCGTGACCTGGCTGAAGTCGGACGCTTAACCGACTGCGCCACCCAGGCGCCCCTATTTTTGTGTTTTTAAAATATTTTTTGGCAATGTTTTATAGCTTCTAATGTATAAACCTTTCATCTACTTGGTTAAATTTGTTTCTAAATTTGTTTCAAAAAGTATTTTATTTTACTTTTTGATGCTATTATAAATAGAACTGCTTTCTTAATTTCCTTTGTGGATTGTTCATTGTTAGTATACAAAAACACACTAATACATATATAAGATTATGATATTCGCAAATAGAGCTAATGTTCTTTCTTTCCACTGTAGGTGCTTTTTATTTTTCTTGCCTCACTCTTCTGGATAGAATTTCCAATACAATATGAAGTAGAAGTATCAAAAGCAGGGATCCTTGTCTTGTTCATGATCTCAGAGGGAAAGGTTTCAGTCTTTCACTATCGAATATGATGTTATCTGTGGGTTTTGCAAAAATGCCCTTTACCAGGTTAAGGAAGTTCCATTCCAATAAGGAAGTCACTGAGTTATCTGAATGTTGCTGTTGTGGTTTTAAATCATGAAAGGGGCATCTGTAAAATGCTTTTTCTGCATGAGATAACCTTATTTTTCTTCCCTCCATTTTACTGATGTGGGTATTACATTGATTTGTGTATACTAAAACACTCTTGTGTTCCTAGGACAAACTCCACTTGATCATATTTTATAAATCTCTTAATATTCTACTGGATTGTGTTTGCTAGTATTTTATTGAGGATGCTTGCATCTATATTCATAAGTAATATTGTTGCATAGTTTTCTTTTCCTGTGATGTCTTTGTCTGGCTTTGGTATTAGGGTAAAGCTGGCCCCAAAGAACGAGTTAAAATGTGTTCCCTTCTAGTTTTTGGAAAATGTGTGAGAAGCATTTGGTGTTACCTCCTTCAACAATTGGTAGAGTTCACCATGAAGTCATCTGATCCTGGCCTTTTCTTTGAAGGAAGGCTTTGACTACTAATTCAATCTCTTGTTACAAATTTGTTCAGATTATCTATTTGTTCTGGAGTCAGTTTTGGTAGTTTCTCAGAATTTATCCATTTCATCTAGGTTATTTACTTTGTCAGCATGCAATTGTTCATAATATTCTTTTATAACCCTTTTTACTATGTAAGGTCAAATCCACGTATTCTTTCATCTGCCTGTTCAAATCTGAGGCTGAATCCCTCACGTAAGTTTTTCATTTCTGTTATTGTATTTTCCAGCACCAGAATATCTCTCTCTCTCTCTCTCTCTCTCTCTCTCTCTCTCTCCCTCTCTCTCTACCTACCTACCTACCTATTTATTTATTTTAGAGAAAGAGAAAGCATGCGGGGAGGGGAGGGAAGCCTCGGGGAGAGGGTAGGAGAGCAAGAGAGAGTGAGAGAGAGAGCGAGAGAGAGAATGAATCTTAAGCAGGCTCTGTGCTCAGCATGGAGCCCAACAGGGGATCAATCCCATGACCCTGGATCATGACCTGAGATAAAATGAAGAATGGGAGCTCAACTGACTGAGCCACTCAGGCACCCCCAGGACCAGAATTTCTATTTAGTTTCTTTTTAAAATAAATTTTATTAATACTCTATTTAGTGAGACTTAATTCTTTAATTGATTACCTTCAATTCTTTATCCTTGTTTTCTTTTAGTTCTTTAAGCATATTTAAGACTGCTGACTTAAAATCTTTGTATAGTACGTAAAATGTCAGCTTTCACAGGGACAGTTTCAGTTAAATTCTTTTCTTTCCCCTCTGAATGGGCCATGCTTTCTTGTTTCTTTGTATGCTGTTTCTTTTGTTGTTGAAAGCTGAACTTTTGAGCATTAATGAGGAAGCTGTGAAAATTAGATTTTCTCCCTTCCCAATTTTTCTGTTGATGCTTGTTGTAAGTTTTTGCTGTTAGTTTAGAAAAGTCATCACGTAAACAGTTTTTCGAAAGATAGTATCCTTCACTGTGTTTGGCCTCTGAAAACTCTGCTCCGTTAGCTTACTGGTGACCTAGTGATTTGACAGCAATTTCATTAAATGACTATAGCCAAACAACAGCAGCAACAATAATAAATCCTTTCCATGTCTGCACAGGTTGATTCTGTGTTAGGAAACTGCTGCAATAATAGCCAGGTTATTTCCAACTCTGCATTAGCCTTTACTTACTGTCTGGATGGTGCCTAAAGTTAATCCAAAGGGGAAAACTTAGAATCTTCTCAGGTATTTTTTTAGCATGTATCCAACTGTAGGCAGCATACAGACATCTAGATTCTGCAGTGTATGTGGGAGCTTTACAAAGCCTTTGTTCCCCCCATCTATCTTCTTATACAGCCTATTCTTTCCAAGAGTATAAACTATCTATTGTTTGCCCCTGCTTGTTATCCCTTTCCCCAGGTAAGTGGCAGCTGGTACATCTGCCTTTAATTACTCAGATAAATGCCTTCCAGGAAGCCACTTCAACCCCAGGAAAGCTCTGAGGCAAGCAAAACAAAGGTAAGCCCTTTAGCTAATGCTTCAGGGAGTCACCAAACAGGTAAAAACACAGGTCAGGTACAACTACCATTCTATGAAAAGAAGGTCTGTATTTATTACTCCCTCTGGCACCAGAAAGCTATGTAAGAGGAATGCAGGGTGCTATCTTCATGGCCACCAGTAGTTAACTGTAAAGGAGTAAGATAAAAATACCATGTGGTCTCTTAACAAAATTCAGCAGCTTTTTAAAGAAATGAGATATAGTTGACATTTAACATTATATTAGTTTCAGGTGTACAACGTAATTAGACATTTGTACATTTTGTAAAATAATTACCATAAGTTTAGTTAATATCCATCACCATAGGTGGTTAAAATATTTTGTTTTCTTGTGTGAGGATTTTGAAGTTTTACTCTCTTAGCAACTTTCAAGTATACAATACAGTATTATAAACTATACCCACCATGGTATACATTACATTTCCATGACTTATTTATTTTATAGCAACTTCTGTCTTCATTAAGCATTCCCCTGATTGTTATACATTTTCTATTAGATTCTAGAATTCTGAAAAAATTGATTTTGCCAACATAAGCATTTTTTAGTGGAGAAACCAGTCCTTTGTCATTTTCAGTAATATAACTTCCTGATATTTTGAAAAAAATTGTTTTACTTAGTTAAAACTCTCCTACAGTACAAATCATAAAATCACACCACAATGAAGCATCACAAAATGAATACAACTGTTTAATCACTCAGATTAAAAAACAGAACATCATCTAAAACCCCTTAAATTCTCTTTTCCAATCACTATTTCTACATCTTCCCCAGTGGTTGCCGCTGTCTTGGCTTTTAACACCCTGTATCAGTTTTACCAGTTTTTGAAGCGTCTGTAAATGGAAACAACTATGTTGAGTCTAGTTGATTTCAGTCAGTAATATGTATTACTGTAATACATGTCAGAATGTCAACTTGATTTGTGTTACAGTGTGAAACAACAGATTAAAAAATGATGAACACTGGGCGTTGTATGGAAACCAATTTGACAATAAATTTCATATTAAAAATTGCTGTTTAGAATTCCACTGTATGAATACACCACAGCATATTTATATACTCTAGTATTGTTAAATATTTATGTTGTTTCTATTTTGGCACTATTACAAATTGTGTGGCTCTGAAAATTCTTGAAAACTCTATTTTAGAGTACTTAATACAGGTTTTTATTAGATATATATCTAGGAGTGGAATCAGTGGACTCACCTGAATTCTTAGGTGCTGCCAAAGAATTTTCCAAAGAAGCTATAACCAATTCGTACTCCCACTAACACTTTAAAAGAGTTCTAGGGGTACATGGTGGCTCAGTTGGTTAAGTGTCCAACTCTTGGTTTTGGCTCAGGTCATGATCTCATGGTTCATGGGATCCAGCCCTGTGTTGGGCTCAGCGCTGACAACATGGAGCCTGCTTGGGATTCTCTCTCCCTCTCTCTCTGCCCCTCACCCCCAAAACTAAATAAACTAATAATAATAAAAGACTTCTAGTTGTTCCACATCATGAGGAAAAGGTGCTGATAGTCTCTTTAAAATTTTATCCATTCTGATGGGTATGTGCAATGTTATTGTGATTTCAATTGACATTACTATGAAAAGTGATGAACACCTTTTCATATGCTTATGACCATTTGGTTACTTTGTTAGGTCTCTTGGCCAATTTTTTCTATTGAGTTTACTGTGTCTTTTTCATATATTTATCATAATTATTTATATATCTGATATAAGCCCTTCACTACACAAAATGTAAGAGTCTTCCCTGTAACTGGTATTTTCAGTGTCTTAATGGTGTCTTTTGAGGAAAAGTTCTTAATTTAAAAAATTTTTTTTCCAACTTTTTTATTTATTTTTGGGACAGAGAGAGACAGAGCATGAACGGGGGAGGGGCAGAGAGAGAGGGAGACACAGAATCGGAAACAGGCTCCAGGCTCTGAGCCATCAGCCCAGAGCCCGACGCGGGGCTCGAACTCACGGACCGCGAGATCGTGACCTGGCTGAAGTCCGACGCTTAACCGACTGCGCCACCCAGGCGCCCCAAAAGTTCTTAATTTTAATGTAATCTAATTTATAAAATTTTCCCTTTCTGGTTAGTGCTATTTTGTATTTTCTTTACAAAATCTTCCAAAACATCAAAAAGATATTCTCCTCTATTATCCTCCTGAACCTGTATTGTTTTCCTATAGCATTTAAATCTATCATTTACCTGAACACATTTTTATTATGATGTGTGGTAAAGACAGATTCCATATGAATATCCAATTAAGCAGTATAATTTTTTTTAAAAGATCCATTCCTGCTTTGGAGTGTCATGTTCATAAAAAATCAGTTATCTTATACATGGCATATGTTTTTTGGACTCTCTAGTCTGTTCAGCTTTGTCTGGCAGGGTCCATATTTCTGCCATCAACACACAATCTTAGTCACTATAGTTTTATAATAACTCTGAATGTCATTTAATTTCTTTTCTTTTTTCAAGTTTTTATTTAAATTCCAGTTAGTTAACATACAGTGTATGATTAGTTTCAGGTGTACTATATAGTGATTCGACACTTCATACATCACCAGACGCTCATCATAAGTGTACTCTTTAATCTCCATCACCTGTTTAACCCATCCCTCCCCCCCCCCCCCCCCCCCCCCCCGCCAGCTTCCTTCTGGTAACCATCAATTTGTTCTCTATAGTTGGGTCTGTTTCTTGATTTGCCTCTCTCACTTTCTCTTTTCCCTTTGCTTATTTGTTTTGTTTCTTAAATTGCACATATAAGTGAAATAATATGGTATTTGTCTTTCTCTAATTTATTTCACTTAGCATAATACTCTATAGCTCCATGCGTCATTGCAAATGGTTAAGATTTCATTCTTTTTTGATGGCTGAGTAATTTTCCATTGTGTGTGTATGTATGTATGTGTGTGTGTGTGTGTGTGTATCACATCTTCTTTATCCATTCATCAGTTGATGGACACTTGGGTTGTTTCCATCATTTGACTATTGTAGATAATGCTGCTATAAACATCAATTAATTTACTTTGAATTAGTATTTTTCTTTTCTTTAGATAAATACCCAGTTCTGTGATTGCTGGATTGTCAGTAATTCCATTTTTAACTTTTTGAGTCTGTACCAGTTTGCTTTCTCAACACCAGTGCAAGAGAGTTCCCTTTCTCCACATCCTCATCAATACCTGTTGTTTTTTGTTGTTGATTTTAGCCGTTCTGACAGGTCTGAGGTAACAGCTCATTGTACTTTTCATTTGCATTTCCCTAATGATTAGTGACACTGAGCATCTTTTCATGTGTCTGTTGGCCGTCTGTATGTCTTGTTTGGAAAAATGTCTATTCATGTCTTTTGTCCATTTTTATATTGGATTATTTGTGTTTTTGGTGTTGAGTTTTATAAGATGCTTATATATTTTGGTTACTAACCCTTTATCAGATATGTCATTTGCAAATATCTTCTCATATTCTGCAAAATTTCTGTTAGTTTTGTTGATTGTTTCCTTTCCTGTGCAGAAGTTTTTATTTTGATGTAGTCCCAATAGTTTATTTTTTATTTTGTTGGCCTTGCCTCAGTAGACATATCTAGAAAGAAGTTGCTATGGTCAACATCAAAGAAGTTATTGCCTGTGTTCTCTTCTAGGATTTTTACAGTTTTACATCTCACATTTAGGTCTTTAATCCATTTTCAATTTATTTTTGTGAATGATATAAGAAAGTGGTTCAGTTTTCCCAATGTCATTTTTTGAAGAGACTCTTTTTCCCATTGTATATTCTTTCTTGCTTTGTCAAAAATTAATTGACCATATAATTGTGGGTTTATTTCTGGGATTTCTATTCTGTTCCATTGATCGATGTATCTATTTTTGTGCCGGTACTGTACAGTTTTGATTACTGGAGGTTTGTAAAATAACTTGAAGTCTGGATTTGTGATGCCTTCACAGCTGTGTTTTTCTTTCTCAGGGTTACATTTGATATTTGGAGTCTTTTGTGGTTCCATACAAATTTTAGGATTGTTTTAGCTCTGTGAAAAATGCTGGTGGTGTTTTGATAGGGATTGCATTAAATGTGTAGATTGCTTTGGATAGAATAGACATTTTAACAATATTTGTTCATCCAAACAATGAAAATGGAATGTCTTTCCATTTGCTTGTGTCATCTTCAATTTCTTTTATCAGTGTTTTATAGTTTTCAGAGTACAGGTCTTTCACTACTTTGGTTAGGTTTACTCCTAGGTATTTTATTATTTTTGGTGCAATTTTATATGTGATGGATTCCTTAATTTCTCTTCTGCTTCATTATGGGTGTATAGAAATGAAACAGACTTCTGTACATTGATTTTTTTTATCCTGTGGCCTTAGTAAATTTGTTTATCAATTCTAGGAGTTTTTGGTGGAGTCCTTTGGGTTTTCTATATACTATAATGTCATCTTCAAATAGGGCAAGTTTTACTTCTTCCTTGCCAATCTGGATGCTTTTTATTTCTTCTTGTTGGCTGACTGCTGTGGTTAGGACTTCCAATACTATGTTGAATAAAAGTGGCCAGAGTGGACATCCTCATTTTGTCCCTGATCTTAGAGGAAAAGCTCTGTCTTTTCCCATTGAGGATGATATTAGCTGTGGATCTTTCATATATGGCCTTTGTTATGTTGAGGAAGTTCCCTCTAAACCTACTTTGTTGAGGATTTTTAATGAATAAATGTTGTGGCTAAATGCTGTTTCTGCATTATTGAAATTATCATATGGTTCTTATCCTTTCTTTTATTGTTATGTACCATGTTGATTGATTTGTGAATTCTGAACCACGCTTGCAACTCAGGAATAAATCCCACTTGATTGTGGTGAATGATTTTTTTAACGTGTTGTTGGATTCAGTTTGCTAGTATTTTCTTGAGGAGCTTTGCATCTTTGTGTATCAGAGATAGTGGCCTGTACTTCTCTTTTTTTGTGGTGTCTTTATCTGGTTTTGGAATGAGGGTAAAGTTGGCTTTAGAGAATGAATTTGAAAGTTTTCCTTCCATTTCTACTTTTTGGAATAGTTTAAGAAGAATAGGTATTTAACTCTTCTTTAAATGTCTGGTAGATTTCCCCTGTGAATCCACCTGGTGTTGGACTTTGTTTTTTATTATTATTCATTCAGTTTCTTTGCTGGCTATCAGTCTGTTCAAGTCTCCTATTTCTTCCTATTTCGGCTTTCGTAGTTTATATGTTTCAAGGAGTTTATCCATTTCTTCCAGATTTCCCAGGTTGTTTACATATAATTTTTCAAAATATTCTCTTACAATAGCTTGTATTTTTGTGGTGTTGGTTGTTATTTCTCCTCTTTCACTTATGATGTTATTCATTTGGGTATTTTCTCTTTTGTTTTTAATGAGTCTGGTTAGAGGTTATTGATTTCATTTTATCAAAGAAACAACTCCAGGTTTCATTGATCTGTTCTGTTGTTTTTTAGTTTCTATATCATTTATTTCTGCTTTACTCTTTATTTTTTCTTTCTGCCAGCTTTAGGCTTTGTTTGTTCTTTTTCTAGCTTGTTTAGGTGTAAGGTTAGGTTGTCAAATAGAGACTTTTCTTGCTTCTTGGGTAGGCTTGTATTGCAATATACTTCCCTCTTAGGGGAACCTTTATTTTCCAGGTTAAGTCATTCATAGTTTAGTATCATGTCACTTAACTTCCACATATTTGTGATCATTCCAGATTTTTTCTGTGGTTAACTTCTAGTTTCATAGAGTTGTGGACAGAAAAGGTGCATGGTATGACGTCAGTCTTCTTTTGTTTGTCAAGGCCTGTTTTGGGGCTAATTTGTGATTTATTTGGGAGAATCTTCTATGTGCACTTGAAAAGAATGTATATTCTGCTGCATTAGGAAGTAATTTTCTGAATATACTTGTTAAGTCTATCTGGTCCAATATGTCACTCAAAGCCATTGTTTCTTTGATGATTTCCTGTTTAGAAAATTTGTCCATTAACATAAGTGGGATGTGAAAATCCCCTACTATTATTGTATTATTATTGATTAGTTCCTTTATGTTTGTTATTGTATTTAGGCACTCCCATGTTGGTTGCATAAATATTTACAACTGTTGTATCTTTTTGCTGGATTGTCCCCTTTATTATTATATAGTGCCCCCCCTTTTTTTTGTCCCTTGTTACAGTCTTTGTTTTAAAGTGTAATTTGTCCAATATAAGTATTGTTACTCTGGCTTTCTTTTGACATCCATTTGCATGATAAATGTTTCCCCATCCTCACATCTTCAATTTGCAGGTGCCTGTAGGTCTAAAATGAGTCTCTTGTGGGTAGCATATAGATAGGTCTTGGTGTTTGTTTGTTTTATCCATTCTGACACCCTATGTCTTTTACTTGGAGTGTTTAGTATATGTATATTCAAAGTAAATATTAATAGATAAATATTTATTGCCATTGTATCACTTGTTTTGTGGTTGTTTTGATTTTCTCTGATCCTTTCTTGTCTTTCTCTCATATTTTGCTGATTTTTCTTTAGTGATAGATTTGGATTTCTCTTTATTCTTTACATGTTTATTGGTGATTTTTGATATATGGTTAGATTAGGCTTGTTAATAACCTCTTCTGTATATAGCAATCTACATTAAATTGATGGTCTTTTAAGTTTGAAACCATTCTTTTCTCCTCTCTCCCCCTGATGTTTTTAAGTGTGTGTTATTATATTATATCCATTTTTTGTGAGTTGCTTGACCAATTTTTTACAGAAATATTCATTTTCACTGCTTTTGTGTTTCCTGCATTTATACTGTCACTTTTGGTGCCTCCTCTCCATTCAGAATCTCCTTTAATATTTCTTGCAGGGTTGGTTTAGGGGTCATGAACTCCCTTAGTTTTTGTTTGTCTGGGAAACTTTTTATCTCTCCTCTTTTGAATGATAGCCTTGCTAGATATAGTATTTCTGGCTGTGTATTTTTCCCATTCAGCACTTGCACTGTATCATGCCACTTTCTTCTGGCCTGCCAAGTTTCTGTTGAGAAATCTTCTGCTAGTCTTCTGGGTTTTCCCCTGTAAGTTAATGATGTCTTTTGTCTTGCTGCTTTTAAGATTTTTTTCTTTATCACTATATTTTGCAACTTTAATTACAATATGTCTTGGTGTAAGCCTGCTTTTGTTAATTTTGATGGGAATTCTCTGTATCTCCTGGATCTGAATGTCTGTTCTTTCCCCATATTAGAGAAGTTTTAAGCTATTACTTCTTCAAGCAAAATTTCTGCCTCCTTTCTCTTCTTCTGGGACGTCTATATATGAATGTTCTTACATTTGATGGAGTCACTGAGTTCCCTCATCTATTCTCTTTTTGCATAATTCTTCTTTCTCTCTTTTGTTCAGCTTCATTTCTTTCCATGAATTTGTCTTCTAGGTCATTAATTTGTTCTGCTTCTTCCAGTCTGCTGTTCATTGCATAAAGCAAGTTTCTAATCTCATTTATTGCACTCTTCATTTCTGATTCTTTTTTTTTTTTAATTTTTTTTTTAATTTTTTTTTCAACGTTTATTTATTTTTGGGACAGAGAGAGACAGAGCATGAACGGGGGAGGGGCAGAGAGAGACGGAGACACAGAATCTGAAACAGGCTCCAGGCTCTGAGCCATCAGCCCAGAGCCCGACGCGGGGCTCGAACTCACGGACCATGAGATCGTGACCTGGCTGAAGTCGGACGCTTAACCGACTGCGCCACCCAGGCGCCCCTCTTCATTTCTGATTCTTTTGAAACTTTTTTGTCTCTGTGGTAAGGATCTCACTGATGTCTTCCATTCTTTTCTCAAGCCCAGTGAGTATCCTTATAACCAGTGTTTTAAATTCTCCATCAGACATGTTACTTATATCTGTTTCATTTAGGTCTCTGGATATGACCTTATCTTGTTCTTTCATTTGGAATAAGTTCCTCTGTCTTCTCATTTTGTCTAAGTCTCTGCTTTCCTCTGTGTGTTAGAAAAGCCAGTTATATCTCTTGCTCCTGACAGTAATGGCTTTATGAAGAAGAGGTAGTGTAGTGACCAGGGCCTGGTGCTTCAGAGAGTGCCTCCAGCGTGTGTTGCGGGCACTGTACTGTTGTATTCTGGCTGCTTTATCGTGTAGGCCAGTTGTCTGCAAAGGCTCTCCTTATCTGCTGTGAGTTGTGTTTGGTCCCTCGTCTGTGGCAAATTTTAACTAGGTTTGGTTTTGTCTGCTTGTGAAATAAGATCTGTCACCACCTGTTTTGGAACTGAGGACCTGCACAACTCTCTTGTTGGGAGACAGTGTGGGCAGGGATCTGTGCTGGTCTTCTGGCAGAGGGGCCTTCCATACTGGAGCTGAAGTAAGTATGACTGAGAAGCGCAGTTCAACTAGAGTACAGGGCATGGGGCTTAGTAAAAGCAAGTTAGGCAGCCAGTTTCTTTATTGTGCTGCTTCCTGCAGGTGGCTCTGTGTTTGTGCTGAGGGGTGAGGGAGGGAAATGGTCCCCACCTAGCTCCTTTGTTCCCAGAGAAGTGTCTCTGAATGCTGCCTTTCTGGGACATGCTATGAGAATAGCAAATAATCTCCCCACTGTGTGCTCCAGGTGCTCTTCAGATTGCTGTTAAAATGCCATATGCCCCAAGGGTTGTTTTTCTACTTTCTCTCCAAGAGCAGTGCAGTGCCCTCTGGACTCTATCTTAGCCAAGGGTACTGACTTCTAAAACTCCAGGCTTTAATCCCCACTAGTTGCAAGAACTCCTGAAATTCAGCCCCTTCATTTTCCAAGCCAATGGCTATGGGGAAACATTCTTGTGCATTCTCCTGTGTACTCGTCTCTCTCTGCCCTTTTCTGTGATCATGGCTCCCTTGCCTCTGCAGCAGTCAGGACTGTTTCTCTCCTAAACCATGTCTTTGTACTTCCAACATTCTTCAATGTGGCCTCTTCTCTTCCTTTACTTGTGGTTTGTTCTGTCAGTCTTCAGGTCAATTTCTGGGGTATTTAGGATGATTTGATAGTTATCTAGTTGTATTTGTGGTACAAGGTGTAATAGGGTCCTCCCATTCTCCAACCATCTTTTTCAATCTCTCTACTAATTTAATTTCTCACTTTGTTCTTTTTTCCATATTGGTTTGGGTATTGTTCTTTATATTTCTATATAAATATTATAATCAGTACATTAATTTCCACTAAGGAATTGGTACTGATGTTCTTTTATCAGGATTACATTAAATCTTTAGATCAAATTGGGGAAAAAATGATATCCTTATAATATTGAGTGTAACTAATGATTATGGTATATCTCTCCATATACTTAAGTCTTTCTTAACTTCTCAAATTGTTTCACAATTTTAATTGTAGATGTCTTTATATGTTTTGTTAGGTTTATTTCTAGATTATGTGATTTTTTTGTATCCTATTTTAAACTGTATAATTTTGGGGGCGCTTGGGTGGCACAGTCGGTTAAGCGTCGGACTTCAGCCAGGTCATGATCTCGCGGTCCGTGAGTTCGAGCCCCGCGTCGGGCTCTGGGCTGATGGCTCAGAGCCTGGAGCCTGTTTCTGATTCTGTGTCTCCCTCTCTCTCTGCCCCTCCCCCGTTCATGCTCTGTCTCTCTCTGTCCCAAAAATAAATAAACGTTGAAAAAAAAACTGTATAATTTTGTATTTTTTATTTTATACCTGTTGCTAGTTATAAAATACGGTTGAATTTTGCATACTGATGTTTCCAGTGAATTGCTACATATTCAAATTAATTAAAACAGTTTATTTGTACATTATTTTTTACTTATATAATCATGCTGTCTCTGAGTAATAATGGTTAATATCTTCCTTTTCAATCTTTATATTTTCATTTCCATTTTTCTCTATGGAACTGGATAGGTCTACAGTTTAATGTTTAATACTAGGGGTGATGGTAGACATTCTTGTCTTATTCTCAACATGGGAGGAAAAACTTTAAACATTTCACCAATCAGTACATTTGCTTCAGTTTTTTTTATTTTTTAATAGAAATCACTTTTCAGACTATAGAATTTCCCCTATATTCCTAGCTTGCTAGGAGATTTTATAATGAATAGAGGATGAATTTAATCATATTTTCATTTAATTATATGATGGAGATTTTTCAATTTATTTACTTTATATTCATAGCTGTGTTTGGCTTTTTTCTTTAATTTTTTAACATTTATTTATTTTTGAAAGACAGAGGGACAGAGCATGAGTGGGGGAGGTGCAGAGAGAGAAACACAGAATCCAAAGCAGGCTCCAGGCTCTGAGCTGTCAGCACAGAGCCTGACGTAGGGCTCAAACCCACAAACCATGAGATTATGACCTGAGATGAAGTCAGCCACTTAACTGACTGAGCCATCCAAGTGCCCCTTGATAGATGTGTTTTTGAAGGTTAAACCAGCATTCCTGACATAAAGTTGACTTAGTTCTGAGATATCATCCATTTCCTATAGCACTAAGTTTTATTGGCTAACATTTTACCTAGGAGTTTTGCATCTATATTCATAAAAGAGACTGGCCTATAAATTTCCTTTCTTGTGATGTACCTGTTGTGTTTTGGTACAAAAAATATACTGGCCTCATAAAATAATAAAATATTCTCTTCTTCAAAAAAATTCTTTCTAGTCTCTGATTTTCTGAAAGATTGGTAATATTCTTTTTATTTATTTGTTTGTTTTAATCATTAAGTAAGCTCTATGCCCAGTGTGGGCCTTGAACTCATGACCCTGAGATCAAAAGTCACATGCTCCACTGACTGAGACAGCCAGGTACCCTGGTAATATTCTTTTTTAAATGTTTAGACAGATTCCCCAATGAAGACATCTGGGCCCAGGGTTGTCTGTGTGAAAGGTTTCTAATTTTAATTAAATTATTTTAATAGATATATGACTAATCATATTTTCTGTTTCTTCTAGTGCCAAGTATGGTAAGTTGTATTTTTATAGAAGTTTTATCTCATAAATTTTACTATTATAAACACCCTATTATGTTTTAATTGATAGTAAATTGTAGTGAATCCTCTTTTTCATTCAATTTTTTGACAATCTTACAAAACTTTACCAACTTATTTCTATAAACAAACAAGTTTTTTGATCTTTGCTATTATACATTTGCTTTCTATTTCATTAATTTTTTTCTTAATATTAAGATAACTGACTTTTTTAAACTTAAAATAATTAGATCATTGAATTTTAGTTTCTTTTTATTTACATACAGTTATGGGTATAAATTTACCACTAGGTATAAATTTACCTCTAAACATAAACTTAGATGTATCCACATGTAATGATATATTGTATTTTTACTATTTGAGGTATTTAAAAAATTTCTATTGTGATTTCTTCATTAACAGCAGTTAGTTGTAATTACGTGATTTTGAAAAATTATTTTCTTTATATATTTTTGTCATTGACTTGTAGTTTAATTCTCCTGTGGTCAGAGGACATCCTATATAATAATTACAGTTTTTTTACATTTATTTACATTTATATTATGACCCTGTATATGATCAGTGTTGGTCTGTGTTTCATGTGCATTTGAAAAAAACAATGTACATTCTTGAGCTATAGAGTATAATGTTCTAAATATGTTAAGTTAGATTTATTAATCATGCTGTTCAAAACTTAATTATTATGCATTCTTTAATGATTTTTAAGTCAGTTGCAGAGAGAGCTCTGTAATAATTTCATTTATTGCAGAATTGTCTACCTTTCTATCAATATTTCCTTGAATTCAAAATCCTTATGGATTCAACCTTTTATTTTGAAATAGTACCTTTCACCTTTGGTAATGCTTCTTGCTTTAAAGATTAATGTGGTAGGCAGAATTCTAAAATGTTCTCCAGGATTCCTGCCTCCCAGGATAATCCTATATAATTCCTGGGCCTGTGAATTTAATAGAGAATATATTGCTCCTATGATAGACTTTAAGAAGGGAGACTATCTGAATGGACCTAACCTGATCACATCATACCTATAATAGGTCTAGAGGTCAAAGGTAAGAGTATTCTGAGATTTGAACATGAGAAGTACTAGATGCATTGTAACTGGCTTGAAAGTAGAGGGAGCCACATGGCAAAGAATGCATGTAATTTCTGGGAGTTTAAGATGGCCCCACTGATGGCCAGCAAGTAAATGGGGATGTTAGTCCTACAATGACAAGGAACTAATTTCTTTTGACAAAAAGAATGTGTTTGGAAGCAAATTCATCTTCCCTCAGAGCCTCCAATGAAAACTCAGCCTGGCTGACCTCTTGATTTCAGTCTCATGATACTTTGAACAGAAATCCCAACTATGCAGTGCCAGATGCCTGACCTATAGAGCTATGAGTTAATAAAAGGATGTTGTTTCAAGTTGCTAAGTTTGTGGTGATTGGTTATGCAGCAATGGAAAACTACTGATACAAGTGATTTATACCAGCATTTTAAATTATTTACATCGTATAATTTTTCATGCATTTACTTTCACAATTTTGCTAGACATATATTTAATGTGTCTCTTGTATGCAGCTTAGAATTTGGTTTTGATTTTTATTCATACTGGCAGTTTTTGTCTTAAAATTGGAGAATTCAGTCCAATTACATAAATACTGCATATTATCAGCATAAATACTGATATATCTGAATTAAACCTACCAACCTTACAATTCTTCTATTTGCCTAACCTACTGTGTCTTCTTTCTCTTTCTTTTCTGTCCTTTTAGGGATTAATCACATTTAAAAACATTCTATTTTATTGGTCTTTGAGTATTATTGTACTTATTATTTTGGTGGTTACCACAAATATTACAAAACTGATCCTTAAATTGTTGAGTCCAAATTAAACTGGTAAATTTATATTTTCCCAGACAAAACAAGAAATGTTAAATGTTTTAGCTCCATTTTCCTCTCCCACCTTTTACAATATTATATTTTTATTTTACATCACGATATTAAAAAATTAAATGTTTTAATATTTATACCAACATATAATATAGTATAAATATAGTATAAAAAGTCAATATTTATTTATATTAATTCCTGCAATTATTTCTTTCCATTTTGCTTATTTAATTTCTGCATTTTAATTGTCTGGGACTATCTTCCTTCTATCTAAAACATTCCCTTTTTTGTTTGCTTTAATTTGTGCAGTTCTGCTGGCAACACTTTCTCAACATTTGAAAAAAATTTCACTTTCATAATTGAAGGATATTTTTGCTAAATATCAAATTCTGTCCTGGTAGTTTTTTATAGCACTATAGATCATTACAATATCTTCTGTTTTCACCATTTCTGTTAAAATATCAACTATTAATCTTATTGTTGCCCCTTTTAAGGTAAAGTGTCTGCATCAAAGAATTTTTTCTTTGTCCTTTGTTTTCATAAGTTTTACTACAGTCTGTGTAGATGGTTTTCTTTATATTCACTCTGCTTTTGGATTTTAGCATTTTTCATATCTCAACAGGAAAATTCTTACCCATTATCACTCAACAATTTATTCTTCTTTATTCTCTTTCTCCTTTTTGTTTGTGTCTCTAATTATGTATATGTTCAATTCTTTACCATGTATCATATCTCATGCTTTCAGTTTCTTTTCCCATCGTGCTTGCATCTAGATATTTTCTATTGATGAGCTTCCAGTTTACTAATCGTCTTTCGGCTGTGACTAAATGCTATTAAATTAATAGATGTAGTTGTTATTTCCAGTTATAATAACTTTAAATTCTACAGTTTACATTTACTCTTATTGTGGTCAAACCATAACATAAAATTTACCATCTTAAACACTAAGTGTATAATGCAGCAGTGTTAACTATGTATACAGTGTTGTGCGGCAGATCTCTAGAACTTTTTCATCTAGCAAAATTGAACCCCACATCCACTGAACAACAGTTCCCTTTTCCCCTCTCTCCCTAGCCCCTAGCAACCACTACCCTAATTTCTGTCTTTATGAATTTGCCTATTCTAGGTACCTTATATAATTGGAATCATGCAGTATTTGTCTTCTTGAGATTAGCTTGTTTCACTGAGCATAATTTCCTTAAGTTTCATCCACATTGTAACATATGACAAGATTTCCTTCTCTTTTTTTAAGGCTGAATTGAATAATCTATCATGTGTAGCACATTTAAAAAATCTATTCATCTTTTGATAGATATTTAGGTTGCCTCCACCTCTATGCTATTGTGAATAATGCTGCAATGAACATATCTCTTTGATATTCTGTTTTCAATTCTTTTGAATATCTAGAAGTGAGATGGCTGGGCTATAAGGTAATTATACTTTTAATATTTGAGGATGCTGTAAACTGTTTGCAATAACATCTGTGCTATTGTACATTCCAACCAACAGTGCACAAAGTTTCCAATTTCTCCACGTGTTTGTTAACACTTGTTATTTTCTGTTTTTGTTTTGTTTTAGAGTGCCAATAAAACAAGTGTAAAGTGATACTGTGATTTTCATTTGCATTTCTCTGATGAGGAGTGATGCTGAACATCTTTTGTATGCTTGTTAGCCATTTGTATATCTTCTTTGGAGATACAGCTATTTAAGTCCTTTGCCCATTTTTAATTGGATTTTTTCTGTTGATTTGTAGGAGTTCTTTATATATTTTGAACATTAACCCTTTATCAGATACATGGTTTGCAAAAACCTTTTCCCATTCTATAGGTGGCCTTTCTCCTCTGTTGATTGTTTTCTTTGCTTCAAAGAGGGTTTTAAGATTGATGTAGTCCCATTTGTCTATTTTTGCTTTTGTTACCTGTGTTTTTGGTGTCACATCCAAGAAATAATTGCCCAATCCAATGTCATGAAGATTTCCCCTATGTTTTCTTTTAGGAGTTTTAAAGTTTCAGGTCTTATATTTAAGTTTTTCAATTTTCAGTTGATTTTGTATATGGTGTAAGGTAAGGATCCAACTTCATTCTTTTGCGTGTGCAAAGACTGTTTTCCCCACATCATTTGTTGGAGACACTATCCTTTCCCCACTGGATAGCTCTGGTACCTTTATCAAAGATTTAACCATATAGAAGACAGTTTATTTATGAGTTCTCTATTCTGTTCCAATGGTCTGTATAAGTCTGCTTTGATTAATTTGTATTATGTTTTAATTATCATGTCTTGAAACCAGAAAGTGTGAAGACTCTAGCTTTGTTTGTCTTCATCAGGATTATTGTGGATATTTGTGGTCCTCTGAGATTCCACATTAATTTTAGGATTTTGTTTCTAGTTTTGCAGGATACACCATGGGGATTTTGATAGTGATTTACTCTGAATCTAGATCACTGTGGGTAGTGTGAACATTTTAACATTTTAACATTTCTGATTCATGAACATGTGGTATCTTTAATTCATGTCTTCTTTAATTTCTTTCTTCAATGTTTGGTAGTTTCATTATACAAGAATTTTGCCTACTTGGTTAAGTTTATTCCTATAAATTCTTTTTCATGCTATTGTAAATGAGATTGTTTTCTTAATTTCCTGTCAAACTGTTCATTATTAGGGTACAGAAATGTAACTGACTTTGTGTATTGATTTTGTATCCCACAAATTTGCTGGATTTTATTTAAAAGTTGGTGTGTGTGTGTGTGTGTAAACTTACAACTTTTCTGCATACAAGATCATGTATTCTACAAATAGATATTCTAATTCTTCTTTTCTGACTCGGGTGCTCTTTATTTTTCTTATCTTACTGTTATGGATGGATTTTCCAGTATTCTGTCAAATAGAAGTTGTAACTGGGCATTCTTCCCTTGGTCCTGATCTTAGAGGGACAACTTCCAGCTTTTCCATCATTGAGTATGATGTTAGCTGTGTGCTTTTCATATATGACCTTTATTATGGTGGGACAATTTCCTTTTATTACTAGTTTGTTGATTTTTTTTTATCCTAAAAGGGTGTTGAATTTTGTCAAATGCAATTTTCTGTATCACCTGAAATGACTGTGTGCTTTTTGTCCTTTATCCTATTAATGTGGTTTATCACAGTGATTGATTTTCATATGTTGAACCATCCTTGCATCCCAAGGATAAGTCCTACTTCGTCATGATGTATAATCCTTAAATGTGTAGCTGAATTCAGTTTGCTAGTATTTTGTTGAGGATTTTTGCATTGATATTCCTTGGGGATATTGGTCTGTAGTTTCTTTTCCTGGTAGTATCTTTGTTTGATTTTTGTATCAAGATAATGCTGACCTCATAAATGGGTTTGAAAGTGTTCCCTCCTTTCACTTTTTCCAAAGAGTTTGAGAAGGACTGGTGTTAATTCTTCTTTAAATGTTAGGTAGAGTTGTCTAGAGAAGGCATCTAGTCCTAACTTTTCTTTGTTGATTTCATTTATTTATTTTTTTATTATTATTACTCAGTCTTCTTGCTGGTTTATAGGCATGTTCAGATCTTTTTATGTCTTCATGATTCAGTCTTCATAATTTGGATAAATTTCTGGAAACATACATTTCTTCTAGATTACCCAGTTTGTTAGCATATAATTGTTCAGAGTAGTCTCTCATGAACGTTTTAATTTCTGCAGCATCAATTGCAATGTCTCCTCTTTCATTTCCAGTACTCGTTGAGTCTTCTCTCTTTTTTCTTAGTCTATCTACAGCTTTGTCAATTTTGTTGATCTTTTAAGAAATAATTTTTCAATATCTTTACTGTTTTTCAATTTGTGATATCATTTTTATTTCTGCTATAATATTTTCTTCCTTCTGTTAACTTCAAGTTTAGTTTTTTTCTTCTTTTTCTTATCTCTTGAGGTGTACAGTTAGATTGTTGATTTGACATCTTAACATCAGCATTTTCTAGTATAAAGTTCATACAGGTTTACTTATAAATCTCTTAGCAGTGCTTTTGCTGAATCCCATGTTTTGGTATATCGTATTTTTATTTTCATTGTCTCAAGATATTTTTCAATCTCCTTGTGATTTTTTTTTAAATTTTTTTTTTCAACGTTTATTTATTTTTGGGACAGAGAGAGACAGAGCATGAACGGGGGAGGGGCAGGGAGAGAGGGAGACACAGAATCGGAAACAGGCTCCAGGCTCTGAGCCATCAGCCCAGAGCCCGACGCGGGGCTCAAACTCACGGACCGCGAGATCGTGACCTGGCTGAAGTCGGACGCTTAACCGACTGTGCCACCCAGGCGCCCCATGATTTATTTTTTGACTTATTGGTTGTTCAAGAGAGTGTTGCTTACTTTCCACATATTTGTGGATTTTCCAGTTTTCCTTTCACTGTTGATTTCTAGTTTCATTTCATTATGGTTGTAAAAGATAGTGTTATAATTTCAATCTTTAATTTGTTAAGACTTATTTTGTGACCTAACATGTGATCTATATTGGAGAATGTTTCATGTGTAATTGAGAATAATATGTATCCTACTGTTGTTGAATGAAGTGTTTTGTACATGTCTGCTAGTTCCACTAGCAGATCTATTAATTAGTAAAAGGGGGGTGTTGGAATCTCCTATTTTTGTTATTGCCTCTTCCTCCCTTTAATTCTTTCAATGTTTGCTTTATATATTTGGGTGATCTGGTACTAGGTACATATGTATTTTACAACATTTATGTCTTTCCGATGTACTTGCCTCCTATGACAATTTTTTATTAAAGTATGGTCATTCTTGCCTGCTTTTGGATAGACATTGCATGGATATATTTATCTATCCTTTCACTTTCAGCCTATGTGTATCCTTATACCTAAAGTGAATTTCATGTAGACAGCACATACTTGGATCTTTTTTGTTTTCTAATCCATGCAACCACTTGATTTGGGAATTTAATTGATTTACGTTTAAAGAAATTACTGACGGGAAAGGATTTACTATTGCCATTTTAAAATTGTTTTCTGTGTATCTTGTATTTATTTTGTCCTACATTTTCTCTTCTTGCCTTCCTTTGCATCTCATTGACTTTTGTAGTGACATGCTTTAATTCCATTCCTATTTTCTTTTGTGCATATTCTATAGGTATTTTCTTTGTGATTACCATGTACATCACATAAAATATTTTATAGTTATGCCAATCTGTTAAAAAATGATACCAAGTTAGTGGTGTCTAGGTGGCTCAGTCAGTTAAGCATCCAGCTCTTGATTTCAGCTCAGGTCGTGATCTCACAGTTGTGAGATGGAGCTCCATGTCAGGCCATGTGCTGAGTGTGGAGCCTGCTTAAGATTCTCCCTCTCTCTCCCTCTGCCCCTCTCCCCTGCTTGCGCTATCAAAAAAAAAAAAAAGTGATACCAACTTCATTTGCATTAAAAAATTCTACTCCTTTACAACTCCCCCTTCACTTTGTTATTAATGTCACAAATTACATCTGTTTATATTTTGTAACTATTAATATAGTTTTATATACTTTATTTTTTTTTCACCATGGTAAATTTAATTTTTAATCCCCATCACCTATTTTACCCATCCCCCTTCCCTCCTCCCCTCTGGTAACTATCAGTTTTTTCTCTATAGTTAAAAGTCTGTTTCTTGGTTTCTCTCTCTTTTCTCCTTTGCTAGTTTTTTCCTTTAAATTCCACATATGAGTGAACTCATGTGGTATTTGTCTTTCTCGAACTTGTTTCACTTAGCATTATCCTAACTCTATCCATGTTGTTGCTAATGGCAAGATTTCATTATTTCTTATGACTGAATGATACTCCATTGTATGTGTGTGTGTGTGTATATATATATATGTATATATATATATATATGTGTCTATTGATAGATGAATGGATAAAGAAGTTGTTGAGATATACATATATATATCTGTATATATATACATATATATATGTATATACATATATACATATATATATATACATATATACATATATATACTTTTTTATCCATTCATCTATCAATAGACACTTAAGCTGCTTCCACATTTTGGCTATTGTAAATAATGCTGTAAAAACAGGTGTACATGTATCCCTTGTATTAATGTTTTTGCATTTTGGAGAAATATCCAGTAGTGTGACTACTGGATCATAGGGTAGTTCTATTTCTAATTTTTTGAGGTAACTCCAAACTATTTTCCACAGTGGCTGCATCAATTTGCATGCTCTCCAATAGTGCCTGAGGGTTCCTTTTTCTCCACATCCTTGCCAACATATTTTGTTTCTTGTGTTTTTCATTTTGGTCATTCTGACAGGTGTGAGGTGATAGCTCATTGTAGTTCTGATTTGTATTTCCCTGATGATGAGTAATTTTGAGCATCTTTTCATGTGTGTGTGTTGGTCATCTGTATGTTTTCTTTCAAGAAATGTCTATTCATATCTTCAGCACATTTTTAATTGGGTTATTTATTTTGGCAGTATTGAGTTATATCTGTTCTTTGTATACTTTGGATACTAATCCTTTTATTGAATAGGTCATTTGCAAATATGTTCTCCCATTCTGTAGGTTGTCTTTTAGTTTTATTGATTGTTTCCTTTACTATGCAGAAACTTTTTATTTTTATATAATCCCAATAGTTTTGATTTTGTTTCCCTCATCTCAGGAGACATATCTAGAAAAATCTGAAAATCTGCTATGGCTGAGGTCAGAGAGATTACTGCCTGTGCTCTCTTCAAAGATTGTTATGGTTTCAGGTCTCACATTTAGGTCTTTATTCTTAGTTTATTTTTGTGTATGGTGAAAAAAAAAGTGGTCCAATTTCATTCTTTTGCACATGGCTGTCCAGTTTCCCCAATACCATTTTTGAAGACTGTCATTTTCTCATTGTATATTCATTCATTCTTTCTTTATTGAAGATTAAGTGACCATATAATTGTGGGTTTATTTCTTTTTCTTTCTTTTTTTTAATTTTCTTTTTCATGATTGCTTTGGGTATTCAAGGTCTTTTGTGGTTCCATACAAATTATCTGATTGTTTCTTCTAGCTCTGAAAAATGCTATTGATATTTTGATAGGGATTTCATTAAACATGTAGATTACTTTGGGTAGTGTACATGCTTTAACAATATTTGCTCTTCCAACTCTTCCAATCCATGAGCATGGAATGTCTTTCCATTTCTTTGTGTCATCTTGAATTTCCTTCATCAGTGTTTCATAGTTTTCAGAGTACAGGGCTTTTACCACTGTGGCTAAGTTTATTCCTAGATATTTTATTGTTTTTGATGTAATTATAAATGGGATTATTTTCTTCATTTCCCTTTCTACTGCTTCATTATTAGCATATAGGACTGGAATAGGTTTCTGTACAGATATTGTTTCCTGTGACTTTACTGAATTCATTTATCAGTTGTAGTAATTTATTGCTGGAGTCTTTCAGGTTTTCTATGTACAGTATCATGGCATCTGCAAATAGTGAGTTTTACTTCTTACCATTTTGGATTATTTTATTTCTTTTTTTTGTCTGATTGCTGTGGCTAGGACTTCCAGTACTTTATTGAATAAAAGTGGTGAGAGTAGACATTCTTGTCTTGTTCCTGATCTTAGAGGAAAAGCTCCCAATTTTTTTCCATGAGTATGATGTTGGATGAGGGTTTTTCATATAACGCCTTTATTATGTTGAGGTATATTCCCTCTGGACCTACTTATCAGAGGGTTTTTATCATGAATGGATGTTGTACTTCATCAAATGCTTTTTCTGCATCTATTGAAATGATGGTTTTATTCCCTTCTTTTACTCATTTAGTTTTATACAGTTTTTTTTAAATGCTTTTATCTCCTAAATTGTAAACTTGAATTTAAACTTATTTATATATCACCACTACAACATTACAGGATTATGTTTCTGTCTATATATTTTCTTATGCTTTCATTTTGTTCTCTAGTGTTCATTTTAACTTGAAGAACTCTCTTTAGCAGTTTTAGTAAGGCAGGTATATTGGTGATAAACATTCTCAGCTTTTGTTTATGTTAGAAGGTCTTTATTTCTCCATTTTTGAAGTAGTTTTCCAGTTACAGTATTCAGGGCTGGGTGTTTTTTTCTGTTTGTTTGTTTTTTACTTCTCACACTTTGAATGTATCAACCCACTCCCTTCTAGACTAAAATGTTTCTGTGGAGAAATCCAGATTATCTTATGGAGTTTCCATATGCATAATGAGTAGCTTTTCTGTTGCTGCTTTCAAGATTATTTGTTTGTGTTTGGTTCATTTGACTATGATGTATATCATTGTGGGCCTCTTCGTGTTCAACTTCATTGGAATATTTGAATGCAAATGTTTATTTACTTAGATTTTGGAATTTTTTTACCATTATTTTGTCACATAAGTTCTCTGTCCCCTTCTCGCTCTCTTCTCCTTTTGGGACCACCATAATGCTTATATTGATCTGCTTCATGGTATTCTCTAAGTCCTTTAGGCATTTGTTTTATTTCTCTCATTTGATAATTTCATATTACCTATCTTCAAGTTTGATGATTCTTTCTACATATTAAGTCTTCTATTGATCCCTCCCTTTAATAAAAATTTTCAATTCAGTATTTTTTTTCCCAAACTCCTTTTTGGTTGTTTCTGTGTCTTTACTGATATTCCCATTTCATTCATTCATCATTTTCCTAATTTTGTTTAGCCTAAACATGTACTCTTACAGTGCATTGAGTTTAAGAAAATTATTCTGAACTGTCAGTTAATTCACAGATATCCATTTCCTTAGGATCAGTTGTTTTTTGGAGAGTGTTTTTGTTCCTTTGGGCTATATTTCACTATTTCTTTGTGTTTATTATTTTTTGTTGTGAATTTAGCATTTGAAAATGTAGCCACCTCTTATGGGCTGGCTTTGTACAGGGGCGAATTTTCACCCATCGGCCCATGTAGAGATCCTAGGGGCTTCTCGAACCTTTAATGAGGATGTGTCTTTTTTGGGCTGTGTGTAATAATTTCCCAATTATAGAAGTTTCTGGTTTCTTTACGAGTGGCTTGCAGTCTCTTGCTCCCTCTACAGTCTGTTGGCAGCATTGCAAGTTTTTTGGTGCTTCAACAAACACTGAGCGTTTTTGTTGTTGTTGTTCTCTGCTGCCCCCAGGGATCCATCTTTCATCAGTACCATAGTTTGTCTCACCTGTCAATCTCCAAGGGATCCCCCTGAAAAGCAGGAACGTTGAATGTACAGTCTGTTCTTCTATTTCCCTCTCATGAAAGAAGATGCAGGTTGGACCTTCCTCTTGAACACAAGCTGTGACAATTTGGAGGAGGAGCTCACACAGTTGAAATGAAATGAAATGGCTGTGGCTATTTTAGGCTTTGAACTTGCCTGGAGTACTATTATTTCCTAACTAATCTCTGGGTTTTCGTGAAGGCTTTTTGAAACATATATTGTTGTTACATCAGTGTTTCTGGGCTCCCTATTCTGACATCTTTCTGATGTCACTCTCCACTGATTACTTTATAGAGTATTTTCCCATCACTTTTCTCCCAATCTGACTATACTATTGTATTTGAAGTAAGTGTATTGTAAACAGCATATAGTTGGGCCATGTGTTTTTTTTTTATATATATTTTTTTCAACGTTTATTTATTTTTGGGACAGAGAGAGAGCATGAACGGGGGAGGGGCAGAGAGAGAGGGAGACACAGAATCGGAAACAGGCTCCAGGCTCTGAGCCATCAGCCCAGAGCCTGACGCGGGGCTCGAACTCACGGACCACGAGATCGTGACCTGGCTGAAGTCGGATGCTTAACCGACTGCGCCACCCAGGCGCCCCAGTTGGGTCATGTTTTTAATCCACTCTGCCAATTTGTGCATTTGAATTGGTGTACTCAGATCATTTATATTTAATATCATTGATATGTTAGGGCTTCAGTCTTTTTTTTCACTGTTTGTTTCCCCCTACCTTTCTATGGATTACTTCAGTTATACATCCATTTGATGTATGAATAATGTTTTTGAGTGTATCTTTGCACATATTTTTAATGGCTGTTTTAGGTATTACATTATATATTTATAACTGGTGTCATCATACTACCATTTTGAGGTAAGTATAAAAACCTTATCTCCTTTTTACTTCCCTTTATCCTCTTGCATTTGTAATTGTCTTCAATATTTCCTCTAAGATATATTTATTAGGTATAGGATTCTGGATTGCCAGTTGTTTTATTTCAGCACTTAAAAGAGATCAGATTTTCTTCTGGCCTTCATAGTTTCTGATGAAAAATCCACTGTCATGCATTTGGTTTTGCACTATCAGAAAGGTGTCATTTCTCTTATTTTCATGATTTTTACTTGGTGTTTAGTGTTCATAAGTTTGACTATGATGTGTTCTTTCAGCTTCTGGAATCTAGAGGCTCAAGTATGTTGTCAAAATTAGGAAGTTTTCAGCTATCGTTCCTTATGTAATTTTTCGGTCCTGTTTTCTTCTTTCCTTCCTCACTGGACTTGTCTTGACACAAGAGGAGGAAAGTGTGTGGCTCATTACTGTTGGGCAGTGGTTGAAATTATGGTTCCCCACATTATCTCTAACACCACATGTGATGGGTTTCATTACCACCCAGAAGGGTTAAAAGTTCTAGCCCCCTACTCAGCTCAATGTCAGAAACTGATGCTCCCCACTCGGCCTCTGCATAGTTTTTTTCTGTTGTGGTTAGCTAGAATAAAGAGATTATTTTTTAACAGTTTTCTGTCTTGATAGGTTGCCCCTTACATCATCCTTTGAGTAGACAGTGCTTTTATTGGACTTTTTGTTTAGTCTGTGCCCACTGGCAGTTCCAAGTTGCCAGCTTCTTCAACTCCAATTCTGAGATAACAAAGCAAAAAGGAAACCTAGGAAACTCACCACCATGTCATTTCTTGGGTGTTGGGGGGGCCCTAACCAGCCTCGCTTCTCTCCATCTTTTCCAATCATCTTATGTTTGTTTAAAATATTGGGGTGCCTGGGTGGCTCATGTCCAACTCTTGGTTTTGGCTCAGCTCACGATCTCACAGTTTGTGGGTTCAAGCCCCACAATGTGCTCTGCACTGACCTTATGGAGCCTGCTTGGGATTTTCTCTCTCTGCCCCTCCCCTTCTCTCTCCTCCCCACCCCCAAAAAAACAATAAAAATAAATAAATATATATTTTTATATATTATATATTTATTTATACATAATTATATATATATATATATACACACACACACATTTAATAACTGGGGCTTTTGGTAATGCTTAGTGGGAAAAATAGGAAAAAATATATTCCATATCTCATAAGCAGAATGCCTTATAATAATCTTTTAAGTCTCATCTTTATCTGTTGTTATATTTCTATTTTCATTCCTAATATTAGAGCATGAAGTCAGTTCCTATGGGAAGTAGTGACATTTCTGGTACTGCCAGAGCACAATTACAGGAAAGTATAAAAATTCATAATATCTTTTTGTTTATGAATTGATAAAGTCACAAATCACATCCCACTTACCCAGTAATAATAATTTCTGGATATGTTTGTGTTCCAAGGTTCCAGGCTCCTCCACTGATTGGCCACTCCTAAATAAATTATTCAGGAAGAATTTATGAGTTTTATTTTTTTTTAATTTAAATTACTTAAAATTTTTAAAGGAAAACACTTTAAAATAATGGCAAAAGATTCATTTAAAAATAAATGGCCATAAAGTAAATGATGAAGTGTGCAGCTTTTACTTAATTTAATTGAACAAACAATTCCAAGTGCACAATTCCATCTTCTTTAAAAGTACAAATTTTAACAAAAATTACCATATACATAAAAAGTACTAAAGAAGTATTTTAATCATACAAATACAGTGTTGCTACGTTTGCCACATGGTCTCTGTACCAAACTATTGTAGTTCCATTTAACACAGAGTACTATGTAAATTGTGCCCCTTGGAGTTGTCAATTCCAACAGCCCTGTGTAAATAGAAACCATAAATTACTATTGCCAGTATTTTAATCCTATAGTTAAATACAACAAAATTGAATTGAGAAAGTTATTTAACAAATGACTTTTGTTAGTTATGCCTTATAACCACTGAATAAGAAATAGTTAACTGAAGTTGACTCTTGAATTTTGTAAAACATAATCCTTCATCTGAAATAATTAAAAATTACATCTTATGATTCAAATATATGCTAGTTTAAATATATACTTGGGTAAATGTACCTCAGTATGTAAGTCTATACTATCATATGTATTTATAAAATAAGTATATAAGAAATTTATATTTGTGTAGGCTTAAGGCTATGTGGCATTTAGGAAAATTTAAATTTCACAAGTTATGTCTTATAGACACCAGCTTATGACCTCAGAAGAATTTAGTTCAAGTATTCTTAAATGGAAGGTCAGAAAATAACAGGAAAAAGTATGATCATATGATATGAATATAAGAAAACATTTTTAATGGTTACTTTTACCTTATTACTGTATCCTTGTTTTTTATGCTTGGCTCCTATAGAGTAGAGTACTAGAATCAGATCTGGTGGGCAATCAGCAAAGTATGCTGTGCATGTAACTGGTGATTCATGAATGTCCATGGGATACGGATTTTCAAAGATTGGAAAACTAATAGATGAAGACAATATATTAGTGTCACTTCCCAAAGATAAAAAATGAAGTAACTTTTATAAAAAAAAACCCTAAAAGCTTCTAAATATTAATTATACATTTCACTTAATAGCTTAGGTATCCTAAAACAAGGATCACATGAACAAGAATGCTCTTTTAAGAATATTTATCTATAAAATGTAATATGAATAGTGGTAGAATTTTTCTTGAATAAACTCATTGTCTTTTCTGTAATTCCAAAATTCCACAGTGATATCACTTTGTTAATACAGACAGAATGAATTATGTTAAACTGAAAATGTATTCATCAAGTTGACTTATTTACATAAAGTTATAGAGAAAACACCTATCTTATGTGTTTTAATACATTGACAAATATTTATATAATATACTTGTAAATGTTAAAATATCTTAGTAAATATGACATGCATTTCCTATTGAAGTAGTACATAGGCAACGTTTTATTTTTTACAGAATTATTGAAAGACCTGTTTGCTGTGTAGGTGTGTGAATGATTATATATAAGATCATTTCCAATGTAAACTAAACTAGAGAACATAAGGGGAATACAGACTTATGGATACAGTAAATTTCCTATCTTTAAGCCCACTATAATTTAAAAAATGGGTATCAGTATAGAACCACATGAAGAATTCTTAGAGACATAATATGTGCACTTCTCATGTACCAGAGCTACTAGGCACTGTAGTAGAGGGAGTTATTATTCTATGCTGCATATGTTCTAGGTCTGTGTATTCATGTTATTTCTTATATAAGGTTTTTGTTTGTTTGTTTTGTTTTGTTTTACTGAGGGTCTAGGGGCTAGTAACAATAATTTTCCAGCATATTATTAGGAACTTAGTTAAAAAAGTAGTCCAATCTAAGAGTATAACATGTATGTGTATTGGCAAGGGTTTTCTTCCTCTGATCTGAAATGCTGCAGATTCTATCCCAGATAAGAATAGTAGTATATGCAAAATCAGTTGAAAAGGAGCAAGTTGTGTTTAATAAATGATATATCCGATAAAGGGTTAATATCCAAAATATATAAAGAAATTATATAAGTCAACACCCTAAAAACAAATAATCCAATTAAAAAATGGGCTGAAGACATCCAGATAGCCAACAGACACGTGAAAAGATGCTCAATGTTACTCATCATCAGGGAAATACTGATTAAAACTGTAATGATGTGTCACTCCACACCTGTCAGAATGGCTAAAATCAACAACAGAAGAAACAATAGGTGTTGGAATGGATGTGAACAAGCTGGTGCAATCACTTCACGGTATGGAGATTCCTCATAAGTTAAAAACAGAACTACCCTATGATCCAGCAATTGCACTGCTAGGTATTTATTTAAAGAATACAAAAATACTAATTCAGAGGGATAAATGCACGCCAATATTTATTGCAGCATTATCTCCTATAGCCAAACTAGGGAAGCAGCCCAACTGTCCATTGACTGATGAATAGATAAGGATGTAGTGTGTATATATATACACACACACACACACACTGGAACATTACTCAGCCATGAGAAGAATGACATCTTGCCATTTGCAATTACATGGATGGAGAGCTATTGAGTACAATGCTAAAAGAAATAAGTCAGAGAAAGACAAATACCATATGATTTCACTCATGTGGAAGAAACAAAACAAGCAAGCATAGGTGAAAAAGAAGAGAGGCAAGCTAAGAGACTGTTAACTATAGAGAACAAACTGATGGTTATCAGAGAGGAGGTGGGTGGGGGAATGGATTGAATAGATGATGGAGATTAAGGAGTGCACTTATGATGAGGACTGGGTGTTTTATGAAAGTGTCGAATCACTATATTATACACCTGAAACTATTACACTATGTTAACTGGAATTTAAATTAGAACTATTTTTTAAAAAGTATAAAGTACTACCTGGACCCAGAAATAAATGAAAGAAACAGCAAGCAGATTAAAATAGATGGATGAAAGTTTCTCAGTTTCAGAGTAGAAATTAAACACATCTGAGATTGATGAATTAGAAGTAAAATAAATGGATCACCTTAAAGACCACATCTACAACTTCAGATTTGATAATAACAAGAGGTTATAATGATAGACTGACAAAGTGAAAACATCATGAAAATGTTTGGGGAAAATTAGTATATTGGCAAAGAGTAAAGAGAAATATAGTTAAGAAAAGAATAACTAAAAATGTATTATAGGAATTTAGATGTGGAGATGTAAGCAAAGATAGAAATCCAAGAAATCAAGAAGAGGAAAAATTTGTAAGCCCTGATGCTTGTTTTCATATAAACAATTAAGTGGGGAAAAAAGGAGGTAAGGGAAGAAGGGATAAATTAATTTGAACATTTATTTAAACATGGTTAAAAGTTAACTATTTGGAAGGAAAGAGAATATGTTAAATTTCTTAGACATTCAATGGGAATGTCACATAGTTTAAAATATGGTGCTGCCGAAGGTGAAATGTTAAATAAAAACTAGCAAACAAAATGTCAATTCACATACCCATATAAGCTAATGAAAACTGTAAGAATAAATGTATATACTGAAAACAGTGATTATTAAAGGTATAAAGGGCCTTGAAAGATAGCCAACTAGATAAAGTATAAGTAACCAACAAATATGGCACAGAAAGAAGATGAGTACTGTTGAGAACAGAAGAGTACATTTTAATAAAACTAATATTAGAACTTAGAGGAAGAGACATAACAAATCTATACACGTACACAAAATTTACTCAATTTTAATCTTGATAAATAGAGTAGCCAGGCAGAATCAGTGATGATGATCTTAAGGCCCAATCCTATATATCTTTCAAACTACTGACATATATGCTACAAATGAATATAAAGAAGAACTTTGGCTCTGACATTTTCAAATGACATGGAAAGTAGAACTCAGGCTATAAGTCATTCAACAAAAATTTACTGAGAACCTACTCCATGTGCAGACAAAGCCTCTCCATGATCACTACAGTCTAGTAGAGAAACCATTTTGAAACAATAACAGATGGAAAATTTTATATGTGTCAAAGCTAGAAGGAGATGAGCAAGGGAGCTGTGAGAGTCTGTAATAGGATATTTGACCAAATTATATAGGTAATGAAACAATTTTTTTAAATGAGGAAATTATACCTGAGTTGAGCTTCTTACAGATGAGATGTTAATGAGGAGAAAAAGGAAGGGAAGATTAATATAGAGGAGAGAGAATGCACAAAAATTCTAAATATAAAGGGGCTAAGAGATCAGTGGGCCTAGAGCATAGAATGAGGGAAAATCAGAGAAAGGAGGATCCTGAGCTTATTTTGTCCCTTGGACACACCAAGATAACAACTATATCTATACAACTAACTCTGAAAATGATCTAAAGACTGGCAGAACAGACCTTCTGCAGTTAATTGTAGAGAACAGGTCACACTGAGGGGCAGAGATGATGTTGGGAACCAAACCACTGGTAATACTAATCACACATGAGAGGGATACCACAAGCACAGAGAAGATGATTAGACCCCACCCTAGGCACTGGGGATATGCAGTAGGAAATCAAGTCTCCATTAACATGGGGCTTCAAAAACATGGGGCTTAACTCTAGGAAAGCCATAGGGAGATAGGAAACAGTCCCTGCCATTAAAGAGCCAGCATAATAAATAACTCCAACTGAGACATAGCACAGAAGCTGCAGTTTGAAAAGTCCCTGGAGTAAATGTGAAGATTTATTTACTAATCTCAGAATGTGCACTGAAGGGGCAGAGATCTTAATAAGACTTCTCCAAAAACAAATGTTGGTGGGTGCATTTTTCTTCCCACCCTTCGCCTAGATAGCTGCACAGTTGGAAACCAGCCCAAACACTCTCCACCTATCTTGGTAGCACTGAGTTTCTTACCCCATCCAACCCACCTGCCTTCACAGGCATCCCTGCAAAGAAGCTCCTGCCCCTCTACATCCTGCAAGCATCCTTGGTACAGACCAGTGCCAATCCAAAGTGTCCTGAGGAAATGGGGAGATAACCCCACACAGCAGCATACCTACAATTTCAAAAACTGAGCCTTTTAGCTGGCTATGCAGAGACAAAGCCCTGCTCTTCAGTGTGCCCACAGTTATGGTAGAGAGGCTGACTGCAAATACCTAGTCTGGCTGCTGGCCTCACCCACCAACAAAAGCCTCTGTGGGCAAACAAGGAGAAAGCCCTGCCATTTCATTGTGCCTGTGAAGACTAATCATGAGCCTGACTGCTGACCCCACCCACCTAAAAGCCCACAGAGACTTCAGACCCCTCAATAGCACAGGGACCAAACCCTGTCTAGTGCACCCAGAGCAGGCAAAGTTGATCACTGCAGCTGACTGGGCTAAATGCAGATGCTAGTCAGCTATAGACCAGGGTGCACACAGTTCCCAAAGAAGATATCCCAGGAGCACCTGGGTCTGGTGACCAAGGGGAATATTGCTACAGGACCTCTTCTATACAAGGCCACTACTCTCAAGACTATGAGATATAGCTGACCTCTGTGTTTATTTAAAAAACAACAACAAATGGCACAGTTTGTTTAAAAAACAAACACAGAGTAAGACAGAGGGATATGTCCCAAAATGAAAAACACAACAAAATCACAGTTAAAGATGTAAGCAAAGCTGAGATAAGCTGTATGCCTGATAAAAATGCAAAGTGATGATTATAAAGATACTCAGTGAACTTCAGTAGAGAGTTTATGAACTCAGTGAGAATTTCAACAAAGAGAAATTATAAAACAGAATCAGGCACACACGAAAAATTCAATAATTGAAATAAACATACTAGAGGGAATAAACAGTAGATTAGGAAATAGAATGGCTCAGTGATCAGGAAGACAGGGCACTGAAAATGAAGCAACTAAGAAGAATAAATGACAACAGGTTAAGAGAACTTTGTGACATCATCAAGAGGATTAACATTCACATTATAGGGATTCCAAAAGGAAAAGAGAAAGAAGGAGGGATAAAACTTATCTGAAAAGAGACTGAGGAAGAAGATGGCGGTGTAGGAGGACGCTGGGCTCACTGCTGATCGCTAGGATTCCACCCACATTTGCCTAAATAACCCAGAAAACCACCAGAAGACTAGCAGAATGGACTCTCTGGAGCCAAGCATAGACAAGAAGCCCACGGAAGAGGGTAGGAAGGGCAAATAGTCAGTGCATGCTACACGGACTGGTGGGAGGGAGCCAGAGTGGTGGAGGGGCAGCCCACTGGGCAAGGCAGAGCCCCTGAGTCTGCCTTGCAAAAGTGGAGGGGCCAGACTGCGTGAGTTCTGACAGCCAGTGGGACTTAACATCTGGAATGTTAAAAGTCAACAGCTCTGCTCTCGGAGAACAGGGAGGGTGAGAGGACACCGGGAGGGAGAGTTGCTGAGCCCCGGAAGACAGAGCTCAGCTCAGCGGGGAACAAAGGTGCTGGCAAGCGCCATTTCCCTCTCCCATCTCCTTGCTGAAATTCCAAAGGTAACCAGTTCCCGTCACCAAACTTTCTTGCACCGCGCAAACGCCCAACGCTGTCCTTCTGTGGATCCATCCCTCCAACGGGTCTGCCTCCCTCCCTGTGCTGCAGGGCCCCTCCCACAGGGGACCACCCATGGCAAAGCGAGCTAAGCCTGTCCCTCCCAACCCTGTGCACCTTGTGGATCCACCCCGGCTAATACACCAGATCCCATAGAAGCAGCACCACAAGCCTGGCAGTGTGCAAGTAGCCCAGACAGGGGCCACGCCACTCCACAGTGAGTCCTGCCTCCGGGAGAAGGGAAGATAAGGTACACACCAGTCTGACCGTGGCCCAAACAGTGGGCTAGGGGCAGACATCAGGTCTGACTGTGGCCCCGCTGCAGTACAGGGCAAGTGCCCTGCAGTTACGAGCCACCACAGGGACTACCCAAAATGACGAAATGGAAGAATTCTCCCCAAAAGAAACTCCAGGAAGTAGCGACAGCTAATGAATTGATCAAAAATGATTTAAGCAATATAATGGAACAAGAATTTAGAATAATAGTCATAAAATTACTGGGTAGGAAAAAGCATAGAGTACAGCAGAGAATCTATTGCTACAGAGATCAAGGGACTAAGAAATAGTCATGAAGAGCCAAAAAATGCTATAAGTGAGGCGCAAAATAAAATGGAGGCAGCCACAGCACAGATTGAAGAACCAGAGGAGAGGATAGGTGAATTAGAAGATAAAATTATGGAAAAAAATGAAGCTGAAAAAAGAGAGATAAAAAAATCCAGGAGTTACAGGGGAGAATTAGAGAACTAAGTGATGCAATCAAACGGAACAATATCTGTATCATAGGAATTCCAGAAGAAGAAGAAAAAAGGAAAGGGGCTGAAGTTGTACTTGAACAAATCATAGCTGAGAACTTCCCTGATCTGGAAAAGGAAAAAGGCATTGAAATCCAAGAGCCACAGAGAACTCCCTTCAGACGTAACTTGAATCGATCTTCTGCACAACATATCATAGTGAAACTGGAACAAGGATAAAGAGAAATTTCTGAAAGCAGCTAGGGATAAACAGGTTCTAACTTAAAAAGGGAGACCCAGACTAGTGGCAGACCTATCTACTGAAACCTGGCAGGCCAGAAAGGAATGGCAGGAAATCTTCAGTGTGATGAACAGAAAAAATATGTAGCTGAGAATCCTTTACCCAGCAAGTCTGTCATTCAGAACAGAAGGAGAGATAAAGGTCTTCCCAAACAAACAAAAACTGAAGGAATTCGTCACCACTAAACCAGCCCTGCAAGAGATCCTAAGGGGGTTCCTGTGAGTGAAATGTTGCAAGGACCACAAAGTACCAGAGACATCACTACAAGCATGAAACCTACAGACATCACAATGACTCTAAACCCATATCTTTCAGTAATAACACTGAATGTAAATGGACTAAATGCTCCAATCAAAAGACATAGGGTATCAGAATGGATAAAAAAACAAGACCCATCTATTTGCTGTCTACAAGAGACTCATTTTAGACCTGAGGACACCTTCAGATTGAAAGTGAGGGGATGGAGAACTCTCTATCATGCTACCAGAATTCAAAAGAAAGCTGGAGTAGCCATACTTTTATCACACAAACTACACTTTAAATTAAAGGCTGTAACAAGAGATGAAGAAGGGCATTATATAATCATTACAGGTACTATCCATCAGGAAGAGCTAACAATTATAAATGTCTATGCGCCGAATACCGGAGCCCCCAAATATATAAAATAATCACAAACGTAAGCAACCTTATTGAGAAGAATGTGGTAATTGCAGGAGACTTTAATACTCCACTTACAACAATGGATAGATCATCTAGACACAGGATCAATAAAGAAACAAGGGCCCTGAATGATATCGGATCAGATGGACTTGACAGATATATTTAGAACTCTGCATTCCAAAGCAACAGAATATACTTTCTTCTCAAGTGCACATGGAACATTCTCCAAGAGAGAACACATACTGGATCACAAAAAAGCCCTTTATAAATGTAAAAGAATTGAGATCATACCATGCACACTTTCAGACCACAATGCTATGAAACTTGAAATCAACCACAGGAAAAAGTCTGGAAAACCTCCAAAAGCATGGAGGTTAAAGAACATCCTACTAAAGAATGAATGGGTCAACCAGGCAATTAGAGAAGAAATTTAAAAATATATGGAAAAAATTAAAATGAAAATACAACAATCCAAATGTTTTGGGATGCAACGAAGGCAGTCCTGAGAGGAAAATACATTGCAATCCAGGCCTATCTCAAGAAACAAAAAAAAAAATCTCAAATACAAAATCTAACAGCACACCTAAAGGAAATAGAAGCAGAACAGCAAAGACACCCCAAACCCAGCAGAAGAAGAGAAGTAATAAAGATCAGAGCAGAAATAAACAATATAGAATCTAAAAAAAACTGTAGAGCAGATCAATGAAACCAAGAGTTGTTTTTTTGAAAAAATAAACAAAATTGATAAACCTCTAGCCAGGCTTCTCAAAAAGAAAAGGGAGATTACCCAAATAAAATCATGAATGAAAACGGAATTATTACAACCAATCCTTCAGAAATACAAGCAATTATCAGGGAATACTATGAAAAATTAAATGCCAACAAACTGGACAACCTGGAAGAAATGGACAAATTCCTAAGCACCCACACACTTCCAAAACTCAAACAGGGAGAAATAGATAAATTGAACAGACCCATAACCAGCGAAGAAATTGAATCAGTTATCAAAAATCTCCCAACAAATAAGAGTCCAGGACCAGATGGCTTCCCAGGGGAATTCTCCCAGACATTTAAAGCACAGATAATACCTATCTTTCTCAAGCTGTTCCAAAAGGGAAGGACAACTTCCAGACTCATTCTATGAAGCCAGTATTACTTTGATTCCCAAACCAGACAGAGACCCAGTAAAAAAAGAGAACTACAGGCCAATATCCCTGATGAATATGGATGCAAGTATTTTCAATAAGATACTAGCAAATCGAATTCAATAGCCTATAAAAAGAATTATTGACCATGATCAAGTGGGATTCATTCCTAGGCTGCAGGGCTGGTTGAACATTCACAAATCAATCAATGAGATACATCACATTAATAAAAGAAAAGATAAGAACCATATGATCCTGTAAATAGATGCAGAAAAAACATTTCACAAAACTCAGCATCCTTTCTTAACAAACACCCTCAAGTAAGTCGGGATAGAAGGAACGTACTTAAACATCATAAAAGCCATTTATGGGGGCGCCTGGGTGGCGCAGTCGGTTAAGCCTCCGACTTCAGCCCGGTCACGATCTCGCGGTCCGTGAGTTCGAGCCCCGCGTCAGGCTCTGGGCTGATGGCTCAGAGCCTGGAGCCTGTTTCCGATTCTGTGTCTCCCTCTCTCTCTGTCCCTCCCCCATTCATGCTCTGTCTCTCTCTGTCCCAAAAATAAATCAACGTTGAAAAAAAAATTAAAAAAAAAATAAATAAATAAAAGCCATTTATGAAAAGCCCACAGCTAATATCATCCTTAATGGGGAAAAACTGAGAGCTTTCCCCCTGAGATCAGGAACACGAAATGGGTGTCCAATCTCACCGCTGTTGTTTAACATAGTGTTGGAAGTTCTAGTATCAGCAATCAGACAACAAAAGGAAATCAAAGGCATCAAAATTTGGCAAAGATGAAATCAAGCTTTCACTTTTTGCAGATGACATACTATACATGGAAAACCCGATAGACTCCACCAAAAGTCTACTAGAACTGACACATGAATTCAGCAAAGTTGCAGGATACAAAATCAATGTACAGAAATCAGTTGCATCCTTATACACTAACAATGACACAACAGAAAGACAAATAAAGAAACTGATCCTATTCACAATTGTACCAAGAAGCATAAAATACCTAGGAATAAACCTAACCAAAGATGTAAAAGATCTGTATGCTGAAAACTATAGAAACCTTATGAAGGAAATTGAAGAAGATATAAAGAAATGGAAAACATTCCATGCTCATGGATTGGAAGAATAAATATTGTCAAAATGTCAATACTACCCAAAGCTATCTACACATTCAATGCAATCCCTATAAAAATTGCACCAGCATTCTTCTCGAAACTAGAACGAGCAATCCTAAGATTTGTATGGAACCACAAAAGACTCTGAATAGCGAAAGTAATATGGAAGAAGAAGGCCAAAGGGGGAGGCATCACAATCCCAGACTTCAGCCTCTACTACAAAGCTGTAATCATCAAGACAGCATGGTATTGGCACAAAAACAGACACATAGACCAATGAAATAGAATAGAGACTACAGAATTGGACCTACAAAAGTATGGTCAACTAATCTTTGACAAAGCAGGAAAGAATATCCAATGGAAAAAGATGGTCTCTTTAACAAATGGTGCTGAGAGAACTGGACAGCAACATGCAGAAGAATGAAACTAGACCACTTTCTTATACCATTCACAAAAACAAACTCAAAATGGATAAAGGACCTGAATGTGAGACAGGAAACCATCAAAACCCTACAGGAGAAAGCAGGAAAAAACCTCTCTTTCCTCGGCCGCAGCAATTTCTTACTTGATACATCCCCAAAGGCAAAGTAATTAAAAGCAAAAATGAAATATTGGGACCTCGTGAAGATAAAAAGCTTCTGCACTGCAAAGGAAACAATCAACAAAACTAAAAGTCAACCAACGGAATGGGAAAAGATATTTGAAAATGACATATCAGACAAAGGGCTAGTATCCAAAATCTATAAAGAGCTCACCAAACTGCACACCCGAAAAACAAATAATCTGGTGAAGAAATGGGCAGAAAACATGAACTGACACTTCTCTAAAGAAGACATCCAGATGGCCAACAGGCACATGAAAAGATGCTCAACGTCGCTCATCAGGGAAACACAAATCAAAACCACACTCAGATACCACCTCACGCCAGTCAGAGTGGCTAAAATGAACAAATCAGGGACTATAAATGCTGGAGAGGATGTGGAGAAACGGGAACCCTCTTGCACTGTTGGTGGGAATGCAAACTGGTGCAGCCGCTCTGGAAAACAGTGTGGAGGTTCCTCAAAAAATTAAAAATAGATCTTCCCTATGACCTAGGATTAGGACTGCTAGGAATTTACCCAAGGGATACAGGAGTGCTGATGCATAAAGGCACTTGTACCCCAATGTTTATAGCAGCACTTTCAACAATACCAAATTATGGAAAGAGCCTAAATGTTCACCAACTGATGAATGGATAAAGAAATTGTGGTTTATATACACAATGGAGTACTATGTGGCAATGAGAAAGAATGAAATATGGTCTTTTGTAGCAAAGTAGATGGAACTGGAGAGTGTTATGCTAAGTGAAATAAGCCATACAGAGAAAGACAGATACCATATGTTTTCACTCATATGTGGATCCTAAGAAATTTAACAGAAGACCATGGGGGAGGGGAAGGAAAACAAAAGTTAGAGAGGGAGGGAGCCAAAGCATAAGAGACTCTTAAAAACTGACAACAATCTGAGGGTTGATGGAGGTGGGAGGGCAGGGAGGGTGGGTGATGGGTATTGAGGAGGGCACCTATTGGGATGAGCACTGGGTGTTGTATGGAAACCAATTTGACAATAAATTTCATATTAAAGAAAAAACTTATCTGAAGAAATAATAGCTGAAAACTTCCCTAATCTAGGGAAGGAAACAGACATCCAGATATAGGAATCTTAGAGAGCCCCTAACGAGATTAACCCAAGGAGGTCCATACCAAGGCATACAATAATTAAAACGGCAAAAAACAATGATAGAATTTTAATAGCAGCAAGAGAAAGTTACATAAAGAGAAATAACACAAGGCTATCAGCTGATTTTTCAGCAGAAACATTAAAGGCCAGGAGGGGGGTGGCATGTATATTCAAAGTGCTGAAAGGAAAAAACCTACAACCAAGAATACTCTATCCAGCAAAGAATAGAATAGATTACCATTCAGAATAGAAGGAGAGATAAAAATTTTCCCAAACAAAAGTTAACGGAGGTCATCACCTCTAAACCAGCCTTACAAGAAATGTTAAAGGGAATTCTTTGAGTGGAAAGAAAAGGCCATAACTAGAAGAAAATTATGAAAGAAAAAAAGTTCACAGGTAAAAGAAACACATAATGAAGGTGGTGGATTAATCACTTATAAAACCAGTATGGAGCTTTAAAACATAAAAACAGAAAATTATATCTACAAAACCATTCAATATATATATGAAATATGTAAAATAGGACATTATATACATAAGACATGGAGATAGTAAAAATGTAATGCTTTTAGAATGTGTTTGAACTCAAGTGACTATCAAGTTAATATAGACTGCTATACCCATAAAATGTTACATATGAACCTCATGGTAACCACAAATCAAAAACCTATATTAGATATGCAAAAAAATAAATAGAAAGTAAACCAAGTATAACAGTAAAAAAAAAGCTATCAAACAAGACAAGAGAGCAAGAGAAGAAAGGGACAGAGAAGAACTACAAAAACAACTAGAAAACAATTAATGAAATGGCAATAGTACACACCTACCAATAATTATTTATTTTAATGTTTATTTATTTATTTTGAGAGAAAGAGGGGAAAGGACTGAAAGAGAGGGAGAGGAGAACCCCAAGCAGGCTCCACACTGTCAGCACAGAGCCCAATGCAGGCCTCTATCCCATGAACTGTGAGATCATGACCTGAGCCGAAATCAAGTCAGACATTTAAGCAACTGAGCCACCCAGTCACCCTGCCAATAATTACTTTAAATGGTCTAAATGCGCCAATAAAAAGACATAGGATGACTATATGGATTAAAAAAACAAGGCCCTTCTATAAGCTCCTTATAAGAAACTCACTTCCGAGCTAAAGACACATACAGACTGAGAGTGAAGGATTGGAAAAACATATACCATGCAAATGGAAGCAAAAAAACCACTCCAAAACCAACAACAACAACCAAAAAATGGAGGCAGCAATATTTAGATAAAAAGACTTTAATTTAAAACAAAGACTGCAATGAGAGGCAAAGAAAGGCACTACATAATGATAAAGGGAACATCCAAGAAGATGATTTAACAATTTTAAATATCTATGTACCCAAATTGGAGGACCCAAATACATAAAGCACATATTAACAAACATAAAGGGAAAAATTGATAATCAAATAATAGTAGAGGACTTGAACATCCCATTTATATCAATTGTATCACAGAAAGGAAATCTAAAGGAAATAATGACTTTGAATGACACAATAGATTGGATGGACCTAACAGATATATACATATTATTCCATCCCAAACAGCAGAATACAAGTTCTTTTTAACTGTACATGGAATATTCTCCAAGATAGATCACATGTTAGGCCACAAAACAAATTTCAGTAAATTTAAAAAGATTAAAATCATATCAACCATTTTTTCTGACCACAGTGTTATGAAAATTAAAATCAATTACAAGAAAATCTGGAAAGAACACAAATACATTAAGTCTAAACAACATGCTACTAACCAACCAATGAGTCAACCAAGAAATCAAAGAGGAAATAAAAAAATATATGGAGACAAATGAAAAACACACACACATACACACAATAGTCCAAAATCTTTGAGACACAGCAAAAACAGCTCTAACAGTTCTAAGAGAGAAGTTTGTAGCAATACATGCCTCAATATAAGCCTCAAGAAACAAGAGAAACCTCAAACAACCTGGGAAATGATAAAAATTAGAGCAATAGAAAGATTGAAACCAGGAGCTGGTTTATCCTTTCTTTAAAACGATAAACAAAACTGGGGCACCTGGGTGGCTCAGTCAATTAAGCATCTGACTTTGGTTCAGATCATGATCTCACTGTGAGTTAGAGCCCTGCATCAGACTTTGTGCTGACAACTCAGAGCCTGGAGTCTGCTACAGATTCTGTGTATACCTCTCTCTGCCCCTCCCCCACTCGCATTGTCTGTCTGTTTGTCTCTCTCTCTCAAAAATACACATTAAAAAATAAAAGGATAAACAAAACTGATAAACCTTTAGCCAGATGCATCAAGGAATAAAGAAGGAAGACTCAAACAAAAGCAGAGATGAAGGAAAAATAACAACCAATACCACAGAAATACAAGAACTATAAGAGATTATGAAAAATATGCCAACAAATTGGACAACCTAGAAAAAAATGGCTAAATTCCTCGAAACATATTCCACCAAAGCTGATTTAGGAAGATAGAAAATTTGAAATGAATTGTTACTAGTAAAAGAATTGAAGTAGTAAGCAAAAACTTCCAACACACAAAAGTCCAAGACAAAATGGCTTCACAAGCAAATTCTACCAAACATTTGAAGAGGAGTTAAACCTTTTTTTAAATGATTCTAAAAAACAGAAGAGGAATGAAAATTCCAAATTCATTCTACAAGCAAGCATTACTCTGATACCAAAAGTAGACAAAGACATTACAAAAAAAAAATGTATGGGCAAATATCTTTGATGAACAACACAGATGCAAAAATCCTCAACAAAATATTAACAAACTGCATTAAGCAACACACCAAAGGATCATTCACCATGATCATCCACCACCCCAAATTTATTCTCGGGAGGCAAGGAAGGATAGATCAATATTCGCAAATAAATCAATGAGATACATCACATTAACAGGAAAAAGGATAAAAACCATATGATCATCTTAATACATGCATTTGACAAAATATAACATCTGTTCCTGATAAAAAGTCTCAATAAAGTGAGTTTAGAGGAAACATACCTCAATATAATAAAGTTTGTATATTAAAAACCCACAGATAACATCATACTCAGTGGTGAAAATCTGAGAGCTTTTCCTAAAAGATCAGGAACAAGACAAGGATGTCCACTCTTGCCACTTTTATTCAACATAGTACTAGAAATCCTAGCTCCAGCATCACAAAAAGAAATAAAAGGCATCCAAACTGGTAAGGGAGAAGTAAAGCTGTCACTATTTGCAGATGCCTTGAGACTATATACAGAAAACCCTAAAGACTCCACCAAAAACCTACCAGAATGGATAAATGAATTCAATAAAGTTGAAGGATACAAAACTAATATACAAAAATCTGTTGCATTTGTATAATAATGAAGTAGCAGAAAGAAAAATTTTAAGACAATCTTACAATTACACCAAAAAGAATAAAATACCTCGCAATAACCTGAACCAAGGTGATGAAAGACTTGTACTCTGAAAACTATAAAATGTGATGAAGGAAATTAAAGATAACACAAACTATGAAAAGATAGTCCATGCTCATGTATTGAAAGAATATCATTAAAATGTCCATACAACCCAAAGCAACCTACATATTTAATGCAATCACTATCAACGTACTAACAGCATTTTTCACAAAAGTAGAACAATCCTAAAAGCTGTATGGAACCACAAAAGACCCCAAATAACCAAAGCAATCTTGAGAAAGAACAAATCTGGAATTATCTCAATTCCAGATTACAAGATATATGACAAAGCTGTAATAATCAAAGTAGTATGGTACTGGCAAAAACAAACAAGCAAAACAACAACAGACACATAGTCCAGTGGAACAGAATAGAATGCCCAGAAATAAACTCATCCTTATATGGTCAATTAGCCTACAACAAAGGAGGCAAAAATATGCAATGGGGAAAAGCCAGTCTTTTCAAAAGTGGTGTTATGAAAACGGGACAGCTACATGTAAAAGAGTAAAATTGGACCACTTTCTTACACCATACACAGAAATAAACTCAGGTTAAAAACCCAAATGTGAAAGCTGGAGTCTTAAAACTCCTAGAAGAAAAGATAGACATCAAGGATAGACAGACATCTGCTATAGAAACATTTTTCTATATGTATCTCCTCTAGCAAGGGAAATAAAAACAAAAATAAACCATTGGGAGTACACCCAAATGAAAAGCTTTTGCATGGTAATGTAAATCATCAACAAAGTGAAAAAGGCAACTTAATGGGAGAAGATATTTGCAAATGATATATCTGATAAAAGGTTAATATGCAAAATATTTAAATAACTTACACAAGTTAACCCCATAAAACCAAATAATCTGATTAAAAAATGGACAGAGGACTTCAACAGACCTTTTTCCAAAGAAGACATACAGATGGCCAATAGACACAGAATAAGATGCCCAACATCACAAATCATCAGGGAAATGCAAATCAAAACCACAATGAGAGGTCACCTTACACCTGTCAGAATGGCTAGAATCAAAAAAGACAAGAAATACAAAGTATTGGCAAGGATGTGGTGGAAAAGAGACCCCAGTGCACTGTTGGTAAGAATATAAATTGGTGCAGCCACCATGAAAACAGTGTGGAGGTTTCTCAAAAAATTAAAAATAGAAATACCATGTGATCTAGTAGTCCCACTACTGGGTTTTTACCCAAATAAAACAAAAACACTAATTTTAAAAGACATATGCACCCCCTATCACAGCATTATTTACAATAACCAAGATATAGAAGTAACTTAAATGACCATTGATAGATGAAGAAGACGTGCCACACACACACACACACACACACACACACACACACACACACTGAAATATTACTTAGCCATAAAAACTAATGAGATATTGCCACTTGTGGCAACGTAAATGGGACTGGAGGGTATGATGCTGAGTGAAATAATTCAGACAGACAAATACCATATGATTTCACTTATATGTGGGATCTAACAAACAAAATAAGTGAACAAAGAAAGAAAAAATTCTAGATTCATAAATACAGAGAACAATCTGGTGGTTGCCTGAGGGGCAACAGTGGCTGGGGGGTGGAATAAAGGGGATTAAAAGCTATAAATTTCCAGTTATAAAATAAATAAGTCACAAGATTAAAAGTACAATATAGGGAACACAGTGAGTAATACTGTAATAATGTTGTAATGCAACAGATGGTGATTACATTTGTTGTGAGCACTGAACAATGTATAGAATTGTTGAATCAATATCTCATACCCCTAAAACTAATATAACATTGTCTGTTAAATATAATTCAATTAAAAAAGAAAAAAGATAGGGAAAATCAGTTTCATGTCTATCATCATTTAGAATGAAAATGTGTAACAAGAAGACAGTATTCATCAATCGCATCTACTTTTACTATGTAAAGGAGTTGAAAGCAACTCCAAGAGCAATATTTCATATTTGTTTCCATTGCCTACAACATGAGAAAGAAAAGAAAGTAAAAGAAGGCCTCCATCTCCTCTGCTTTTGAGATCCTGCTCTCCTGTATTGTTGTTGCAGTAGTCCAATAACACTTTAATCATGTGCCATTTTCCATTAGTCCATAGCTAGCAGATGGCCATATGGTATGTTGTACAAATTTTCATAACGATTGTTTTTGCTTAGGTTAACAGAAAAAATGTGATCCATTTTATGTGTCCTGAGTCTCCAAATGCATCTTTCCAAACATCAGGTGTTGCCTTAAAAATGTGTTACAATTTTCTACGTCTCCTAAAGTCTCCTGGTTTTGTTTTCATTATTGAACTAATTACATTTCTACAATTCTAGCATAACAATATTCCACATAAAGAATATTTACCATCTAACATACACTAATGTCAATTATCTATGATAACTTCCTGTATTTTCATTGTAATGAATAGAGTATAAAAATAGTGTTAATCTGTAAATGAATAACTTACTTGCTTTGTGTCAGATCAACTACAATGAGATCTTTCTCCAGAAGTACTACAACAGCATAAGGTTCTTGAAATTCTACAAAAATAAAAAGTGGAAGTTTTCATGTTTCATATTTTATAAAATAATCAAACTTTCATTTCCTTTGTCTCCTTACAAATGTTATTTAAATGATTTCAGAAGACCAAAATATGAGCCACAGTAAAAAGTAACAAAACATTTTTAATTAAAAAATATTGTTGTTTTTCTCAGACTTAATGTTTAAGATCATTACAGGAAATGTGAAAGTGAGAAGTTGCATAGAGTTAAATATTTCTCAATAATAATGAGGTGGTGATAGATTATTGGAAAAGAGTCTGTCATCTCTGTCTCACAAACATTTATCTTATTCTTCCATAACTTTCCATTTTAGATCTGATTTCATGCATACAAGGAGATGTTGTAAGAAAAGAGTTCTGCCCTCCTGGGCTATGACACATTTCACCTCCCTGTGAAAGCAACACTCCTTATACTAAAAAATTTAATTTCTATTCAATATGTTTTAACAGGCACTTAAAGATTGCCTACTATGTGCCTAAGGGTATATACCTCAAAAAGGCAGAGAGTCTGAGGATAATCTGTGATTTTAAATTCCTAAACTTTAACCCCTCCCTCCTTTCAATAGGTTCCAGCAACTATTCTCAGAATAAAGGATATATGGAGAATAAAATTGACAAGGTCCTTATTCTCATGGAGTTTACATTCTAGGGATGTATACAAACAATGAAGAAGTAAATGAATAGATTCAGAAAGTAATGTGAGCCATTAGAAAAAATCAAGGCTTATGGCATAAGAAATGACTTTTAGGTCAGGCAGAGTAACACAAATACCATATGATTTCACTTATATGTGGAATTAAGAAAAAAAACAGATGAACATATGGGAAGGGGGAAAAAAAACAAAATGAGGGAGAGAAAGAAACAAACCATAAGAGACTCATTATGACAGAGAACAAACTGAGGGTTGATTGAGGAAGGTGAGTGGGGGATGGGCTGAGTGATGGGTATTAAGAAGGGCACTTGTTATGATGAGCCCTGAGTATTATATATAAGTGATGAATCACTAAATTCTACACCTGAAACCAATATTACACTATATATTGACTAACAGGAATTTAAGTAAAAATTTGAAAAAGACAAAAAAAGAAATGATTTATGGTTGGTGGGAGAGCACTAATTTAGTTACTGTGGTAAGGAAAGGCATTGTTTTCCATTTATAATACAGACTAATAAAGAAAAGGTACAATTAAAGTGTTCTCAATTTAAGAAGTAAATATTTACAAAAACATCTTCCATACATATTTGATTCTCAGTAGCTAGAACAGGTGTTATATTACTATTTTTCATTTCATCAACAAAATTAAAGTCTAAAGAGGTTATGAGATTGGCGCAAATTTACAAAGCTAGTTAATTGAAAAAGCTGAAACTTTAACCCAGGCCTTCTGATTCTAAATTCTAATTCTAAATTCTGATTCTAAGTTTTCATTATACCAGCAGTTTCTACTAGCTACTTTAACAGGTATTTAATCCTAAACTCAACAATCACTTGGCAAGAATTTTATTCAGAGAATTCAAGTCTTAGTTGGAAAACCAGAAGAGATGGCCTTCACAGTCTTGAGAAGCTATAGAACCTATTTATATTTATAAGTCACACGCTATGAGAGAAAAACTAGAAACAAAACCCCCAAAACCGAGGAGTTTGGGTGGATGCAGTCTTCATACTGTTTGCTATTCAAACTGTTCTCAAACTGAGGCTTCCTCTGCTTCTCCCTTATCTCTTAGAGCTGTTTTAAATTTTCAACATTATTTTAATTCTTCTGAACCTAGGGTTTTTATGGTTTTTTGTTTGTTTTTGTTTTTCAGTTGAAGGAACACTGGAGTTCTATACTACTACTTTCTTCTTTGTCTTCTCTTTAGGACAACCATTGGTTGGGAAGCAATTGCTACAAAAATAAAATAGCTGAAACACTGGCATGAATGAGAAAAATTCAAAAATTTTTTTCAGTGGTTATATCTGCTTTATCATTTGAGATAGGTATGTTTCAGGTTATTATTGTTTCTTTTAAAATAATAAAAACTGGTAGCAAAAGTTTCACCTTTGTAGAAGTACTTGGTGAACTGTGGTAACTGCTGAATAAAAAGATTTCCTTAGGAGTCAGTTTAGGTTCAATTATGTGTCTATTATTTTTTAACAGTTTGATCTTAGACAAATTCATTAACTTATTAGCTCAATTAAATTAATTCAATTTCTTTACCCATTGATATGGCAAAATAATAATAACTTCCTTAGACTGTTACGGAGATTAGGTGTATGTGAAGATGCAAAGCCTGGCACATAGTATGTGCTCAATAGATAACGATCATATCATTTTCTCCATTAGATTGGTTTATTTTTGAGCAGTCTTTTAACCCTAGTCCCCAACAAGGTGAAAGGCTCTATCATAATTACTACTTCTCTGAAGAGAAATGCATTATTTATGACACTTATAGAGGACCAGATACAGTTAAATGTAAATGTGAAACTGACGAATTCCGAGTATAGTTGGTTAGTTACTCTGGGCAATACCCCCTGAGATAAGAGGCATTTGTGTTCTTTGAAAAATAAGTTGAATTGACAAATGTCAAAATGATTTATCAACATTAAAAACTGTTAATAAATTTATTTTAACAAATGCATAAGATTTATCATTATGGCTGTAAAGAAGATTGAAGTTCCATATTTGCTCATATGGAGTTATAATCAAAATACATTGTTAAGTGAAAAAAAAGTATGATACAGAATAGTACATAGAGTATGTTGTCATTTGTACAAAAAAGAGATAATGTAGACATAGATAAGTATACATACGCATATGCATAAACTTTTTGGGAGAATACATAAGAAATGTGGAAATAGTTGCCTCTTGAAGGGCAATGAGTAAAATTTTTATTATATACTAATGTGTACTGTAGGGTCTCTTCTGTCATTTTCATGTGCTATTGTTTTAACCAGAAATAGTTATTCTCTTAGCCCCTGACAAAAATTCCATCCTCATTATCACTACTCTGAAAAACAAACACATATATGTGGCTTGGAAGTGATAATACATAGTTACGATATATTTATAACTTACTTAACATCATTATAGATTATCCTAACATCTCTAATGTGCATAAATTTGTACAAACACACACGTAAAATGTGTGGTTTGCATAGATCAAACACTATCAGTCTGTGTTACTGGCATACATTTTTCTCTAAGGTCTTTAACAGGATGCATTTTCCTAAATTCAGCTTTTGGTCTTCTATTTGTTCTTTCTCCCTTTGTTCCTTTATCTTTCATTCTCAGAACTCCAAATAACATCTATATTCTGATAATTCATAAATAAATATTAAAGACCTTTTGCCTCTCTTTTTCTGCTCTCTAAGCAATTTCTCTTTCCAAAAACAGTTATTGCATATGAAACCATTATTCTTAAAATATGTTATCTTTGACTCCTCTATCATGTCATTCTCTAACTAATTGGTGCCCAAATTCAGTGAGTTTCCTGTTTCCATTCTTATAGGTAGCAGTGTATTAGATCTTGATCATTTTAATGAACATTTGGACAAATGCCACCCAGCTGTAATCTGGAATTTAAGATTTCAGTTTTTCTTCAGACCCACACACTCTTTTCTGGCAAATTTTACTAAAAACATTGCTTTCTTTCATGTTAATATTTTCTCAAAATTCCTCTGTTGCTCTCTATCTCCAAATACCTCTAAAAGGCTTTCAATTTTTTCTCTTAAGTTGATGTCACCCTCGCAAACCTTACAAGTTCTAAAACCTTTACTTAATATCCTCTTCAAGTGCCAGGTCCTTCTTCAAAGCCTATCTAAATCCTTTTTCCATGCAGCTTTGCATGAAAATTTGTCATCGATTCTGACTAGCCTATAAATTAGTACATTACTAAAACCCATATAATTCAGCACTTAAGTGTTACATTTTTACTTAAGTCACAATTATCTCCCGCATCCAACCAGATTTTATGTGATTTAACATCAGAGATCAGTTTCATACTTCATCTATATTCTCAATAAGTCCTGACAGTACTGAGGCCACAGAAGCATCCAATAAATAATTGTTGATTAATTAACACAAGTAACTTGTTTGTCCCAGAAACCCTGGAAATAAAATGCCACACTGATATCTCATATCAATCTATCCCATCTTTATGAAACTAAAAATTTTAAGCAAATTAACAGTTATAATAAAACAATTTATAGATATTCATAGTTACAAAGTATGCTCATTTTGGCCTTCCAATAATCATGTGGAGTCAATATTATTATTCTCTTTCTAAAAATGATAAGCCTAACTCATAAATTAAAATGACTTACCCAAGTTCATCTAGCTAGTGACTGACAGGGCTAAATCATAAAGCCAAATACTGTGTCTCCAAGTCTAGAGTTCCTTCTTTTGTATGTTCCCTCTTAAAAAATTGTAGTTATATATATGCATATGCATATGTACTGTGTTGTTTTAATCATAAATTCATATTTTACTTTTTATGTTTCATCCTCAATTTTTAGATTTTATTATTAAAATATTTCATTATTAGGTTTAATTATACAGTTTGTACATAAGTTGTTTTTATGTCTAAAAAAAGTCTTTATATTCAAGATGCATCTCTTCTCCCAAAGGCCCTTCTAATTATTCTCAAAATTGAAATAAATCACTAACCACACATCAGCAATCCTAGAGTAATCAGAGGTGCTGCAGTTGCATCTGAAGCAAAGCCAGATGTGAAACAGATGCAGTACCACCAGAGTTACAGATCACTGATATCAGGTAAGTGCTTTAACTTTGATTAGCACTGGAATGGATGGGTGGAGCTGGTCTAGGAGAGGCTATTAGGAGACCTCAGTTTCCCCAAGTGATTTCACCCTGGACCCCTATCGGACCCTCCCAGCTCAGCTTCCACCATCCTTATCAAAGTTTAAAGCACTTACCTGATATAAGAACCTGAAACTCCAGCACTGCTGTACTACATCTGTCTTACTTCCAGTTTGTCAAGTAGGTACAGTTGCAGAACCTGCTCCAGCACCTGTAGCTCAGTGTTGTGCCACAGTAGATGTCAGCTGCCGAAACTAAAAATATTTAAGCTTAATTTTATTAGGACCTTATTTCAAAAATGATTTTCAACATTAATAGTTTCATTTTTGTTACTTACCATTTGGATAGGGCGTTTCACATAAAGTAAGGAATTCAACAATAGGATGATCCATTTCAAGCACTGTAATTGCTTTTCCATGCATGATGGTTAAACTTGGTCTTCTGCAAGCTTTGTCATAGGACAATCCACCAGAAAATATTATGAATGGTTCACTACATAGAAAAAAAAAGTTAATGAGATTGAGAAGTCCTTTAAAATGATATGATTATCACAGGCTGAGCTAATGAACAAGTTTGGTGGGGATTATACAGGATGTAATTTGACAGGGAGAAAACACCTTTCCTGGCCCAAAATACCTCAACTAAATGACTTACTATTCTACCATATCCCTTTTTCTGGAGGTGAATTCTTACCATTAAAATTACTAATGAATCAGTCTAAAGGTGATGAGGTGGGCTGGGGAAAAGACAGGATGGCTGAAGGGAGGTAGAAGTACTCATTGACTGAAAAGGACATCTTCACATGTATTAGTTGATTCCCAAAATTCTGTATCACTACCATTAGAATATTGATGTATGTTAGCTTATCATATTAAACAGTTGGCATGTGGGGTCCAAAATTCCTAAGGGACAAGAGAGGCAAGTTTCAATTTAAGATGAAATGCAAAAGTAGCAATCCCACAGTGGTAGAAGGTACAAAAATTCTATGTAATGGATTCTCTGTGGGAAAAGAGTTATGATAAAAAGATGGAAAAAACAAAACAAAAAAATGTGATCTTCTCAATTTTACCTTGGGTCAGCCAGTTCTATTTAGCTAGTGAAACTAACATCAAAATTTTAGGGCATGGCTGAGATGACTATAAAATATTACAGGTTTCAGAAAGTTATGAAATAGTGTCATAATTTTTCACTTTTCTCAAAGTAATATCTATATTTCTAGTTTATATATAAAAATAAAATATGTTAATGAAGTATTTTCAATAAGTAAATACTAATAGAAAATATTCTTCTCCAAAACAATTTTTAAAAAGAACTAGACACTAATTTTACCAAATTCTTTGAGAACATATGCTTCACTAAATAATTCACTTCCATTTATTCACCAAAGTATCAACTAGTTTCTAGAAATCACTCCATAAATTTCCCTTTCTCTTTCATTTTGTACTGTATACATAGTATCAAACATTACCAATGGAACATTTGCTAATCTTATGCTGGCTCTATAACAACAACAAAAAGAGCTTTTAAAAAGGTTTCCATTAATACTTACATATTAACTGTTTATACTAATTTTTATTTATAATTCTGTCTTGATGTTTTAACATAAATATTTAAGTTGTAAGCTAAACAGGAAACAGTGCTCTTATTTTTTATTTAAATTTTTTCAATGTTTACTTATTTTCGAGAGAGAGAAACAGAATACGAGTGAAGGAGGGACAGAGAGAGAAAGGAAAACACAGAATCTGAAACATGCTCCAGGCTCCAAGCTGTTAGCACAGAGCCCTATGCGGGACTTGAACTCCGGAACAGCGAGATCATGACCTGAGCCACAGTCGGACACTTAAATGACTGAGCCATCCAGGCACCCCTCTAATTTATTCTTCTTGAGTCTTATATCAGTTGATGTGAGTTAGTCTTACCTCAGTAATCTGGCATATTAAATTACCAACCTAGCAATGGCAGTATTAAGCAGCAAGTTTTTTCCTATAAAATAAATGCTTAATTATTAAGATTTCTCTCCAGATTTAAAAAATCACTTCTAATGAAATGAGTATGTGTTTTTGCACCTTTTTGTGTTGCTTTGTTGTATAACAAATATCATGACTTGGAGAACATATTATCTTTTCATATGTATCGAGCTTAACTGCTCCAAATATTAATAACGCCATAAACATCGATTTTTTCCATATAAAAGTATAAACTCTCATCTCCTAGTACTAATCCAAATAAAGGTTAAGAAGCAATTTACTCTCCCTTTTTTGGTAAGCACATTGGAAAATATGTCCTTTCTAATATTGGAAGAAAGCAAAACCTTTTCTGCTCTTATTATGACTCTGCATCAGAAAACATTGGATCTAAAGTTAATTGCTGATATATATGCACTTCTCTATAAAAAGTTATTTCCTCAGGACAATGCTCAGGAAACCACTCATAAATAATTGCACTAGATACTTTATTATCACATTAAATTCTCATAAGTAGAATCCTCATTTCATTAATGAGGTTAATACTAAGCAACTAAGCAAGAAAAAACCCAAAAGAAAATGGAGATCTGTAAGATTTCAAAACCTATTCTCCTAAACAATGATCTATACTGTCTATAGCTGATAAGGAGTCTGGGATTAATGCAGGTGAACTTGTTCAGAGTCAAGCAGCTATGAAGAGGCAGGATAAGGATTTAAATTCAGACTCCAAAGTCCATGTTTTTCACTTCTAATGTTTCTAAAACTGTGGACATAACTTCATAAATGTTCTGGAAAAAGTTTTTAATTTAATAATTTGACAAACACTTGCAAACTACATCTCCCTTTTGAAATTTTATAATTCGGGCCATATAGTAAAGATTCTAAGAAACTGTGTAGTAAAGAATTCAATTTACTTCTATATAATGCAGCATTTCTCAGATCTCTCAAATGAATTTGATTACAGATTCCTATTTTTTCATGAATAGTTAGTGATCAAAGGGACACAATTTGGTAAATGCTATATCACAGTAAACTTCCTCCTTTATTACTTAATACAAGTGTTTCTTGGTATACTGACCAGATGGATTATTACAAAATAAACAGCTATATAATTAACAGTGTCTTTATACACAAAGACAACATTAATACAAATTAAAATTTTTGACAACTTGGATAAATTCCAAAGGCATTATGTTGAGTGAAAGAAACTAGGATTAAAAGGTTATGTAATACATAAATGCATTTATATGACATCTCAAAAAGGCAAAACTATAGTCATGGAGAACAGATTACTGGTTGTTATGGGTTAGGAGGAAAGAAAAGTGTGGCTATTAGGAATAGCATGAGAGAATTTTAGGGGTATGGAAATGTTCTGTATTCTTATCATGATGGTGATTTTCAGGCATCTATACATGTGTTAAAATCCATAGTACTGATTCCAAAAGAAAAAAGTCTATTTTACTGCACAATTTGTAAAATAAATATAATATAAAAAAGCATTAAAATTTTGTCTCAATGAAGATAAACAATAACTTGTGCAACATAACACATATTAAAATAACATTTGTTGAATATGTATAATGTTCCAGGTGTTGTATGAAGAACTTTACTTGCTGTATTGTATTAAATCTTTATGATACCCCAATGAAAAAACTATTATTCTCATTTAACAGATGGATATACTGAGGCTTAGAGAACTTTACACATGAAGTCCATCAGTAGGTGGCCATGATAAAAAGGGATCAAAAGACTAGCAGAAAGTAATTTTTATTAACTGCAGAGAATTTGATAATGCTAGTGGTAGCAGGTAGAAAGATCATTATTCCTTTTTTAGAAGAGGATCCATTTAGTAAGCCTAGAGACCATCAGGGTTGGGGTACCAGTAAGCAAATTATTGACTGGGACCAGTGATTCCTAAGCATAATGGTTGTTCATCCTAGAAATGTAAATAAAGCCAGTTTGTGAATGGCTGATCTAAGATAAATTAAGCAGAAAACAAACCCCTTACATCTGCTACCTATGCAATCCTTTAAGAGGCCCTATTGCTGCAACATATTTGATAGAGTCTTCTTAACGTTCCTGCTCCTGCCACAGCCATCCCAATTTTTGACTTCACAAAGTTTTTACTGCATACTGGGTGGAGCAGAAATATAGCTATGTATTTTCATTTCCAGACTGTGGCCCATTTTGCCATAATACCTTTAAGCATTCTTCAGTGCTCCTCTGCTTTTTAATCTTCTTGTGTTCTGAACGGTGGAACCACTGCTTTTAGAGGTGACTTTTTTTTAATATTGTAATAATCACAACAAACACACAATGTACTAAGTAAAGTACACAGTAAGTGGGATGGCAGTAATTATTATCTACAATATAGAATTACTTCACATTAGAATCTGAATTATTTATACACAAAGTCGGATTACCAATTACTAGAATATATCATTAGGATCAGTGGAATAATTTTAATAATGTGAAATATCATGGCTTTGATGATGAGAATCATGATAACTTCTTTCTATCAGGAAATCCATTATGTGCCAGTCATCAAACTTATGACAGTACAAACTTTATGCATAATTTCATTTATTCCTCACAAACATCACAATGAGATAGGTATAATTGATGAGGCAATTAAAGTTTAAAAGAGTTAAATTTCAAGGCCACATAGCTGTCTTACTCCATTTGGCAAGGATCTTTTTTTTTTTTTTTACTTCTTTTTTGCTTTTTGGGTTTTTTTTTTTTTCTTTTTTGAGAGACAGAGTGCAAGTGGAGAAGAGGAAGAGAGGGAGAAACAGAATCCCAAGCAGGCTTTGCGCTGTCAGCACAGAGCTCGATGCAGGGCTCAAACTCACAAACCATGAGATCAAGAGTCAGATGCTTAACCGACTAAGCCACCCAGGTGCCCCCCCCCTTTTTTTTTTGTTTTTAGGTTTTCTTTTCTTTCTTTCTTTATTTCTTTTTTTGAGAGAGAGAGAGAGAGTATATGGCAAGGATCTTAATAAGTATCTTACACTTGTCTTGAAATCCTCATTCCTAAAGTATCTTCTCTTCTTGTTCACCCTTTCCTCTCTTTGTGTGCCACCATCCTATCATCACTTAAGCCCCATCTCACGTATTTCTTTTCCCAAGAAGAATTTTACTGATGTCTCTTCACTGTGCTCTTCCCCTCTCTAGGCTGGGTTAGATGTCCTTTTGTTGTGCTGTCATAAATGTACCTCGCATGTTACATGTAAACCACGAGTTTATGGCCTTACTTCCTCTACTAGACCATAATAGATTCAAAAGCAGGCAGTATTCTCTTTCATTTTAGTACACTAAACAAGGTGCACAGTGTGTAGTATGTAGTAATAACTAATATATATATTTAATAATAATATATGCATATATATGCAATATATATCAATATATAGTATATACATGTTTCCATATATAATATGTACATATGTTTCCATACACATAATACCTATGTAAAATGTTTCCATCCCTAATAATTAAATTTAAAATGTTTTAAGACTTTAATTATAAGAGTACAAAACTGTGGTCATTTTTACTACTTAAGCATAGTAACATTTGGCTGGACTAAAGAAGTACTAATCTATCTTATGTGTGGGGAGGTACATAAACTGTCATAAAAATATACTCATTAAAAACATATCTATCTATATAAACATATACGCCATATATGTTTATATATATAAACTCACTAATTAAAAATGGCCATAATTTTATACTATTAATTCTTTCAAAGAGCAGGTATAATCAAACATTAAATGTGATGAAAATTGAGGAGGGCACCTGTTGGGATGAGCACTGGGTGTGGTATGGAAACCAATTTGACAATAAATTTCATATTAAAAAAAAAAAAAGAAGGGGCGCCTGGGTGACTCAATCTGTTAAGCATCTGACTTCGGCTCAGGTCATGATCTCATGGCTTGTGAGTTCGAGCCCTGCGTCCAGCTCTGTGCTGAGAACTCAGAGCCTGGATCCTCTTCAGATTCTGTGTCTTTCTCTCTCTCTCTCCCTCTCTTTCTTTCTCTCTCTCTCTCTCTCTGCCCCTGCCCGCTTACACTCTGTCTCTCTCTGTCTCTCAAAAATAAATAAACATTTAAAAAAAATTTAAGGGGTGCCTGGATGGCTCAGTCAGTTGGTTGTCTGACTTCAGCTCAGGTCATGATCTCCAGGTCTGTGAGTTCGAGCTCCGCGTTGGGCCCTGTGCTGACAGCTCAGAGCCTGGAGCCTGCTTCGGATTCTGTGTCTCCCTCTCTTTCTGCCCCTCCCCTGCTAATGCTCTCTCTCTGTCTCAAAAGTAAATAAAAACATTAAAAAAATTTTTTTAAATCAAAAATAAATAAAAATAAACATTAAATAAATTAAATAAAATTAAGGTTTAGGCATAATTCTGAATGAGAATATTACCACTAATAATTACTGGAAGTAAAAAGAACACTGTTGATTTATAGGATAAGACTGCTATGTACACATGATAAAACTTTATTATATACTATTATTCAATTTTTTGTCTTAAAATTTAGTACTATTTTAATATGTTAATATCTAATATACATCAGTGATTATCTTTCCATCTAACTATAATCTTTCTAATTTCAGCATGTAAAATCCTAAAGTACAGAGACTTGGTTATGTATTTAATTCTATCATGTAAAATGCTAATAGGTATGTTTCTGCTGAATAAAATTGAATGGTTGCTACTTGTAATGTGTATGGCCCAAAGGTCCTACTTTGTTAAAATTAATTTGCATAATATTCATCTGAATATTCATAGAAAGTTAAAATAATTGGCAGTTGCTATTTGTAATATTCATAATAACATCATAGATATTCCTATTAAACAATAAGAATCATTATCATCAATGATGAGGATATAGCCCATTAATATACTTACATAATTACGTAAAACTTTAAATAATACATAAACATTAAATGTTATTTGCCTTTCCTGTCTCTGTTTTTATATAATCTCCTATATTCCCCAAAGTAAAAAATGCATACCTGTTTCTACAGGTCTTGTATTCTACTTTAAGAATTGGCTTACAAGACTCAGATTTTCTTCCTTCTCTTTGACTTTTTCCTAAAGAAAGAAAAAGGATTTTGTTAAATCATATTTAAATTCTACTCATCCATGATAATTTCAAAAGTTTGACTAAAAGAATATAAAGAAAAGGGATAATTTTGTGTTTTGCATAGTAGGATAAACACAGTTCTATGCATCCAAACATATGTGTTGAATTTGTAAACAATTTGTTAAATTCTAATAAAGTTATTTGTAAATTTGTATCTGTATTGTTTTGTATTCTCCATGTATAAATCTAGTCTCGTATAGTTATTTTAATTAACTTTTAAAATAAACAACTTTAAAATTGAAGACATATACACGTACATACTCTTCTGCATAACGAAATGTATTATTATGAAAATCCATACTTTCACATGCAGAAAGATTTGCCATTTAAAACTTATGATAGACTATCAAAATAATTGTATTTTTGTCAAAATTCATGTAAAGGAAAGTCCAATACACAAAGAACACAGATGGCACATTTCAATTATATACTATATTTGCATAAAAATAGTGTCTTGTAGGGAAAGGTTTATGTTGTTTAGACTCCATGGATTTTGCAAAATGATCAAAAAGAGTAGGAAATGGACATAAAGCTACTTCTACATATGGCATCTTTCTAGTTATGCTTTTGCTTATAATTCTGTCTCATTTTGATAAAATTGATGATTTTGAAGTATGTTTCTTTTTTATTTTAATAAGCACTCTTATTTATTCTTGTATTGCTACAACTGTTTATAGACACAGATACCTATTATGTAGAGAGATGTTTATGTGCATTTAAGTTTAAATTTTCAGGATAGCTTCAGAATGACACAGTCATAATCTAAATAGGATGTCAACATAGTTTTATTTAATTTGTTTAAAGGGCAGGGTATCAGCATACAACATACCTTATCTGCTCTATGGCATGCTTTCTAAATTTGCCTTCTCTTTCTTTTACCCTACCTCAACTAAAGAAGCAACCAATAATAAAATATTGGTCATGGGGCATTTGGGTGGCTCAGTTGGTTAAGCATCAACTTCAGCTCAGGTCATGATCTCACAGCTCATGAGTTTGAGCCCCACATCAGGCTCTGTGCTGATGGTTCAGAGCATGGACCTGCTTCAAATTCCGCATCTCCCTCTCTCTCTGCCCCTCCCCTGTTGTGCTCTGTCTCTCTCTCTCTCTCCCCCAAAATAAGCAAACATTAATTTTTTTTAAATATTGGTCATAATCATTCACATTATAAAAAATATTTTAAAGTATCTGTATTATATATAAAAAAGAATTGCTGACATGATACGTAGGTCATGATGCCTTAAAAATAGAGAACTTTGGCTCAGGGACTCACTCTGAACAGTAGTCTTAGCGGGGAGGAACAGCTGGTTGGTGATTACTGGTTTGGGTAACGTGGGAATAGAGAAAACTGAAAGAAATAACACTATAAGGAAAGAGACCCATTCTCCTCAGTTGATATCTTTTTCCTCCATTGCTTGTCTAATAATTGCCAATCCATTAATTAAATCAAAACCGTATATTTGCAGTTGTTTATATATACACGTATATAGGTATGTGTGTGTATATGTGTGTGTGTGTGTGTACACACACACACACACACATATACATAATGGAAACAATTACTGTTTTTCAATCAATATACATCAGTATCATACACAGATTTCAGTAAAAAAGAACAGTATCTTAATTAATTATTTACTTCAATTTCTAACTCCAATAATTAATTTTTGGCTGAAGGTTTTCAACTTTGATTATATTCATTGCCTGTCAGTAATTGAAATATGCTTATATGTAATGTAAAAAATTGTCATAAAAATTACATTTATTGCTACTCTTTATGTTCAAAGTACTATACTAAATGGCAGGATAAAAAGGAATAACCATCAAGATGCTTAAAATTTACTAGCTTAAGCAAAACAAATATAAAACTGACAATATGAGGTACCATAAATAAATGAGTAATAGACATGAAGTGTTGAGAATAGTAGGAGTACATGAAGCAGTAGTTAAGAATATTATGGCTTCACTTTATGACAGAGAATTTCCAGATGACTTTCTAGAAGCTAGATTAAGCATTATAAATAGGACTTGGGAGTCCCAGTCCAAGATGGTGACATAGGAAGACCCTGAACACACCCCCCACAGACATACCAAATCTACACCTACTTATAGAGCAATTCTTCCTGAAGAACTGAGGGCCAATTGAACAGCTTATGTACAACAAAAAATATACCACAAAAGAACAGCACAAGAGAGGGAAACACAAAGGGAACCTTCACCCCCAATGCTATGAACTACAGTGGGGAGGGGTAGGACTAAGGGACAGGAAGCAGACTCATCTGTCCTGGGGCATAGAAAAAAAGTTATGGTTTAAAAGGGCAACTAGAATATAATGGAACCAGCCCTAGAGCGCTGCCAAATGGGAGGAGGACCGAAACTGTCTTAGGGCTAGAGGGACTGGCAAGCTCCACTGTCTATGATAGCCCTCCACCTTGATAGTAAAGATGGGGGCAGGGTCCAGGTGCCATAGCTGGTCTGCCACCTCAGCAAAACCTGGGCCCCTAGCACATGCCAGCCCTTGATGACCTGGGACAAAGAAAAAAGCCACAATTTAAAAAAGCAACTAGCATATAGGGTACCTGGGTGGCTCAGTTGGCTAAGCGTCTGACTCCAGCTCAGGTCATGATCTCATGATTCATGGGTTCGAGCCCTGCATCGGGCTCTGTGCTGACAGCTTGGAGCCTGGAGCTTGCTTCGGATTCTGTGTCTTCCTCTCTCTCTGCCCTTCCCCCATTCTCTCTCTCTCTCTCTCTCTCTCTCTCTCTCTCTCTCTCTCTCAAAAATAAACATTTTTTTTAAAAGCAACTAGCATATAAAAGACTCCACCAAATGTCATGGAAGCTATTGAAACTCTCCAGGCAGACAAGCACCATGGTTTACATTCCCCTCTCCATCTTGAAAGCTTGCACAAGAGCAGAATCCAGGCACCCTAGCTAGCCTACTACCTCAATGACTCTGGGCCCCTAGCCCACACTAGCTCTAGCTATTCCACCAAGACAGCACCACTGTGGTGCACACTGGAATACTCCTTATCAGTGTTCACTACAGTTACAGCCCTTTTGCCAGAGTGATACATGGGCAAAGCATTCGAGAACACTCCAGGGCCAGGCAATGTTGACTCCAGACAATTCACCAGGCACCTCCTGCATGGAGCACCCTAGGACCACCATCCCTCCCTCTGCATAGCTCACACTCTTCCTCAGTTCCAGCCTCTCCACCAGGGCTCCCCCTGCATGGATCATTCTGGGATACCCCAACTTGCACCAACTTCAGCTTTAGCCATCCTGCCAGGGCACCCTCAGCACAGAATGCCCCAGGAGTCCCCTCCCCTCCATCTTGCACCCGCTTCAGTTTTAACTATCCTGCCTGGATTCTCTCTGTGTGGAGAGCCCCAGGACATCCCAGCTTGTATCCACTTCAGCTTCAGTCTTCCTGCCAGAGTATATAATGTGTAGGGTCCCAGGATACCCCCTTCCCCAACACAACTTATACCCACTTTAGCTTCAGCTGTTCTGACACAGCACTCTATGTGGAGAGCCCTAGGATCACCCTGGCCCCCACCCATTTCAGCTTCAGATATCCACCAGAGAGATCCCAGCACAGAGTGCCCCGGGACCCAGGGTACACAATAGCCATAGCTCTGGCCAGCTAACCAAAGTCACGAGGCACTTAGTCTACACAGGGGATGGTAATACACAAGATCATTCCTTCAAGTTTAGAAGAAGTAGCTGTTTCACTTAACTCACAGATACAAAATTAAGCAAAATGAGGAGACAAAAGAATATGTTTCAAACAAAAGAGGAAAACAAAACTCAGAAAAAGAACTAAATGAAACAAAGATAAACAACCTACCTAACAAAGAGTTTAAAGTAATGGTCATAAAGATGCTCAATGAATAGGAGAGAAGAGTAGATGAACTCAGTGAGAATGTTAACACAAGTTTAAATATATAAGAAAAGCATCATCAGAGTTGAAGAATACCATAACTGAAATGAAAAAATCCACTAGAGGGAAGTAACAGTAGATTAGAAGGTGCAGAAGCAATCTGAAAGAAAGGGCAATGGAAAGCACCCAACCTGAACAGCAAAAAGAAAAAAGAATTGTAAAAAATGAGGATAGGTTAAAGGATACCTGGGACAACATCAAACAAACATTCTCATTATAGGCATCCCAGAAGGAGAAGAGAGAAAGGGGCACAAAACTTACTTGAAAAAAAATGATAGTTGAAAATTTTAATAACCTGGGGAAGGAAAAGACATCCAAGTTCAGAAAGCAGAGTTCCAAACAAGATTAATCTAAGAGGTCCACATCATGACACATAAAAATTAAAATGTCAAAGATTAAAAATGAAGGGAATTTTAAAATTTTTTTTTTCAACGTTTATTTATTTTTGGGACAGAGAGAGACAGAGCATGAACGGGGGAGGGGCAGAGAGAGAGGGAGACACAGAATCAGAAGCAGGCTCCAGGCTCTGAGCCATCAGCCCAGAGCCCGACGCGGGGCTCGAACTCGCGGACCGCAAGATCGTGACCTGGCTGAAGTCGGACGCTTAACCGACTGCGCCACCCAGGCGCCCCTGAAGGGAATTTTAAAAGCAGCAAAAGATAAAATTCTTTTAGAATGTATTCACACTTAAGTGACTATCAAATTAATACAGACTGCTATATACTTAGAATATTATATATGAAACTCATGGTAACAACAAACCAAACACCTATAATATATACACAAAAAATAAAGAGAAAGAAAACCAGTAATTACACTAAAGAAAGATGTCAATCACAAAGAAAGAGAGCAAGAGAAGAAAAAAGGAACACAGAACTACAAAAACAGCCAGAAAACAATGAACAAAATGGTAAGAGTACATACCTATTAGTAATTACTTTAAATATAAATGCTCTAATGCCCCCATCAAAAGACATAGGGTGGTGGAATAAATAAAAATACAAAATCAACCCATCTAAATGCTGCCTATGAAAGACTCACTTCAGACCTAAAGACACATACAGACTGAAAGTGAAAGGATGGAAAAAGATATTCCATGCAAATAAAAGCAAAAAAAAAAAATGGGGCACAATATTTATATCAAACAAAATAGACTTTAAAGCAAAAATTGTAGTAAGAGACAAGAAGACACAATGATAAAGGGGTTAATCCAACAAGAGGATATAGCAGTTATAAATATCTATGCAGCCGACACTGGAGCACTCAAATAAATAAGGCAAATATTAACAGACATAAAGGGAGAAATTGGCAGTAATACAATAATAGTAAAGGTCTATAACACACGACTTACATAAATGGATAGATCAGGCAGAAAATCAATAAGGAAATGGAGTCTCTGAATAACTTAACAGAAATATATAGAACATCCCATCTAAAAACAACAGAATATACATTCTGTTCAAGTGTACAAGAAACATCTCCAGGACAGATCACATGTTAGGCCATAAGACAAGTCTCAATAAATTTAAAATCATATACAACATTTTTTCTGACCACAACAGGATGAAACTACAAAATTAACACAAGAAAAAATGTGGAAAAAGCACAAACAGATGGAGGCTAACCAACATGCTACTAAGAACCAGTGGGTCAATGAAGACATCAAACAGGAATTTTAAAAATACATGGAGAGGAATAAAAATAAAAACATAGTGGTCCACATCTTTGATGGAGTAAAATCAGCTCTAAGTGGAAAATTTAGAGCACTGTAGGCCTACCTCAAGCAACAAGAAAAATCTCAAATAAATAATCTAACCATACACCTAAAAGAACTAGAAAATAAAAACAAACAAAGCCCAAAGTGAGTAGAAGGAAAGATAACATCAGAAATAAATTAAATAAAGACTAAAAAATCAATAGAAAAATCAATGAAACCAAGAGTTGCTTATTTAAAAAGGTAAACAAAATTGATAAACTTTAGCCAGACTCATCAAAAACAAACAAACAAAAAAGAGAGTGGGCCCAAATAAACAAAATCAGAAATGAAGGAGGAAAAGTCAGTAACAGCTGACATTGAAGAAAAATACAAAGGATTATAAGAAACTACTACACAAATTATATGTCAACAAAGTGGACAACCTGGAAGAAATGAATAACTTCCTAGAAACATAGACACTTATAGAAATGAATCAGGAAGAAATATAAAATCTACAAAATCTAAACAGACCAATTAGTAGTAATGAAATTCAACAGATAATCAAAAAACTTCCAACAAACAAAAGTCCACATCCAGATTGATTCACAGGTGAATTCTACCAAACATTTGAAGAAGAGTTAATATCTATTCCTCTCAAACTATTCCAAAAGATAGAAGAAAAGGGAAAGCTTCTAAATACACTCTATGAGGTCAGCAATATCCTGAAAACAAAACCAAAGACACTGTGAAAAAGAAAACTATAGGGCAAGAACCTTGATGAACACAAATACAAAACTTCTTTTTTTTAATTTTTTAATGTTTATTTAGTTTTGAAAGAGAGAGAGAGAGAGACAGAGCATGAACAGGGGAGGGGCAGAGAGAGAGGGAGACACAGAATCCAAAGCAGGCTCCAGGCTCTGAGCTGTCAGCACAGAGCCCAATGCGGGGCTCAAACTCACGAACTGTGAGATGGTGACCTGAACCAAAGTCAGACGCTCAAGTGATTGAGCCACCCATGTGCCCCAAGATACAAAACTTCTTAACAAAATATTAACAAGCTGCATTAGCAACACATTAAAAGGATCATTCACCATCATCAAGTAAAATTTATTCCAAGAAGAATGCAAGGATGGCTTAATATATACAAAACATTCAATGTGATACATCACATTAACAAAATGAAGGATAAAAGTGATAAGATCATATCAATATATGTACAAAAAGTATTTGATAAAATTCAACATCCATTCATGATGAAAACTCTTAACAAAATGAGTTTAGCGGGAACATACCTCAACATTATAAAAGTGATATATAACAAAACCCACAGGTAACATCATGCTCAATGGTGAAAAACAGAGCTTTTCCTCTCAGATCAGGACAAGGATGTCCAATCTCGCCACTTTTTAACATAGTACTGGGAGTCTTAGCTTCAGCAGTCAAACAAGAAGAAGAAAATTGTTAGCATAAATTAATTCAGTAATGTTGTGGGATACAAAATTAATATACAAATATCTGTTGCATTTGTATATACTAATAATGAAGTAACAGAAAGAAAAATTTAAAAAAAAAAACAATCCCACTTACAATTGGACTGGAAAGTATGAAATGTCTAGGGATAAACATAACCAAGGAGGTGAAAGACTTATACTCTGAAAACTATAAAACAGTGATAAAAGAAATGAAAGATGACATAAATGGAAAATAGCCCATGCTCATGTATTGAAAGAATATCATTAAAATATCCATACTACCCAAAGCAATCAACAAATTCAATGCAATCCCTATCAAAATGCCAATAGCATTTTCACAAAACTAGAACAAATAATCCTAAAATTTGTATGGAATCACAGAAGACCCCAAATAGCCAAAGCAATCTTGAGAAAGAAGAACAAAGCTAGAGGTATCACAATTCCAGATTTCAAGATTTACTACAAGGCTGTAATAATCAAAACAGTATGGTACTCACAAAATAAAACACACACACACAAAAAAACACACACCAAAAAACCCAACAACAAAAAAATAAAACAACACACATAGTCCAAGGAACAGAATAGAATGCCCAGAAACAAATCATGTTTATACAGTCAATCTATGACAAAGGAGGCAAAAATATCCAATGGGAAAATGACAATTCTCTTCAAAAAATGGTGTTAGGAAAACTGAACAGCTACATGCAAAAGAATAAAACTGTGCTACTTTCTTATACCATATACAAAAATAAACTGCAGATGGATTAAAGTCCTAAATGAAAGACCTAAAACCATAAAACTCCCACAAGAAAAGATAGGCAGTAATCTCTTTGACATTGGCCTTATCAATATTCTTCTAGGTACATCTCCTCAGGTAAGAGAAACAAAAGCAAAAATAAATTATTGGGACCACACCAAAATAAAAAGCTTTTGCACAGTGAAGGAAGTCATTAACAAAATGAAAAGGCAACTTACTTAATGGGAGAAAAATATTTTAAAATGATGTATCTGATAAAGGTTAATGTCCAAAATATATGAAGAAACTATACAACTCAACACCAAAAAAATAAATAAATAAAATAAAACCAATCTGATTAAAAAATATGCAGAGGACTTGAACAGACCTTTTTCCAAAGATGACATACAGATGGCCAACAGACATATGAAAAGATGCTCAACATCACTAATCATCAGGAAAATGCAAATCAAAACCACAATGAGAAGTCACCTTACACCTGTGAGAACAGCTAGAATCAAAAAGACTAGAAATAACAAGTGTTGGCAAGGATGTGGAGGAAAACAGACCCTACTGCACTGTTGGTGGGAATGTAAATTGGTGCTGTCACCATGGAAAACAGCATGGAGATTTCTCAAAAAATTAAAAATAGAAATACCATATGATCCAGTACTTCCACTACTGGGTTTTTAGCTCAACAAAACAAAACACTAATTTGAAAAGATATATGCACCTCTATGTTTATTGCAGTATTTACAGTAGCCAAAAATGGAAGTGTCTATCCATAGATGAATGGATAAAGAAGATTCAGTGTATGTATATATGGTCTACTATATAATGAACTATTATACCTCCATAATAATAATGAAAAAAGACACCCAATTTGTAAATGGGCAAAGGAACTGAATCAGTGTGTCACCAAGAAATATTAAAAATGACAATAAGCACATGAACAGATATTCAATATCTTTATTCATTAGGGAAATATTTAAAACCACAATGAGATATTATTGCATACCTACCAAGATGGCTATAATAAAGATAGATATTAACAAGTGTTGATAAAGATGTGGAAAAGTTGGAAACCTAATACATTGCTGGTAAGTATGTAAAAGTCTGAGGACTCTGGAATACAATTTGGCGGTTCCTTAAAATGTTAAATAGGAGTTGTCATTTGATCCAGTAATTCGATTCTTAGGTATATTCCAAAGAGAAATGAAAATATGTGTCCATATAAAAGTTGTACGTAAACATTCACAGAATTATTCAGATAGTCAAAATATGAAAACAACCCAAATGCCCATCATGTGATGAATAGATAAAAAAAAAGTGGTATATCCATACAATGGAATATTATTCACCAATGAACAGAAATAAAATACTTAAATTTGCTATGACATGGATGAACCTTGAAAAAATTATGCTAAGTGAAAGAAACCAGTCATGAAAGACTACATTTAATCGGAGTTCATTTGCATGAAATGAAATGTAGTCAAGTCTACAGACAGAGGAACACCAGCAGTTGCCTAATGATGGAGGACTAGTGATAAGATGACTGTTAATGAGTATGGGATTTCTTTTGGGGATGACAAAAATGTTCTAAAATTAGATTGTGTTGATGGTTGCATAACTCTGAATAAATGAAAAACCACTGAATTGTACACTTTAGTGAATTGTGAATTACATCTCAACAAATTTGTATTTTTTAAAAATAGAAGTTTAAGTTCTTTGAAGTACAGCATTAAACTTCAGAACAAACTATTTTCATCACTTATATCTCAGGATTTCTAGTTTAACAAAGTTTTGGGGATCTTTAAATTTACCTTGTTTTTATGGTTGCTAGCTCAATGACATTTAAAACACAGTACACACACACACACACTCACACATGCATATACACACACACTTAAATAAATTTCTTTCATTTCAGTAAGAATTTATTTATTTCAGCAAGCATTGTTCAGGGCATCTAATCTTCCAAACCATCTATAATAGACCATTTCTTTTTGTTCAAATAATTTTCCTATTTTCATGTTTATTTTTGCTGTACATATGTACATCTGATTTTTAAAAACTGTTATTTTTCTTGGGAACAAATTGAATTTTGAATTAATATGTGGGGAGCTAACATTTTATAATATTAACTCTACCCATGCATACATAGGGTATGTTTTTCATTTATTAAAGTTCTCCTTATGTCCTTTAGTAGAAATAACATCTCACTGTTATTTTACATTTACTTCGGGGATTCTTATGGATGCTATTTTTTTCATGGTTGTAATCATCCACTTTATTTTGTTTTGTATACAGAATTCTCATGTTATACTTAATAGTATTCCTAATTAGTTTTTATTTTTAGCTGTGCAATTACATTATCGAAAAGTAATTGTAATTTTGAACCCTCAAAACTTTTAAAAAATATTTATTTATTTTTGAGAGAGAGACTGAGAGCAAAAGCAGAATGGCAGAAAGAGAGAGGGAAACACAGACTCTGAAGCAGGCTCCAGGCTCTGAGGTGTCAGCACAGAGCCTGAAGCGGGGCTCAAACTCATACAAAGTAAAATTTATTTTGAGATCATGAGATCATGACGTGAGCTGAAATTGGACATTTAATCGACTGAGCTGCCCAGGTGCCCCAAAACCTCTAACCTCTTAAATATCATAATTCTTTTTCAAGTCTAATTACATTACATATTGTTTTGAGGAAAATGTTAAATAATGGTGATAATTGTTGACATCTCTATCCTGTTTCTGAGCAACAATGTCACTATTAAGGATTAGATGGGATTTAAGATCATATATGTAGATTGTGTACGTGTGTGTGTGTGTGTGTGTGTGTATGTTTAGCTGAGGGCATTGTGATTGAATAATACATATGTGAAATCATTAAAATTTACTGTGAAAGAAAAATAATATCTGTAGTGCTAGTGAAAACCAGCTACAATAAGGACAATGTCACCACAGTGCTAGCCTCAAGTAAAATAGGTACTAAATTAACCTTGTTGGCTGTGGCCACCTTCCCTCTTTTCCTACTACTGTCCAATATGAGTGTCAGACAAAGCCTACTTTTGTAGTATAGAAAATATTGATTTGTAGAAAAATAATAAATCTATATATGGTTTCCCAGTTTAGGAAACACAATGGCTAAAGAAAAGGGGGGGGGGTAACAAAATTATATTCTATACTATATTCAACATAATATCCATAATATGCATTATACAGTCCAAATTATTAGATATATGAAGAAGCAGAAAAATTTGAGTCATTCTTATGAACAGAGGCCATCTTCAAGGGGAAGCATATTTTGGTTTCATCAGACAAAGATTTAAAACAACAATTATAACTAGACTCAATGTTTAAAGGAAAGGGAAGGGAAAGGAAGGGAAGGGAACTGCTCATAATGACTAAACAGGGGAAATCTCAGCAGAAAAATACAAAATATAAAAAGGTAGCAAGTGGAAAAATATCTAAAATAAAAATAACTTAAGGGACTTAATAGCTGAATGAAGATTACAGAGGAAAAAGACCAATGGGAATTATCCAATTTGAAATTCAGAGAAAAAATGATTAACAAAAAAATGGAGGCTCAGAAACATGTGGGACAATACCAAAATTCTACCAGACAGATAACTAGTGTTCCAAAAAGAGATGTAGAGAGAGGTTGGAGCAGAAAAACACATTTGAAAAAATAAAAGCCTGAAAATTTCCCCAATTTTGTGAGAGATATAAATTTCTAAATGTAAGAAGCTCTGTAACTCTTAAACAGAATGAATTTGAAGAAGAAAACTCTAGGCATATCATAGTCAAATTATTGAAAATAAAAGTTATAAAAATTTTGAAATTAGCCAGGGGAAAACAACAAATTATATACAAGGGAACCAAATGTCAAAAACACCACACATTTCTCATTCAGAAACACTGTAAACCAGAAAATAATGGAACATTTTTAAAGCGTTCATTCAGCACCTTAAAAACAACACACACACATATACAAACTGTCAACCCAGAAATTTAAATGCATCATAAATGTGCTTCAAGAATAAAAGAAAAAAAGAGAAGAACTTTTAGATAAAGGAAGGTAAGTGAAATGCCGAATGATGTTGCTGTATCCTCAAGAACAAATGAAATTATAAAACTTCATAAATACAAAATTATATTAAGAAAATTATAAATAAAATACAGAATATTTTCCTTCTAATTAAAAAAATACTTAAGACTACTTAAAGCAAAAATTACAACAGTGTATTTAGAACATATATAACTATTATAATAGTATAAATGTAAATAAATATATATGATTATGAAGCTTCTACATTTTTTCATAAAGTGCTACAATGTTAACTCTAATAGACTGTGAAAAGTTAAAGAAGTATACTGTAATCCCTAGAGTAACTGATCAAAAAAAATGTCTTAAGATAAAATGCCTACATGTAAATTAGAAGGAAATTCTAATAAAAACTTTCACATAATCCAGAAGACAAAAAAAAAAAAAAAAAGAAAGAAGAACGATGAAAGAAACAAAAAAAAAGATCGGACCAACAGAAAACAAATAACTTGGTGTACCCAAATCCAATTCCATCAGTAATTACATTTAATATTAATGGACAAAATACTTCGACTAAATGATAGAGACGAAATAAAAAAGACCCAACTGGGGCACCTCGGTGGCTCAACTGGTTGAGCATCCAACTTTGGATCAGGTCATGATCTCATGGTTTGTGACTGCTATCAGCACAGAGCCTGCTTCAGATCCTCTGCCCACCGGTCTCTCTGCCCCTCCCCTGCTCATATGCTCTCTCTCAAAAATAAATAAACATTAAAAATAAAAAAGACCCAATTATATGCCCTCTATAGGAGACATAATGGATGCCTAACAATTAAGCCTCAAAAATACATGAAACAAAAAACGACAGAACTAAAGTAAAAAATGGTCATTCCATAATCCATAAGAAATTTTAATACCATTCTCTCAGAAATTGATAACACTAATCAAGCATCACTAAAATCAGAGGATCTGATTAATATTATAAATCACCTCGACCTACTTGATTTTTACATTATATAAAGCAGAAATGAACAGAATTACAGGGAAAAATCTATAATAATAGAATTTTAACTTACCTCTCTCAAAATTGGAAAATCAAACAATAAAAACTTAGCAAAGATTTAAAATACAAAGAAAACACAATTTCAAGTTTGACCTTTGTATTGGAAATGTATTCTTTTCAAACGTACTTGGAACTTTGTAGTAATTATTTGTTTATGTCTAATTATAAAGCAAATCACAGTTAATTTTGTAGAACTAGTATCATGCCACATTCTCAGACTACAGTTAGTTTCCAAATCTATAACAAAACACATTTTTAGAAATTATAAAACAAATGTCTAACTCAGACATCAAAGAAATTATAATAGAAATTAGAAAATACCTCAAACTGAATATTAATGAAAATTAAAATTTTTAATAAAATTAATATCAAAACTTATAGAATACAGCTAAAGTACTACTTAGAAAAATTTTTATTTTCTAAAATAAAAATAGGTGAAATGAAATGTAACAAAATGAACCTGAAGAATATAGATAAATATGACAATGAATGCCTTTATTGTAAAAATCACTGATGTCTGCTTAACTATGGAGAGGCAATGGTATTTAACTTAATCTATATGTTATGAGACAGGTGCTGATGTTTTCAACAACCTGTGAACAGAATTTTAGCCCTTTAAACAGGAAAACAGAATTATAGTTGACTCTTGAACAGCATGGGTTTGAACTGTGTGGGTCTACTCATGTAAAGATTTTTTAAAAGTTTTTATTCAAATTCCAGTTAGTTAATATACAGTATAATATTAGTTTCAGGTGTACAAGCCACTCTGTAAAACAATATGAAGTTTCCTCAAAAAGTTAAAAATAGAACTACCCTTCAATCCAGCAATTGCACTATTAGGTATTTGCCCAAAAAACATAAAACTAATTCAGGGCTGCCTAGGTGGCTCAGTCCATTAAGCATCCAACTCTTGATCTCAGGTAAGGTCATGATCTCATGATTCGTGGGATTGAGACCCGAGTCAGGCTATGTGCTGACAGCATAGAGTTTGCTTAGGATTCTCTTTCTCCTTTCTCTGCCCCTCCATCCCCCACCCTCTCTTTCTCAAAATAAATAAATATATAAGCTTTAAAAAAAAAAACCTAGTGATTCAAAGGAATAGATTTTTAAAAATATAGTACTGTAAATATTTTTTCTTTCTATGATTTTAATAACATTTCCTTTTCTCCAGCTTACCTTATTGTAAGAATACAGTATATGATACATATAACATACAAAATATGTATTAATTGACTGTGTTTATCAGTAAGGCTTCTAGTCAACAGTATGCTGTTATTAGACAAGTTTTGGAGAAGTCAAAAGTTATATATACGCAGATTTTCAACTGCATGAGGATCCGTGCCTCATCTCCCATACTGTTCTAGGGTCAACTGTACAGAAAACAACCCTAACTTATAAATATGGATATGGTGAAACATATGAAAGTATTAAATATCTAATCCAGCCAAAAAGAACTCGTATAGAAGTTGACAGTCAAGAAGAATAGAAGTAAACAGAAAATTTATGAATAAATCATATTACACACATACAAAAAAAAGGCATAAGGATTTTAGGGGGAGGAGAAAAAGTAAACTCATCATAGAAATAAATATTTAAATCTGAGTGGGAGGTATAGCAAATAACTATCCAAGGTTTCTATACTGGCAATCTGTAAATGAAGCATCTGAAAGTAAGTGAGTAAATGCAAAGTAATCTCTAAGTAAAGCTGCTAGGTTAAATGTTGTAATAATTTAATAATTTGTAAATGGAACATGCAAATGTGGTAGAAAAAAGGACAGACCAACACAAGATGGAATAAGTGGATCTTGTGGTTTATGGGTCATTCATTATAAAGAAATAATAGTAAATTTTCTAAATCTGACACTATAATAAGTGCTCAGAAAATATAAAATAGACTGTGTTTGATTAACTGCTAGGTTTTGACCTCTCTATTCTTACAACCAATGATATAAGGTAAACATGGAACTCAGATCACTACCAATATTCTCAGAAATAAAATGGTCATCTGAATAAAAGATACTCATACATTTGAACTTTTTATTCTGCCCAGTGAGACAGGTACAATATAAACCTTAAATACATCCTTTTGATAAGGAAGATAATAAGAAATATAATCTACAATGAAAACCATAGTTCTCATAATTTAATGGAATCAAATGGTAGAAATGGAAATAAGTGAGAGAATCTAGAAAATGACAAACTATAAACCAGTTTAGGAATTAGGTCTGAAAGTCAGATCTATATGGTGTCATTCTCACTATCTCTGTAACCCTTAAAACTGGGCAGATTTTCTACATTATCTCCTGTGCTTCAGATACATCAACCATCCATCATTCAGTTTTTGTTGGAAAGGTCTCTATATAAGTATCACAAAGTAGGAAAGTGGATAGACACAGGGGAGGGAAAGTACAGAAAGTTTGGAGTATAATGTGGGGATCTGAAGGGGGTATAAAGAGGTATTTAAAATCAGAAGTTACATCCTATTACTTTCTTTCAAACACACTGATACCACCTGTTCCACTTCAAGTCTAGGCACTATATCTCCAGAGTTTATTTCTTTGGAAAGCATACACCTTACCATGTGGAATTGTAGTCTGGAAAGGACGACTTGGGCTTTTCAGGTTCCATAAAGTCAAGCTACCATCTGAATGGCTGCACATGAATTGTTTGCCCTCATGATGCCAATCAATTGAATGAATAGCCTAATGAAACAGCAATTAAAAACAAGTGGGGAGGGGGAAAGTTGATATGTTATAGCATTCTATATTCCAAAGGAAATATATTCTGAGATAAAATTATTATACCAACAATACTTAATAAACATACATAATTTTTCTGACCCAGATCATACTACCTTTAGCTCTAGTCCTCTATAAGCTTATAGAAGACTACAAAAATAATCTCCTGAGATAAAAGTTAGGTACATTTCATAATATCATTATAGCCTAGAACTTTTTGTTGTAAATTCTATGTCCTCCCTGTATCCTATATGATTATTTGGAAAATTATTTACATAGAAATAAAAGCAAGGTTATCTGAAGATGATTTCTGGAAAGGTAGAGGCCTACTTTCACCTAAAGTAGCCAATTTAAAAAATAATTTACATAAGAGCTACCATCTGAGGGCTTACTATGTGCTAGACCCCTTGGAAAACACTTTATTTATATTAACTCTATTAATTTTATTAAAAAGGTATTATTTTTTCCAATTTGCACATGGTGAAATAGGCCTACAGAGATTGATATACTTGTTCAGGTCACACAATTCAAAGCCAAGGTCTATCCAACCACAAAACCCACATTCTCAATCATTTTACCATATTGCTTCTAACATGAATTATTTAATTGGCTTGGCAATTTAGGGTTTAAGGAAGAAGGATTTAAATCTTTTTTTATACTTCTAATTTCACTCTGAAGATGTGAAATACATAAAATTAACAAGTAATTATTCCAGTTTCACATATTGTTTTATTCCCAGTGGTAGCACAGTGCCTTGCACAAAATAGATACTCAATATCTGTTGTATGAATAATAACATTATCACATATTTCCACAGCTTGGTATTCTTTCTAAATCATAAAGTTTATATGGACTTTGGATAATGCATAAAAGCTGAACAGATATGTACAACATTACCCTTTCCTTAAAGGAACTTTCAAAACTGCAAAATAGGGAAGACTGAAATAAATGAATATTAATAATAGTTATTGTTTGGAACTTTTAACATAAATATGCATATATATTTGCATATAAAACTAAGACACACACACACACAAACACCATATACTAAGATATGTGTATTTAAAACTAATTTATTGTTTGTTTTCCAAACAGTAAGTATTATTAGAGTTAGAGATAACTGATGGCTAGAGTAATCATTAAACACATCATAAAAGGACATAGGATATGAGCTGTACCTCAAGATAAGTAAGATTTAATTAAATGAAAAGACAACATGGAACCCTGGACTTATTTTCTCTCTTTTCTCTCTCATTCTTCATTACTAAAGACTTTTTTTTTTTTTTTTTGCCAGGGTTCAGTAGAGGCAGTTAGAGGAAAATACTCTTCATCTTTTCCTTTGCTCATTCTCACTATTTTGGGTAGATCAAGGGAAATGTTTTAACTTTTACGTGTTAACTTGATGAACTCAATGTAAAGTTCTCTCAGACTGCTTTGCTATGAATGATGGAGGCAGAGAGATCATCTCCAGCCCTAACCCTTCTTCCTATCTTACTGAATTTCTTCCTACCTTCTGGGGAAGACAAGTACAAAAATAATAGCTACAACATAAAAGCAAAATAAGTCTAAGTGCCATGAAAGATATATACTTACTGTACACTTATAGGTAAGAATAGGCATCTAAAACCAGTTTGTTATTAGAGAAGGTCAAATAGTGCATCACTGAAGAACTGGCATTTGAATACATTTAATGGGTAAGTACCCAATTTCTATTAATTTGATTATACCCTACTCCTTTCTTAAAAAAGGACCTTAAGGTTCTGAAGAAAAACCAAAAATGAAACAAAGCAAAAACAAAAGCACACACAAATATAATATAACTAATACAAGAAGAATTTTTAAAAAGATAGAAAATAAAATACAGAAGATAAAACACTAGCTAGTTTGGTCAACTTGATGGCTGTGATTGAGTTTCTCTCTACAACAAAAAAGAAAAAGGAAACCCAAAAAGCAGATATCAATATGAAAAAGGAAAACCAGTGGCTACTCAAGGAATTAAAAGGTTATCATCATGTCAAACTCTGAGGGTTTTCACTGTGAGAGATTATTTAGAAATATTGATGTAATGAAACAAAAATGTCACAGCTAATGGAGTAAATTCATATAGTTATTTCTGAAAACTATGTTGGATTTATAAAACAAACCTTTCAATTCATCAATGGCTATTCATCAAGGGGCTAGTTAGGTAGTCCAAATAGCTTTACAGTGGCTAAAAAGTTAATAGGATTTTGATATGCAAAAGAGGAAAGAAGGGAGTTCGTGACAAGGAATTAGCTGGAGCAAAGGCTTGGAGGTGGAAAATAAATGGTATATTTAGCAGATAGTAATATGCCTGAAGTGTGAGGAGTGCTTATAAAGATTCATGGCATTAAACTAAAGGGAAAAGATAACATTGGGATCTTAAATCTCCTGTCAAGGAATAAAGATTTTGTATTGTTGATAATTGGGAGCCATTCAAAGTTTCTGAGGTAGAGAATTACATGATCTGTGTCTTAAAATGATAATCTTGTTAGTGAAAGATACTGAACAGGTAAGATATCAGAGGAAATGCAATTAGTTAGAAGGCTATCATAGTCTTCCAGGCAAGAGATAACAACCTAGATTAGAACATCGAAAGTGGGAATGAAAAAAAGAAAGGAAATGAATGATAGACAATATAACAGAATCAAGAGACTACAAAACTAATAGCATAGGATATGTAAAGAAGAAAGATTAAATATGACTCTAAGGGTTACAAACTGGAATAAATAATCAAAATTTAAAAACTGAAAAAGAGAACACAGAACAAGGTTTAGGTCTTTAAATGTAAATTCAGTGTCAATGAGATATTTACCTGGACTTGTGTGATAGATTGTTAGATATATGGATCAAGAGCTCAGGAGAAAGGTAAGGGTTAGAGATACATTGATTTTAAATTTATTAACATAAAATTAATATTTGAAATGATGGGAAAAGTACATGAATACAAATGTAAACTGGAGGAGAAATCAAGAGGGTAAAGATATAGAATCCTGAAGAGTGTCTATAATTTAAAGGAAAACTAAGGGAAGAAGTGATGGAGAAAGGGGGAGGCAAAAAATGAGGTAGAAAGACACAGACAAGGGAAGGCACAATTTTAAGAAGGAGGGGCTGATATAAAGCCACAGGTTTAATGAGAAACTTAAAAGACTATGAAGGGGTCACTATTTAAATAATGAAGAGGTCATTGGTGACTTATTAGAAACCATTTCATAATAGTATTACAAGTAAATTCTAAATACAAGAGGTAAAGTGCTGAGGAAAGTCTTAAAAGTTTGGCAGTAAAATGATATATATATAACGATCTCCATTAAAGTGATAGAATATATAATTATGCATCACAGTAAATAGATTATATGTATATACATACATATATACATAAGTCAATATATAAAATGATTTTTAGGTATAAAGTAGGTGTAGTGTAATACTCTACTGACTTAAACATTGTTAATGTTTATTTGAAAATTTCACTAAAAGTTGTTTTTGCTCACTTTTTAAGGTTAGAACTCTTCCTTCTACACTGTTTTAGGGCATAAAAAAAAGCAGCTGAGTCAGCATTTTGCTCTGGATTTCCTTTTTCAATGGCCTACTCTATTTCCAATTGGCTAAATACTCAGATCATATTTGTACTTTTATCTAGCTACTAGTCATCTTTATATTTTGTGTACTTAACAAAAGAAAAATCTAGCTTAGCTCCCCAGGGACTTCTCTCCTTATGATTCAAGATGCAATAGAAGTTCATCACACAGAGCATAAATGTATGACATCACCTGCAGGGTATCTTCCACCAATCATGACCAAATTACCCAACTAAGTACTTCTGAACTCTGTCACCATGAGAATTATCTTGTACATACCATAAAATCTTAGTTTGCGAGAACCACTAAGAAACAAATTGGGTGTGTGTGTGGTTATGAAATAGCCAAAAGCTTCTATCTTTAAGCATCGAATTTAAAAATTCAACTGTTATGAAAGGATGGGAGGTAGAACATGAAGAAATGTGTTTTTTTTTTAATTTTTCTATTTATCTCAGTGTTGCCTTAAATTCTTCTGCATTCTTCCCATATAAGTGCGGGTGATACCAGATAATGATTATTTGACCTGTATTTTCCTAACTCTCCCTACTTTACTATTTTTAAAATTGAATTGAGAGCTTACATTTATATCCACAACTATAAGAGGTAATTACCCTTTTTCACTTTTTGCCCCAACCTATCTTCATATTAGGTTCTTCTGAAAGGGGAAATCATTAATGGTATAGAATCAATCTTTAAACAACTAGAGTATTAATGCAGAGTCTATTCTCTGATAAACAGCAGTTCATTGCTTTCTCTAAATGAAAACCTAATGGTCTCAACTATGTACAATAAAACTTCCTTCAAGATCGTACTGACTCTTAAGTATTACTATTTACAAAATCAATCTTTATTCTGAGAAGGCAAGTATTGTATGATAAGGCCTTTCAAACTGACCTCTTAAATTTTCTGCCACAGAAAAAGAATTTTCTAAGGAAGTTGTGAATAGTGTCTTTAAAGATCTTAAGGGTACTGAGTGAGGCAAGACATAACCATGGAAAACCTAAAGAAGGAAAAGGATAGATATTAGGCATCAATGTATATAAGATGCCAAAAGGGACCCAAAAATAGTCAATGGAGAATTCTCATTCAGGAGAACAATCCAGAGTTAAAACGTGTGCAAATGCCAACGGTCAATATGAGGCACTGGGTCAGAACCAGGCAGTTTCCCAATGATAAAAATTGGTAATGTACAAAGCTTAGAGTAGAAAACAGGCACAAAGTTATAATATCCTTTTCAAATATTTCAGTAGAAATCACTTACCTCATCATAATAAACTCTCAGTTCTGCTCTTTTAGATTTCAAGTCCCAGAATACTACAGTACCATTTTCATAACCTATCAGCAACTGGAAAACATTAGAACAATAATTTTTGTAATTCCAACATTAATTTTACTTGATCCAAATAAAGCTTAATGTTAATACAATAAAGCAAAATCATAACACAAAACACAACTTTATTTAGAATATCAATTTTTCTAGAGCCTGAATATATATTTCCTATTTTAAAAAATGGCAGATAAACTCTAGTTCAATATAAAATATTTACCAATGAAGTCTGCCTTGTTCCAAAGAGAAATTGAGGAAACATAAATATATAAGAACAGAAAAATAAATGACAAAATTGGAACAAAGAAAAATGGGATAGAAAATGAAGATGAAATAAAGGGTGAAATGGGATAAGTTTAAGGACTAATGTACATGCCATTCAGTTCTATGTACTGCAAAAATATGGCCACAAATTGATTTCTAATTTCTTTATATCAAATCCAATTTTCTCTCGGAGTTATGTATTTTATTTTATTTTTTCAATGTATGAAATTTATTGTCAAATTGGTTTCCATACAACACCCAGTGCTCATCCCAAAAGGTGCCCTCCTCAATACCCATCACCCACCCTCCCCTCCCTCCCACCCCCCATCAACCCTCAGTTTGTTCTTAGTTCTTAAGAGTCTCTTATGCTTTGGCTCTCATTATGGAAAGAGCCTAAATGTCCATCAACTGATGAATGGATAAAGAAATTGTGGTTTATATACACAATGGAGTACTACGTGGCAATGAGAAAGAATGAAATAATGGCCTTTTGTAGCAACGTGGATGGAACTGGAGGGTGTTATGCTAAGTGAAATAAGCCATACAGAGAGTGGGTGAGTTATGTATTTTAAACTGGTGATTTGTGAACCCTAAAAAGTTCACAAACGTATTCTAGAGGTTTACATCATTAAAAATGGTTGATATTTATAAATCAATAAAGAAGACAACAAAATACATGTTTTCACTTTAAAACAGAAGTATTTGAGAACAGATAATGATTAATAGATGACCATATTCAACTCATTTGGCTAATTACTGCTAGCCATGCTGATTTTTATTATCATATAATTCGGAGTTATTATTTGTAGTTATATTTACTCTGTCATTAGTTTAAAAAAACAGGAAGGATAAAAATGGGCCAGTGCTCAAATAATGATAATATTTTCCACAAATATGCCTTAAGATGATTTTACTAAAACACAGTAGTATTTGTCTGATAAACATTCTTACACAATACAGAAAAATGTTTCAATAATTCTAAAACATCAGAGGTAAAAACAGAAAATAGAGTGGTGGTTATAAGCTACTCCTATATAGCATCCTGAGACCTAATCACTTACCTCAACATTTTATAATAGGACACAAAAAAAAAGACAAAAATAAATGAACTAGTTTTAACTGGGAATGTAAATTTTTCAAATATCGTATTATGAAATAAATGTATATTTGAAGCTATAACATGTTTAAAGGTTTTATTTTTAACTTTATTTTTTAATTAAAAATATTTGAGTACAGTTGATCCAGAATGTTACATTAATTTCAGGTGTACAACATAATAATTCAACTTCTTTATATGTTATACTATGCTCATCACAAGTGTAACCACCATCTGTCACCATACAACTCTGTTACAGTATCATTGACTATATTCCCTATGCTGTGCCTTTTATTTCTGTGACATATTCATTCCATAACTGGAAGCCTGTATCTCCCACTCCCCTTCACCCATTTGGCCCATCCCCCACCCCTCTCCTCTCTGGCAATCATCAATTTGTTCTTATAGGTCCGATTCTGTTTTTTGTTTGTTTATTCATTTGTTTTGTTAGATTCCACATATGAGTAAAATCATATGGTATTTGTCTTTCTCAATCTGACTTCTTTCACTTAGCATAATACTTTCTAGGTCTATCCATGTTATCACAAATGTAACAATCACATCTTTTTTATGATTACAAATATTCCATTGTGTATATATACCACAACTTTCTTGTTCATTTGTCTATTGATGAATACTTAGGTTGCTTCCATATCTTGGCTATTGTCAATAATGCTGCAATAAACACGGGTGCACATATCTTTCTGAGTTAATATAATTGGTTTCTTTGAGTAAATACCCAGTGGTAGAATTATTGGATCATATGCTTTTTTTTTTTTTTTTTTTGAGAGAGAGAGAGAGAGAGAGAGAGAGAGAGAGAGAGAGAGAGAGAGAGGATGAGCTAGGGAGAGGGGCAAAGGGAGAGGGAGAGAATCTTAAGCATGCTCCGCACGCAGAGCCTGTCATGGGGCTCAATCCAACAATACTGGGATCATTACCTGAGCCAAAATCAAGAGTTGAACTCAACTGATTGAGTCACCCAGGCACTCCATTTGTATTTTTAATTTTCAAAGACAACCTACTGAATTGGTGAAGTTACTTGTACGTGATATCTCAATAAGGGGTTAATATACAAAATGTATAAAGAACTTATATAACTCAACACCAAAAAATAATCTGACTAAAAGTGGGCAGGGGACCTAACTACACATTTTTTCAGAAAAGACATACAGATGGCCAACAGAGACATGATAAGATACTCAACAACACTAATCATCAGAGAAACACAAATCAAAACCACAATGAGATACCACCTTACACCTGTCAGAATGACTAAAATAAAAAAGGTTTCAACATTAAATTACATACAGTAAATTTTAAAATTGATTTGCAAAAATTTGAGCTTTACATACTAAATTAAAATAAAGTAAATGACATAATGACTTGCTAAATTAAAAAAGTCAAAAGTGTAAACTTTAAAAATATTTGTTAAAATTTATAAAACATCATAAATACTATACTAAGATGACTTTTAACTTCAAATCAGCTCTTTTTGCATACTATAGAAAATGATGTATCATTAAACCAATTCCTATGGAATCTATGGAAAGGAGGTTTGTAATTCTAAAAAGTTCAGAAAATCTCACTTAGCAAGAGAATGAATAATATAACCTTTCAAAATTTGAACCCTAAGATGTAATGAAATAATAATCTAAAATGCTATATTTTTTCATAGAAATATCTGAAAGATAGTTTTTTGTTTATAAAACATTACCAGCAATAGCCTCATTAAATCACAAAATATAAACTACCTAGCCTCAAAATGTCACACTTTATTGACATAACTATACATTATGATATAATAAGTATAAAAAAATATTAGAATCACTTAGAGAATTGAGAAAGAGAAAAGCTCCTGATACCCAGAGACATCTGACAAGGACACTCTGTGACCATGATGAATCAAGACAAGATCAATCCGTAATATGTCTGACCACAGCAAAACATGAATATCACCCAAGTCACAAAAATATATTATATATACATTTTATCTAATTATATATTATATTACTATAAAACATAATATTAAACATTTATCCCTCGAAATAGAATTTAAGTACTGTAAAGGCAAAGGAGGTGACTTTCTGACTATATCATCAAGACTTGGAACAGTATCTGAAGAAAATAGATATCTGATAAGTATCTATTAACCTATTAAATACCACAAAATCAAAATCACAGATACTATGTTTCCTAACAACTATGAAATAAAATTAGAAGTTATTAACAAAACTATTTTGGAAACTAAAAAATACACTTCTAAATAATTATGGTCAAAGAAGAAATTATAGTGAAAAGTATGAAACAGAACTGAAAAAAATGCCTTATATTAAAACTTGTGAGATACAGATTTAGCCTCATCAAGAACAAAAATTGTTTTAGAAATACATATTAAAAGAGGAAAATTTTTGAATTTTTTACTGATATAAGCATTTCACTTTATAAAGTCAAGAAATAAAAAGAGTAAACTTCAAGAAATGGGAAAAAATAGTAAGTCACCTTATCCAAGAGTAAAAGATATCTTTCACTTATTCAAATATACTTTTATACCTTTCAGGAAGTTTGATACTTTCCATATATAAATTTTATTATTAATTTTATAGCTAATCACTTTGAAGTTTTTGGTTGCTATTTTAAGTTGGATCTTCTCTTCATTATTTTTTTTTGAAAGTGCATTGTTTCTATGGTTAGGTTTTAGTATAATACCTTATAAATTTTTTTATTATTTATACTCATTTTAGTGTTCATTTTATTAAGCATTTTGGATATACTATCACATAATCAAAAACAGAGACTTGCACTTCTTTCTTTCCAATTTTATGACTCTAATTATTTTCACTTGTCTTAATTGCATTACTAAAACATCCTATAGTATTAAAAACAGTGGAGAAGGTGAGCATCCTTGTTTTCTTCTTGCCTTTAGTGGCAAAATCCCTAATATTTCCCTACTTAGATCCTGGATTCTCTATATATTTAATATATATAGCTAAGAGAGTATGAATTGATTCATTTCTTAAATAAATTTCCTTTATCAGGAATACGTGTTTAATAAATATTTTTACTGAGGGACAGAGAAAAGCACACAAATTATGGATGTGTCTTTAAATGACTATGAAGTGAATATACCTATGAAACTACTACCTGGGTCAAAAAATATAATTGAAGGGGCGCCTGGGTGGCGCAGTCGGTTAAGCGTCCGACTTCAGCCAGGTCACGATCTCGCGGCCCGTGAGTTCGAGCCCCGCGTCGGGCTCTGGGCTGATGGCTCAGAGCCTGGAGCCTGTTCCCGATTCTGTGTCTCCCTCTCTCTGCCCCTCCCCCGTTCATGCTCTGTCTCTCTCTGTCCCAAAAATAAATAAATGTTGAAAGAAAAAATTTTTAAAAATATAATTGAAAAACAAGAAATAGAATAAAAACAATACAAGACACTCAGAAGCCTATTTCATATCCTCAATGAGTCAACATTGCCGTTTCCTCTTTATCTTCTAAAAGTAACTACTGACTTCTGGGGCACCTGGGTGGCTCAGTCGGTTAAGGGTTAAGGCTCTTGATTTCAGCTCAGGTCATGATCTCAGTGTTCATGAGTTTGAGCTCTGCACAGAACTCTGCACTGACAGTGCAGAGCCTGCTTGGGATTCTCACTCTCCCTCTCCCTTTGTCCCTCCCCTGCTCATGCTCTCTTTCAAAATAAAACGAATACACTTTTTTAAAAAATTAAAAGTAACTACCGACTTCTAACACTGTAGGTTATCAGTATCTGTTTTTGAATTTTATATGAGTGGAATTATATATCAAATATCCTTTTCTGTCCTGCTCCTACTTTTGAACATGATATTTATAGCAGTAATTCACTAACTTTTATTAATGTAATAGTATTCCATTGTTTGGGTATTACAATACCACAATTTATTCATCTGACAGGTAATATAGTAATGTTGCTATAAATAAGCTTGTATATGTCTTTTAGTGAATATGCATAAGCATTTCTGTCAGGTATATACTGATTCATGGGGTAAGAATATGTTTAACTTTAATAGATAATGCCAAGTAGTTTTCCAAAGTGGTTGTACCAATTTTTATTTCTACAAGCTACATATGAGACCTCCATTTCTTTCTCATCTTTTTTTAACAACTAATATTATCAATAGCTGCACAATATTAAATGGAAGAGGTTGTATGATAGGATCTTTGTCTTATTTCTGAATGCAGAAGAAAAACATTAATTCACCATTAAGGAGGATATTTTCATATTTTTGGGTAAATAAAGTTCAGAATAATAGAGTTCCTTTCTTCTAGTGTAACAAGAGATTTTTATTTACCACAAAGGGAAGGTGCATTTTATCAAATACTTACCTTTTTATTGTCATATGTTTTTTCTCCATATTCCTGTTAATATGATAATTCCATTTATTTTGAAAAGTTAAAACAATCTTGTATTCCTGGGATGAACGCAAATAGGTTGTGTTCCTTTGTGCGTTCTCTTTGATTCTTGATCAGACTTGCCAGAAATGCATCAGTTTTATTAGTGTTTTCACAGAATTAACTTTCATTTTTGCTAACGTACTACATTCTCTTTTTATGTTTATTTTAATTTTTTCTCTCATATTTTATATTAGAATTCTCTAGAAAAATAGAACAAGTAGGATGTATCTATAAAGAAAGATTTATTATAAGGAATTGGCTAATGTGATTATGAAGGCTGACAGGTCTAGAAGGGTTAACTGGTAAGGTTAATTGGCAAACTAGAAACCCAGAGAGCCAATAATGTAGTTCTAGTCTGAGTCTAATGGCATGAGAACTAGAGGAATCAATGGTGTAATCCCAATCTGAAGGCCATCAGGCCCCAGATCCAGGAAGAGCTGATGTTTCAGTTCAAGTCCAGAGGCAGGAAAAAGCTGATGTCCCAGTTTGAAAGTAGTCAGCCTATCTTGGAGGAAAGTCAACCTTTTTGTTCTATTCAGGCAACTCATTCGATGAGGCCTGCTCACACTACGGAGGGCAATCTACTCTACTCAGTCTACTTATTTGAACATTAATCTCACTCAGAGTACCTTCACAGAAACACCAGAATAATATTTGACCAAATATCTGGGCATCCCACAGTTCAGCTCATGTTAACACATAAAATTAACCTTCACATCTTTATTATCTTCTACTTTCTCTGAGTTTAATTCACTATTTTCCAATTTTTATTCTAAGATCATTGATTTACAGCTTTTCTTCACTTTTTAATAAATGCAACAAAAGCTATACATATCCCTCTAAAACACAGCTTTAGCTTCATTCCATAAGTTTTGATATATCATAGTTGTAATTTAACTTAAAATATATTCTAACTTCAATAGTGATTTCTCCTTTAACATGTTATTCAGAAGTGTGGTGTTTATTTACTAAGTACGTATTTAGGAGATTTCCTATTTATGTTTTATTGATAATCTTGCTAAGTTCTCCAGGGTGAGAGAATATACTGAGTATTATTATAATCCCCAGAAATTTATTGAAACATGATTTATGGTCAGCAAATGTACAATTTTGGTAAATACTTCATGTATACTTGAAAATAATGTATGGTATGCAGGTGTTGGGTGTAATATACTATATATGTCAATTAAGTTAATCACGTTCAAATTTTTTTATCCTCACTAATTACTTCTTTATTTGCTTACTTTCGTTTCTTTTAAAAAAATTTTTTTTAATGTTGTTTATTTTTGAGAGAGAGAGAGACAAACTGCAAACAGGAAAGGGGCAGAGAGAGAAGGAGACACAAAATCTTAAGCAGGCTCCAGGCTCTAAGCAGTCAGCACAGAGCCCAACATGGGGCTCAAACCCATGAGCTGCAAGATCATGACCTGAGCCAAAGTCAGACGCTTAACCACTTAACTGAGCAACCTAGGTGCCCCTGCTTACTTTTGCTTCTTATGTTTGTGATGGTATTAGAAAGGAGAGGCTTTGGGAAGTGATTAGGTCTTACAAGTGGAACCTTAGGCGTGTATGGGTGGCTCAGTCTGATAAACATCCGACTGTTGATTTCAGCTGAAGTCACAATCCCAGGGTAGTGAGATCAAGCCCTGTGCTGGGTTCCACACCAGGTATGGAACCTACTTAAGATTCTCTCTCTCCTCTCTCTCTGCCCCTCCCCAACTCATGCTCTCTAAAAACAGTGGGGAGTGAAACCTAAAGAAAAGGAGCAGTGTCCTTGTGAAAGAGGCTCTACAAATCTTTCTTTCCCTTTTTACTATATGAGGACACAGTGAGAAGATGGCCATCTTGAAAATGTCCTTCACTAGACACCAAATCTGCTGGTGCCTTAATCTTGCACTTTCCAGCCTCAGAAATATGAAAAATAAAACTTGTTTAAGCTGTCCAGACTATAGTATTTTTGCTACAGCAGCTGAACTAAGACATCTAATTTGTGTGATATTAGCATAGCTATATCAGTTTTGTTTGTTTTTGCTTAGGGTTTACATGCTATATCTGCCCTCTCTTTTTATGTTCAACTTTTCTATAACCTTAAGTTTAAAATGTGTCCTTGTAAGGGCACCTGGGTGGCTCAGTGGGTTAAGTGTCTGACTTTGGCTCAGCTCATGATCTTGCAGTCCGTAAGTTTGAGCCCTACATCGAGCTCTGTGCTGACAGCTCAGAACCTGGAGCCTGCTTCAGATTCTGTGTCTCCCTCTCTCTCTGCCCCTCCCCTGCTCATGCTCACTCACTCTCTCTCAAAAATAGACATTAAAAAAAATTAAAAAATAAAATGTGTCCTTGTAACAATATATCATTGTTTTAACACAGTTTAAAATTTTCTTTCCTTTAGTCTGTTTACATTTAATATAATTGCTGTCATACTTTAGAACTAATCTACTTGTTTTATATTTGCCCCATATGTTTAATATTACCTTTTCCTTTTTTGTTTTTTAAAAATATGTTTTTTAATGTTTATTTGAGAGAGGGGAGGGCAGAGAGACAGGGAGACACAGAACCTGAAGCAGGCTCCAGGCTCCGATCTGTCAGCACAGAGCCTGACATGGGGCTCGAACCCACAAACCACAAGAGCATGACTTGAGCCGAAGTCGGACACTCAACCAGCTGAGTCACTCAGGTGCCCCTCATTTTTTGCTTTCTTTTGAGTTAATAATTTTGTTATCTCAGTTCTCTATTAACTTATCCATTATACATGTTTATTCTTTTAGTGTTACCCACATGAATATAAAATGTTTCCATGACTTATCAAACTATAATGAAAATTAGTACTTGTGTTACTTCCTAGGAGCTAGAAGGACCTTAGAACTTTAATTCAGAGACTTCATCCCAAGTTTTACCTATTTTTAACTTACATGTGTATTATTTTTCAATTTATTACACTCCCAGAAGTCATTATTATTTTAATAAAGTATTCCCTAGATTTATCCATATTTGTTCTTTATTCCTCCTACATCTCTGTTTTTTTTATAATCAATTTCATTCCCTTAGAGAATTCCTTTAGTGTGGGGAATAAGTTTAGGAATTCTCTGAGCTTGCACCAATGGGTTAACAAGGCTTAGGACAAAAGCATCCGAGAATGGGTAAATAAGGCGAAAGCACCCCCAGCATAGAACAAAAGCAGAAAGCTGCTTCCACGGGATGAAAGGGTCTGAGAAAAGGCGCACAGGGCAACAGACCACTGCAGCAGGGTGAAATTGCTTGGAGCTAATTTGCAAAAGAAAAGTACCTTCTTGACCCAGAGGTAGCGTGTACTGTCTCATCCCCCAGGCGAGTTAAGATAAACAGACACGGGGTCTGGTGCCTGCCATCTGCTCGGTGCCAAGGATTTTGTTTTGTATTGACACAAACCCCTAACACTGCATATCTTCGAAGCCCCTTTTCTCTCAACAGTTGAGTTAATGATCACTGTTTCATTGTCTCTTTCTACACATCCATCACGTTTTTAAGACTTCTGATCCTAATAAATATGGAGCAAGGACCCTTCTTCAGCGCTCTTGGACATTAGCCTCTCTTGTATTCAATTCTGCACCTGCTCTCTTGCTGGACAAGAGAGAACTCTAGACTCAAAATCTGCGACACTTCATTTTTTTCATTAGAGTAGATTTGCTAATTACTGCAAATTATGTTAAATTGCTATAATTTCATGACAATGTTTTTAAGGGTGTTTTTGTAGAGCATAGAATTCTGTGTAGGCTTTTTTTCTATAGGTGCTTTTCTTTGTTAGTACCTTCACATAATCACTCAATTGTCTTCATTTTCTATTTTTCTGTTAAAATGTCTGCTATTAGTCTTATTTTTTTTCTATCCTCTGCTTTTAAGATTATTCTCTTTGTCTTTGATATATCTTGGTGAAGTTTACCTTTTGTTAAGTTTGCTTTGAGTCCATAATGCATCTCAGATTTTTGATATCTGTCATAACTTTGAAAAATTAACATCCATTCATTTTTCAAATATTACTGCTGTCTCATTCTTTTCTTCTTCCTCCAGGACTCCAATTACACATATATTACACCTTTTCATTATGTCCCAAATGCTCTTCATCCATTTGGCTTACCATGCTCTCAAATGGATATTTTCTTCTTACCTATCTCCCAGGTCACTAATTCTTTCTTCATCTGTTTATTCTGCTCTCTGTTGTATTTTTCATTTCTCTGCTGAAACCTCCATCATTTTTAGTTTCAATCACACTCATTTTAAAGTTTGATTTAAAGTTTTATGTTTGATAACTGCTATTTGAATCTCCTGGTGGTCTGTCTCTACTTATTGTCTGTTCACTTGGCTTCTGGTAAACTTTGATCTTTCTGATTCTTTTACACACCATGTTATTTTTACTTTAAGTACAAAGTATGGGAGAAATGTAGTGATAAATAAAGGCTCTGAGTGATGTTTTCTTCTTCCATAAATGATTGATTTTTTAATTTTTTCAGTCAGTTAGACTAATGCTGATCAACTTAATCCCAAAAAGGATTCAGATAATGTTAACAAAAATTTCAGTCATTAGAGGACTGGCATATTTCCAGTTCAACCTTACTTACAGGGCATATTCCTTTGGAGCCACCCTTTAGAGTGATTATCAGAGACTTATTTTTGGCTTGCCCTAAACTTTTTTTATCCACACTACTCATGACCCATACAGCTGCAGAAAACTCTGCTTAGCCTCTCAGCCAATAAATTTCATTTTGGTTATAAAATATCTTAGCCATTCTTTTCAAATGAGAAAATCCCTAGAAGAGTATTTCTGGGCTTCTTTCTCTGGAATCAAGAACTTACAAATCTTTGCTGCCTTGGTCACTCTCTGGTGTCCTCAAACAGATTTTCAAAAATATTTTGTCTAGATTTTATAGTTCCCATTGGGAGGACTGATCTGAAATAGGATAGTCTTTCATTATCAAAAGTGGAAATACAATGGATGTTAAATTTCATTCAAAAGACATTTTCAGCATCTATGGAAATGATATTTTTCTCAAGATCTGTTAATAACAAACTATATTAATGGATTTTCTCATATCCATCTTTGCATACTTTGAATAAAACACCATTTGTCAGTGTTTTGTTTTTGAACATTCTGTTGGAGACTGTGTCCTATAGGATATTTTATTTAAGACTTTTCCATTGATATTAATAAATTCAATAAATCCATGTTTTCTTCTTGTGCAACCTTTATCAGGCTTAGTTGTCACACGTAAAGTAAAAACAATTTTAGAGACACCTGGGTGGCTCAGTTGGTTAAGTGACTTCGATTCAGGTCACAATCTCACAGTTGGTGAGTTCAAGCCCCAAATCAGGCTCTCCACCTTCAGGACAGAGCCCACTTCAGATCCTCTGTCTCCATCTCTCTCTGCCCCTTCCATGCTGTGCGATCTTAAAAATAAATGTTTATTGTTTTTAATGTTTATTTATTTTTGAGAGAAAGACAGAGCACAAGTGGGGAGGGGCAGAGAGAGGGAGACACAGAATCTGAGGTAGGTTCCAGGCTCTGAGCTGTCAGCACAAACCCTGATGCGGGGCTTGAACCACTAACTGAGATCATGACCTGAGCCAAAGTCCGACAGTTAACCAACTGAGCCACCCAGGTGTTCCAAACAAACATTAAAAAAAAAAAACCCACAATATTTTCCTTTTTTAAAATTTTTAAATGTTTTTTATTATTTTTTTCTTATTTTAAAGAGAGAGAGTGCATGAAAGCCGGGGAGAAGGATAAAGGGAGAGAGATCTAGAATCTTAAGTAGGCTCCAGCTCAGTGCAGAACCCCCTGCAGGGCTCCATTCCATGATCCTGGTATCATGACCTGAGCTGAAATCAAGAGTCAGACACTCAACCAATTGAGCCACACAGGAGTCCCAATATTTTCTTTTTTTAAATTATACTCAGAACAAGGGTTGTTAAACTTTTTTTCCTAAAGGGACAGATAGTAAATCTGTTATGCTTTCCAGACCATATAATCTCTCTCTCTCTCTCTCTCTCTCTCTCTCTCTCTCTCTCTCACACACACACACACACACACACACACACACACACACACCCCTTATTTACAATAAAAGAAAGCAGGCCAAATTTGTCCCACTGTCCACAGAGGCAACCCCTGCTTTAGAATAGTTTATGTAGTACTGTATTATATAGTACTTAAAAATTTAGTAACATTTCCCTGTAAAATCATCTGGGTCTGGTACTTTTATTTATACATAGTAATTGAATAACTTTCTCATTTTCTCAAACTTCCTGTTTCTATTGGCATCAATGTTGGTAAATTTATTTTCCTGGGAAATTACCAATTTCACCTATGTTTTTAAATATATCTGCTAGAGTTGTGTAAAATAATTTCATGACATTAATTTGGATATTTAAAAATTTCCTTACTTTTAGTGTATTTCTTCTTGTTTTGTGTATCATTTGTGTAACTTTGTTTTTCCCCTCTTTTTCCTCATCAGATAGTAGTTTGTATATTTTGTTTATGTTCTATGCAAAGAACCAGCATATTAATTTATAAAACAGCTTAAAAACAGGAGAACTAAGTCTATAAGTTCTGCATTTGTCTTTATATTTCTCTTCTGCTTCCTTTTGCTTTATTTTCTTATTCTTTTTCTAGTTTTTTGGTTGCGTATTTAATTTATTAAAATTTCTAATTTTTATTCATACAAGTATTAAAGGCTACTAAAAGCTATGAATTATTTTATAATTGTTTTCATTATATTTCATGGAAATTTTATTCTATATTTAATGTGTAGTATTACAGTATTGTTAATTTTTATATATTCTTCAATTTTGTTTTTTATTTTCTATTTGACATAATAGTTACATAATAAGAGTTTTAAATTTTCCAAATGGAAAGGAATTTTTGCTTCTAGATTTTTTATTATTGTTTCACTCTCTATATGAAATGTGCAACCAATTATAGTACTTGGGAATCAAAGATTTTTCCTCATCAGATTACTCAAGATCACCCTAAGTGGAGATGTAATTGAGCAGCAGTCAATATCTAGATAATAGCAACCAATCATCTGACCTATGAGGCAGGCCTGAATTCTGTCCTCTTCCATCAGTTGATTTTAGGTATTCCCCACCCCATGAGACCATATATGTGGGTTGAGACAAAGGTATTGTTGCAAAAGATGTAATTCTTAGACCCCCATTTATCTAATTATGCCTTTTAGACAACTGAAGGCTGATTTCCTGAATATACCACTTCTGTTGTAAAATGGTTTTTGTCAGTTCTCTCACCCATTCCTATGACTCAATGAGTATGATAATATACAAGTCATGTTGGACAACTCAGTTTACATAGTCATTTGGTGTCCCATGGTTGGGTGTTCAGTCTCTACAAGAGCTCATTAGCATGCCAGGAACTGCCGTGAAAATGGAAAATAGCTGTTGTGACCCTTTTATTGGGCTTTCCGACAGACCATTCTTATCTACCAGATACATTAAGCTCCTTTAGATCTACTAGATCATAGTGGTAAGGGGACTGCAAAGAAGCTTGGGAGCCCTTTCTTCCTTAGGTCCCACTTAAAACCAGCAGGCTTTTTGGATAATCTTTAAAAACGATATAAAACAATTATTTTTAAGACATTATATACTATTATCTAAATCCAAAAAGGCCTGTCAAGTGAAATGACACTTTCCACAAAAGCTTATGCTTTATCTTAGAGGAGATACCCCTACATGCCCCAGACCATTAGACCCTCAAAATCATCACATATAACACAAGGTCCCAGATTTTATGGGATTTTCTTCCCACCCTCTGACATGATCTTGTGAGCTACACATAACAAAGAAAATGAACTAGTATCCTTTCTAAAGAATGCTAAGACAATCAAGTTTCCTTAGAACTATGTTATGACAGAGTATGAAAAATAACACAGTCCTAGGAAAAAATGATGAAGTTATACTATTTTCCCTTTCTATGAAAGCAAGCTGCTTTGATCTTCTCTGCTGATATATTGAGAAAAAAGAGTTCACTAAATCAGTAATTATTCATCATGAGATATAGGTTGTTACTGATCTGCACATGTAGAAGTATCAACAGCAAGGCAGCTGTGATTTGGGTAATCACCTGGTTAACTTACAGTGGTCTACTAATACCAAGCTCAATCCATCTTGTTTTTTGCAGGACCCAGACAATGGAATCCAACAAGTGACCACTACTACCACATCCTTCAAGTCTAACTGATAATTTCTGCAACTTCTCCAGAAATATATCCTAGCTTTTATTTATAAGAATGACAGGGAGAGACAAGTTTTAGGAGTTTCCATTTGTCCCTTCCAATTGTAATGGCTCTAATTCCAATGTCAGAAAACCAGCTTCTACACATATCTATACAGATTATGCAATTGAGGTGTAAAATAACTGGGTAAGTCTGCATACCCATTAGACCTACTATGAGATACACTTGGGTCAAAACATCATTTATCACCTAGTGACCTAGTTCTATATGCCATGACTCTAACTGGATGACAACACTTTCTGGATCTTTTGATATTAATGTCTGCCCCAACCCTATAGCTAACAGTACTGAAAAAGTAAAGTTACTTCTGCAAATGACCACAGATGGCTTCTATAACTACTATATGTACTTATGGAAGCACTTCAGGGTCCTTCATCAGGGGCAACTGGGCTCTCCCTTTCTATCAGTGGGCTCTAGATCTTAGAGCTGACTTATATCTAGAAGCCTGTGAAGTGCTGTGAGTTTCCACTTCAGTGGTCAATGTCAAGAGCTGATTTTTTTTCTGCTTATGTAAATCAAACAATATCTCAGTCAGCTGCTCACCTAATTTTGCTCCTAGAAACGACATGGTAATTTAGCTATTACCATAGATTTCTGTACTGCCATCCAGGCTTAACTACTTGTTATGGTAATTATGTTTGTATTGCCAGATGGTCAAATATTACCATCTGGCCCCTACCAATCCGTGATATTTAATCCCCATAGATACTATGGAGTCTGGATCTCTGCCATCATCTCCTACTGTCAACAAAAGCCAAAAAAGGACAACCCCTATGAAACTTCTCAAAAAATTCTTGTACTCATCTTTCCAAAGTACTCCTTATTAGGTTAAGTGAAGACAGTGTCCTTAAGAGCCTCCTAGGGAATTATTTTAAAGGAGAGGGAGGGGTCAACATGTCAGAGAAGTAGGGGGATCCATACCTCTCTCATCTCTCAAAGAAGTGCTAAAGCCAAAGGACTTTGAATCTAGGAGCCTGGGGAGAAAAGCGACAGAATCTACCAGGAAGAAAATAGGTCAACTGAGAAAAGATAGGTGGGTGGTTGCGAACTGGGGGAGATAAAAAAAAAAAAGGCCACGTGGGCACGGAGGGGAGGAACCCCCTTCTCCAGAGAGACAAAGGGAAGAGAAAGAGTGGCTAGGGAAGTGTAGGACCGTATCTGGATAGGAGAAAGACCTCGGACTGGGACTGAGAAGGAACTATCTCTAACTGTGGGGCCTTCTTTGGACTGGGTCTGGCTCCCTGTTGGTGCACTTGAGGAGGAGGGGAGCCAGGCTTAGTGGTAGGTCAGGGGCACAGTCCACAGTTGGAGAAAGCGGCCCCCTCCCTGGAGGGTTGCTATAGTACAAAGCCTGCCTGCGCTGGCCATCTCCAAGCTCAGTGGCTGGGCGGAAGGGGCAGACCCCAGTAGGAGAAAGTGGCCCCATCCCTGGAGTGGTGTGGAAAACGACAAAGCTTGCCCACATCTGCCTGCATGCAGTCAGCCACCCCCAGGGCTCAGCGCAGAGGTCGGGGGCACAGTCCAAGGTAGGAGAAAGCAGCCCTCCCTGAAGTGTGGTGGCACAGACAATGCCAACTGGGACCACATATGGGGTGGCACTAAGAGGCGCTTCCCCAGTGCCAAAGCACATGCAGCGGGACTTGGAATCCTAGCCAAGCACAGGGTCAGGGGAGTTGGAGGAGCAAGAAGGACCACCCAGTCTGTGCCCACAGCACAGTGAGGATGACTCAAACGGAGTCCACAGGGCCCGGATCCATGGAGAAGAGACTGAGGGATCGCCATTTCCACCCCTCCACCACCACTACCAGCAAGGCGGGCCCTCAGGGATTAGTCCCAGGGCCTATAGTGGAGGTGGGTCCAGACTATACCAAACCAGCCCCTTCCTACTGGGTAACTGCATATATACTGGAGCTGGACAGACCCTGTGGACAGATCCTCCAGACCAATGATGCAGCATTGCCTGGATTAACTCTAGGTCAATTCTGGATATATACATATATTCTTCCCCCCATTTCTCCTCCTTATCTCTTCCCTCCTCTAGGCTGGTTACTCTGGCTAGTGGTTTGTGTAAACAGACGTATTTAATCCATTCTCTTGATGCATGTTCTACACCTCTTTCTTACATTCCTTTCTCTCTCTCTGGAATAATCAAGCCATATAGTTTCTCTGCCTGGGTAACTTTATCTTCACTTCTTTTTCCCTACCTCCTTCTTTATCTCCCTTTCTCTCTCTCTGGATTAAGCCTTTTAGTCTCTCTGCCTAGTCAATGTTTTTTTTTTTTTTTTTTTTTGTCCCCACTCCCGTCATTTCTCTCTTTGTATGTGCTCTTCCAACAGCACCGCCTCCACCCTGTTCTTGTAGTCAGTGTTTTTGGGGTTTTGTGTTTTTAGTTTTTGTTTGTTTGTGTTATTTGCATGTTTGTGTGTTTTTGTCTCCTGTTTTTTGTTTTCCTTTACAGGGCTACTCCAAGGAAAAAATCAAAGCACACCTGGGGGAGGGTCCAAAGTAGGGTAATACAAAGTAGGGTAATAAAATAACCAAAGTCATACAAACAGAGAGCAAGTAACAATCTCCAAAAAACACCACCTGGACAGGCCTTGGACACTGTATGACCCTCCTTTAATATAGCAGTGCTCACAGTGCAGAGCCTACAACAAGCTTTTAAAATGCATAAGGGGCAGAAAACTAGCCAAAATGATTAAATGGAAGAATTCTCCTCAAAAGAAATTGCAGGAAGTAGTGACAGTTAACAAATTGATCAAAACTGACTTAAGAAATATAACTGAACAAGAATTTAGAATAATACTTAAAAATTAATTGCTGGGCTTGAAAAAAGCATAGAGGACAGCAGAGAATCTATTGCTACAGAGATCAAGGGACTAAAAAATAGTCATGATGAATTAAAAATGCTATAAATGAGGTACAAAATAAAATAGAGGAGGCCACAGCGTGGATTGAAGAGGCAGAGGGAAGAAGAGGTGAATTAGAAGATAAAATTATGGAAACAGAGGAAGCTGAGAAAAAGAGAGATAAAAAAAAAATCCAGGAGTATGAGGGGAGAATTAGAGAACTAAGTGATGCAATCAAATGGAACAATATCCATATCATAGGAATTCCAGATGAGGAAGAGAGAGAGAAAGGGGCTGAAGGTGTACTTGAACAAATCATAGCTGAGAACTTCCCTGATCTGGGGAAGGAAAAAGGCATTGAAATCCAAGAGGCACAGAGAACTCCCTTCAGACATAACTTGAATCGATCTTATGCACAACATATCATAGTGAACCTGGCAAAATATAAGGATAAAGAGAAAAATCTGAAAGCAGCTAGGGATAAACGGGCCTTAACATACAAAAGTAGACACATAAGGTAGTAGCAGACCTATCTCCTAAAACTTGGCAGGCCAGAAAGGAATGGCAGGAAATTTTCAATGTGATGAACAGGAAAAATATGCAGCCAAGAATCCTTTACCCAGCAAGTCTGTTATTCAGAATAGAAGGACAGATAAATTTCTTCCCAAACAAACAAAAACTGAAGGAATTCATCACCACTAAACTGGCCCTACAAAGAGATCCTAAGGGGGATTCTGTGAGTGAAATGTTGCAAGGACCACAAAGTACCAGAGACATCACTACAAGCATGAAACCTACAGACATCACAATGACTCTAAACCCATATCTTTCAGTAATAACACTGAAGGTAAATGGACTAAATGCGCCAACCAAAAGAAATAGGGTATCAGAATGGATAAAAAAACAAGACCCATCTATTTGCTGTCTACAAGAGACTCATTTTAGACCTGAGGACACCTTCAGATTGAAAATGAGGGGATGGAGAACTTTCTATCATGCTACCGGAAGTCAAAAGAAAGCTGGAGTAGCCATACTTTTATGACACAAACTACACTTTAAATTAAAGGCTGTAACAAGAGATGAAGAAGAGCATTATATAGTAATTACAAGGCCTATCCATCAGGAAGAGCTAACAATTATACATGTCTATGCACCGAATATGGGAGCCCCCATATAGATAAAATAATTAATCACAAACATAAGCAACCTTATTGATAAGAATGTGGTAATCGCAGGAGACTTTAATACTTCACTTACAACAATGGATACATCATCTAGACACAGGATCAATAAAGAAACAAGGGCCCTGAATGATACATTGGATCAGATGGACTTGACAGATATATTTAGAACTCTGCAACCCAAAGCAATGGAATATACTTTCTTCTCAAGTGAACATGGAACATTCTCCAAGATAGATCACACATTGGGTCACAAAACAGCCCTTAATAAATGTAAAAGAATTGAGATCATACCATGCACACTTTCAGACCACAATGCTATGAAACTTGAAATCAACCACAGGAAAAAGTCTGGAAAACCTCCAAAAGCATGGAGGTTAAAGAACAACCTAGTAAAGAATGAATGGGTGAACCAGGCAATTAGAGAAGAAATCAAAAAATATACGGAACAAATTAAAATGGAAATACAACAATCCAAATGCTTTGGGATGCAGCAAAGACAGTCCTGAGAGGAAAATACATTGCAGTCCAGGCCTATCTCAAGAAACAAGAAAAATCCCAAAATACAAAATCTAACAGCACACCTAAAGGAACTAGAAACAGAACAGCAAAGACACCCAAGCCCACCAGAAGAGAAATAATAAAGATCAGAGCAGAAATAAACGATATAGAATCCAAAAAAACAGTAGAGCAGATCAATGAAACCAAGAGTTGGTTTTTTGAAAAAATAAACAAAATTGATAAACCTCTAGACAGGCTTCTCAAAAAGAAAAGGGAGATGATCCAAATAGATAAAATCATGAATGAAAATGGAATTATTACAACCAATCCCTCAGAAATACAAGCAATTATCAGAGAATACTATGAAAAATTATATGCGAACAAAATGGAAAACGTGGAAGAAATGGACAAAATCCTAAACTCCCACTCACTTCCAAAACTCAAATGGGAAGAAATAGAAAAATTGAACAGACCCATAACCAGTGAAGAAGTTGAATCAGTTATCAAAAATCTCCCAACAAATAAGAGTCCTGGACCAGGATTGGGGAATTCTACCAGACATTTAAAGCAGAGATAATACCTATCCTTCCCAAGTTGTTCCAAAAAATAGAAAGGGAAGGAAAACTTCCACACTCATTCTATAAAGCCAACAATACTTCAATTCCCAAACCAGACAGAGACCCAGGAAAAAAAGAGAACTACAGGTCAATATCCCTGATGAATTATGGATGCAAAAATTCTCAACAAGATACTAGCAAATCGAATTCAACAGCTTATAAAAAGAATTATTCACCATGATCAAGTGGGATTCATTCTTGGGCTGCAGGGCTGGTTCAATATTTTCAAGCCAATCAATGTGATACATCACATTAATAAAAGAAAAGATAAGAACCATATGATCCTGTCACAAAATTAAGCATCCTTTCTTAATAAAAACCCTCAAGAAAGTCGAGGTAGAGGGAACATACTTAAACATCATAAAAGCCATTTATGAAAAGCCCACAGCTAATATTATCCTCAATGGGGAAAAACTGAGAGCTTTCTCCCTGAGATCAGGAACATGACAGGGATGTCCACTCTCACCACTGTTGTTTAACATAGTGTTGGAAGTCCTAGCTTCAGCAATCAGACAACAAAAGGAAATCAAAGGCATCAAAATTGGCAAAGATGAAGTCAAACTTTCACTTTTCGCAGACAACAGATACTCTACATGGAAAACCTGACAGACACCACCAAAAGTCTGCTAGAACTGATACATGAATTCAGCAAAGTTGTAGGGTACAAAATCAATGTACAGAAATCAGTTGCATTTTTATACACAAATAATGAAGCAACAGAAAGAGAAATAAAGAATCTGATCCCATTCACAATTGCACCAAGAATCATAACATACCTAGGAATAAACATAACCAAAGACATAAAAGATCTGTATGCTGAAAACTATAAAAAGCTTAAGAAGGAAACTGAAGAAGATACAAAGAAATGGAAAAACATTCCATGCTCATGGATTGTAAGAATAAATATTGTTAAAATGTCAATACTAACCAAAGCTATCTACACATTCAATGCAATCCCAATCACGCAGCCACTCTGAAAAACAGTGTGGAGGTTCCTCAAAAAATTAAAAATAGATCTCCCCTATGACCCAGCAATAGCACTGCTAGGAATTTACCAAAGGGATACAGGAGTGCTGATGCATAGGGGCATTTGTACCCCAATGTTTATAGCAGCACTTTCAACAATAGCCAAATTATGGAAAGAGCCTAAATGTCCATCAACTGATGAATGGATAAAGAAATTGTGGTTTATATACACAATGGAATACTACATGGCAATGAGAAAGAATGAAATATGGCCTTTTGTAGCAATGTGGATGGAACTGGAGAGTGTTATGCTAAGTGAAATAAGTCATACAGAGAAAGACAGATACCATATGTTTTCACTCATATGTGGATCCTGAGAAACTTAACAGAAACCCATGGGGGAGGGGAAGGAAAAAAAAAAGGTTAGAGATGGAGGGAGCCAAAACATAAGAGACTTAAAAACTGAGAACAAACTGAGGGTTGATGGGGTGGTGGGAGGGGGGGGGAGGGTGGTTGATGGGTATTGAGGAGGGCACCTGTTGGGATGAACACTGGGTGTTGTATGGAAACCAATTAGACAATAAATTTCATATTTAAAAAAAAATGTAATCCCAATCAAATTGCACCAGCATTCCTCTCAATGCTAGAACAAGCAATCCTAGATTTGTATGGAACTACAAAACACTCCAAATAGCCAAAGTAATATGGAAGAAGAAAACCAAAGCGGGAGGCATCACAATCCCAGACTTTAGCCTCTACTACAAAGCTGTAATCATCAATAGAGTATGGTATTGGCACAAAAACAGACACATAGACCAGTGGAATAGAATACAGACCCCAAAATTGGAGACACAAATGTATGGCCAACTAATCTTTGACAAAGCAGGAAAGAGTATCCAATGGAAAAAGGAGTCTCTTTAACAAATGGTGCTGGGGCGCCTGGGTGGCTCAGTCGGTTAAGCCTCCGACTTCAGCTCAGGTCACGATCTCACGGTCCGTGAGTTTGAGCCCTGCATGGGGCTCTGGGCTGATGGCTCAGAGCCTGGAGCCTGCTTCCGATTCTGTGTCTCCCTCTCTCTCTGCCCCTCCCCCGTTCATGCTCTGTCTCTCTCTGTCTCAAAAAAATAAATAAACATAAAAAAAAAATGGTGCTGGGAGAACTGGACAGCAACATGCAGAAGAATGAAACTAGACCACTTTCTTACACCATTCAGAAAAATAAACTCAAAATGGATGAAGGACCTGAATGTGAGACAGGTAACCATCAAAACCCTAGAGGAGAAAGCAGGAAAAAACCTCTTGGATCTCAGCCACAGCAATTTCTTACTTGACACATCTCCAAAGTCAACGGAATTAAAAGCAAAAATGAACTACTGGGACCTCAAGTTAAAAAGCTTCTGCACTGCAAAGGAAACAATCAACAAAACTAAAAGGCAACCAACAAAATGGGAAAAGATATTTGCAAATGACGTGTCGGATAAAGGGCTAGTATACAAAATTTATAAAGAACTCACCAAACTCCACACCCAAAAAACAATCCAGTGAAGAAATGGACAGAAGACATGAACAGACACTCTTCTAAAGAAGACATCGAGATGGCCAACAGACACATGAAAAGATAATCAACGTCACTCCTCATCAGGAAAATACAAATCAAAACCACACTGAGATACCACCTCATGCCAGTCAGAGTGGCTAAAATGAACAAATCAGGAGACTATAAATGTTGGAGAGGATGTGGAGAAACAGGAACCCTCTTGCACTGTTGGTGGGAATGCAAACTGGTGCAGCCACTCTGGAAAACAGTGTGGAGCTTCCTCAAAAAATTAAAAATAGATCTCCCCTATGACCCAGCAATAACACTGCTAGGAATTTACCCAACGGATACAGGATGCATAGGGGCACTTGTACCCCAATGTTTATAGCAGCACTTTCAACAATAGCCAAATTGTGGAAAGAGCCTAAATGTCCATCAGCTGATGAATGGATAAAGAAGATGTGGTTTATATATACAATAGAATACTACTTGGCAATGAGAAAGAATGAAATCTGGCCATTTGTAGCAATATGGATGGAACTGGAGAGTGTTATGCTAAGTGAAATAAGTCAGAGAAAAACAGATACCATATGTTTTCACTCATATGTGGATCCTGAGAAACTTAACAGAAGACCAGGGAGAAGGGAAAGAGGAGAAAACAAGTTACAGAGAGGGAGGAAGGCAAACCATAGGAGACTCTTAAATACTGAGAACTGAGGGTTGATGGGGAGTGGGGGAGAGGGGAAAGTGGTTGATGGGCATTGAGGAGGGCACCTGTTGGGATGAGCACTGAGTGTTGTATGGAAACCAGTTTGACAATAAATTATATTTAATATTAAAAAAAAAGAGCCTCCTAGGGAATATGGTCAGGAAGTGAGTTGCCAGAACAAATATAAAATATCCATTTAAAATTCTCCTCTCCCTGTCTTCTGACCCCTTCTTTAATACTATACTTCTCTACTTTATTTACCATATACTTTTGTTGAGTCCAGCCTTCAAAGAACCATCCCAACAAATGATTCAGAACAGATCCAGGTGTCCTTCTCAAAGCATTAAATCCAAATTATGGTTGAGTGCCCCCATGTAAATGAACTCTCCTCTATGTAGCCCCTATACTCAACCCTTTAAAAAACATTCCTATACACTTGGTGACTATCCAATTCCTAAATTCCTTTGGTGGGGAGGGATTCATATGTAGTGCCTATTTCTTTCAGGAGGAAAACTTATGCTTATATATTAGGCTGTACTGAACTCTGAGATCTAATTACTGGGCTGAAGGTAATGAAATTGAAGGTTGATCTTGTGAGGGTAAAATCATCAGGCAAGAAAACTACCTAATTTCATCAGTCATTTACAGTCTTCTAGAAAAGGAGAACCATTCTCTGGAAATAGTAAAAGAGGTACTTCTGTTGGCCAGGAGGGATCAAGGAAATTGGAGAGGGTGAAATTCTCAGGCTTATACTCACAAATTTCCCTATTCCAAGTGTAGTGGTTGAATAATGTCGCCCAGACCCTCAGAATGTGCCCTTATTTGAAAATTAGGTCTTTACATATGTAATTTGTTAAGAATTTTGACATGCGGGGCATCTGGATGGCTCAGTCCGAAGAGCATGAGACCCTTGATCTCAGGGTTATAAGTCTGAGCCCCATGTTAGGTGGAGACAATTTTTTTGAGATGAAATCATCCTTGACTAAAGGGTAGGCCCTAAAGCCAATGACTGGTGTCCTTGTAAAAGAGGAGAGGACACAGAGGCATAGAGAAGAAGGTCATGTGAAGACAGAGAAAGAGACTGGAATCATGCTGCCAGACATCAAGGGACACTAGGAGCCACAAGAAGCTAGAAGAGGCAAGAAAGGGTTCTCTCCTAGAGCCTTGAGAAGGAGCATGGCCTGACAAATATCTTGATTTTGGAGTTCTGCCTCCAAAAGGAAATAATAAATTTCTGTTGTTTGAAGTCACCCAGTGTACAGAATTTTGTTATGGCAGCCCTAGGAAGTGAATATATCAGGAATCAGGGTCACACTCTTTACTTATCAGGGCTTTAATTAATATATTACCTTAAATGACAAAAAAACAAACCAAACCAAAAAACAAAACAAAACAAGACCAAAAAACAAAAAACACCTGTCAGTTTTAATTAAGATTTGTTGAGATGAAGAGAGTATCCTGGATTCTCTGGGTAGGCCCAATCTAATCACATGAGTCCTTAAGAGTTGAGAATCTCTCCCAGCTATGGTTAAAAAGAGATGCTATGTTATCTTTGAAGATGGAGGAAGGGAGATTTAAGCCTAGAAATGTGTACAGTTTACAAAAGGTTAAAAAGGCAAGAAAATAGATTCTCCTCTAGAGCTAGCAAAAAGGAATGCAACCCTGCTAATATCTTGATTTTAGCTCAGTGAGACCTGTATTGGACTTCTGGCCTACAGAACTATAAGATAATACATTTGTGTTGTTTCAAACTACTAAATTTGTGATAATTTACATCAGAATAGAAAATAATACAAGGGGCATCAAAGGAAGCTGTTTTTTTTTTTCCATCATCATTATAGTCATCCTTGTTCTTTATCAGTTAAACACCACAAGTACTTTAAATCCTACTGTCTTACCTTTCCATCAGCCCCTTTCCCAATTATTCATATGAGGATGTTTAAGTAATTATGATGTCACTGCATGATAAAGTTTAATACCACTTCATCTGGCACCTTCAGTGGGTTCTTTGATTTTAAATTGGAGACAGTTCAAACCCAAACTCCTATCCTGAGGGTCTACAATCTAGAACAGGAGGCAGCAAACTTTTTATGTGAAGGGATAGACAGTAAATAGTTTAGGCTTCACAGGACTTACAGCTCTGTCACAACTGCTGACTTTACTCTTGTGGTAAGAAAGCAACCACAGACAATATGTTAGTGGTTAGCATGGCTGTGTCCCAAAAAAACATTTTATAAAAATAAGGCCTCAAGCGAGATTTGTCCCATTGGCTCTAGCTTGCAATCCCTGATCTAGAACAATTCTGATAATTATTGTCTTAACCAGGGTTCTGTGGAAAACAGCCTGAGGCTAGGCTTAAGTGCCAATGTTTCATAGAGAATTGCAATCTCAGAGCTGTAATAATAAAGGAAAACTGAAGTAAAGCAAAGACGTAAAAGTAAGATGATACATGATCACACTAATCACTACTTTATGGGAGAAGACAAAGAGACACAGCCAATCACTCAGCATGTATATATGTTTGGCATTGCTAGATGTCTCTAACAGTCTATGTGGAAAAACCATAATTCAGAATAGCCCAACCACAGAGAGGAAGGAAAGGAGAATTTATTTCTGTGTCTTGTCTAATATTGGTCAAGGTTTTCTCCATGGGAAGTTAATACCCCCTCATTTCAGAGTCTTGTCATTTGACTCCTTTGGTAGCTGGTAGGAAAGCCAGATATCATATCTTATAGTATGGTATATTATCTGAATCCAGAATTAAAGGGAGAAGCTAAGACTTGGCATAGCCAGTCTACTTAAGAAAACAGTACTGTATAAAACTGATTAATTTTGCCAAAACAGAGATGAAGCAAACAGTCATGATTTGGGGATACAGACAGGCCTGAGAGAATTCAAGGAAATGTATACAGTATTATGCCCAATATAAGCATCTCTCAGTTCAAGGGCAGCCTCTTCGATTTGATACACTAATGCACAGTTTCTTTAGTAAATAATATCTCAGAGAGAGGATGGTCTGTTTTCTGATTCCACAATACTATGTTGTTTCAATATTACACTTAACATCAGTAATGTGTTCCTTCTTTCACCTCACCACAAAGCCTCTGTGGAAAATTGTCCCTTCCAGGTTGAATTTATCCCAGAAATGTAAATGTTTTTAATTAGAAAACCTATTAGTATTTCAACAAATTAACAATTTAAGGAATACTCATCTTGTAGTATAAGTACATGATAGCTTTCTTTTTTTTGTAATATAAGTGTCTGACATTAAACTTTTGATTGCTGAGGCATTCACTTCAGACATCCATCTTGAAGAAACACATTGCAAGCTACATGACTAAATAAAGAGCCAGGATACCCCACCCATGAAGTTCCCCTTTTTTAGAAAGCTCTGGTTGACACAGATAAACTGACAATTTGATTGACAGCTTACTTTTCCTTTCCCACACTTAAATTCCCACTCTTCTGTTTTATTTCACAAATAAAGTGAACATGTGAAACCCTAGGCATTCCATCCTCAATAAAATCAGAACCCCAGGTACATACACTCTCTCTTTCTCTACCTATGACTTCACTGAATGGCCCCAACCATGTTGTGTACCCTCTAGGACTCATGAACAATAATCTTGTTTTTCAAAGTTCCCTGATGATTGTTGTTGAGGGGTATCTTGACCATTAAAAAAACCCACAAGGGCTGGTCTAGCCACAACACTGGCTCTGAAAAAGGAAATGTTGATGATAGCTGGTTCAAGTCCAGCTAGTGTCCCCAGGTATTTCTAGATCCTATATAGCATCCTTATCAATAGACTGAGATTAGCACAGAACATATCTCAATGCATGTAGAAACGCATCCAAAAAATTCAACACTGTTTATAATTTAAAACTCTTTGAATATTGGAAATAGGTGAACTTCATAAAAGCAATCAACCAAAAACCTGTAGCAAACATCTTAATTTTGAAATCTTGGAAGATATTTCTTTTGCAGTTGGAAACAAAAGAAAGTTCCCATTAAAGCCATTTATATTCACCTCCACTGGGTTCCTATCCAACAAAACAAATATGTATATAAAAATATATAAATATTAGAAAGGAAGAAACAAAATTTGTCTATGTTTGCTATGCTTTTATACATAGCATATTCCAGGTAATCTAAGGACAGCCATTAAAAACAAAACATTAGGTGACACAATGAACACAAAATAACAAAATCAATATTTTATGCACTAAAAAGACTTAAAATTAATTTTTAAAAAAATTAATTCACAGAAGCAATAAAATCTATAAAGTACTTAGAATTAATCTAACAAAAGATATACATATGAATTTTGTGGAAAAAGTTATAAAGCTATATAGAAAAAAAGAAGGCTAAAGGAAACACTATGTTTATAGTTGGAACATTCATATCTTAAAGAAGTAAATTTTTTCTAATCAGTATGTTCAAATTACAAACAAAATCCCAGGAGACATTTACATAGAGTTTTAGAAACTGATTCTGCAGTGTATATAGTACAATAAATGTTCAGAAAAAGCCAAGATAGAGAAGGAAGAGGTGGAGGACATACCAGATAACAAGATGTTTTGTAAAGGTATTATTACTAATAAAATGTAGTAACAGTACACTAATAAATAAATATATCAATGCAACAGAGGAAAAGTCCAGAAAAAAGATCCATTCAAGCATGAGAATTTCATATGTGAGTGATATGTCCTTATAAATTAGTAACTAAATTAACTATTCAATAAATGAATTATTTATCTGTAAAAACAGACATATCCCTTATTTCAAACCAATATAAAATAAATTATATTTAAGTTCAAATCTAATCGTGAAATGGAAAGCCTTAAAACTGATCTTCTGTTTTAAAACAAGGATGCTATTTTCCCACAGGAAGAAATGATTTACTGAATAAGATACAAAATGCAAGAAACAAATGAAAAGACTGATAAAATTCAATACATTAAAATAAGAAAAAACCTCTACGTGTCAAAAGGCTGTTGATGGAAGAACTAATGTACAAGAAGTCAAACAATTTGGGGGCACCTGGGTGGCTCAGTTGGTTAAGCATCTCACTCTTGATTTCAGCTCTGGTCATGAAATCGCAGTTTGCAGGATTGAGTCCTGTGGCAGGTTCTGCACTGACAAATGGAGAGATTCTCACTCTCCCTCTCTCTCTCTGCCCCTCCCCTGCTTGTACATGCAGTCATTCGTGCTCTTTCTCTCAAAATAAACGAGCTTTTAAAAAAAGTCAAATGATTTATTCAAGATTTCAAACATGTAGTATTCTGACATTAATACTAATTTATTTCTCATCCCTTTTAATTTTTAATTACTTAACACACATTATATTCATAAAAATATGAACAAAGGGGACTATCAAGGGGCGCCTGGGTGGCACAGTCGGTTAAGCGTCCAACTTCAGCCAGGTCACGATCTCGCGGTCCGTGAGTTCGAGCCCCGCGTGGGGCTCTGGGCTGATGGCTCAGAGCTTGGAGCCTGTTTCCGATTCTGTGTCTCCCTCTCTCTCTGCCCCTCCCCCGTTCATGCTCTGTCTCTCTCCCAAAAATAAATAAACGTTGAAAAAAAAATTTATAAAAAAAAATTTAAAAAAAAGGGGACTATCAATACCTTTGATCACTTTCCCCAGTTCCAATCTCCAGTATCCTCCCCAGATTTGTACATATACTTTCAGGCCTTTTTTCTTGGGTACTTGAATATATAATAAAAACACAAATGCATTATTCAAGTAGCCTTATACTGCACTTATTGTTCTTCAACTTTTATTTTTAAAACATGGATTAAAGAACTTTCCATATCAGTACAGCATTCTATAATATGGATATATTGGCATACATTTATTCCATTTTCTATTAATTGAACTTTATTCTGTTTTCAGTATTTTGGCCCTTGGTAATATAAATAGGATAGACCTCTGAAATGAATTTTCTAAGTCATAATGAATACATGTTTTAAATGGTGAGAATGCCAGATTGCCCATATTGGTATATATACCTACTAGTGCTGTATCTAGGTGTCCATTATTCATTATTAATATTTTCCATTACCTGATATTATTTTTAACTTTTAATATTTTGCCAGTCTGATGTAGAAAAAATGGGATATTGCATTTCCCTAGTACTTATAAGTGAGGATATTTCCTTCTCACAGCAGCCAAACTCTGTTCTTTAGAGGTAAGAGACAACACATTTTCAACTCTTATAACTGCCTTTTCTAGTAAACTTACTCTCATATTTCTAAATAAATTTATATTTCAATTTCTTGATATATTAATTACACATATTGATTTCCTATTATGAAAGATGAGGATATGGTACAAGTTTTTTATATATTTTGCATGTTCATTATTTGCCTACTATACGTAGCAAATATCTCCCTCTTTATTGCCTATCTCTTATCATGATTGTCTTGTTATGGTATATTCCTTAAAGCTTTTAGGTTTTATGTCTTTCCTAAGGATGTCTCTACTTTACAGTAACAACTCATTTCCTATAGTTTCTTCTAAAACTTTCTGAGTTGTGATTTTAATGTTTATGTATTTTCTCCATCTGGAATTTACTTCTGTGAATGGAGTAAGGTAGAGAGACATTACTTTTTTTTTTCAAAATGGATATCCAATTGTCCATCACCATTTATTCAATAGTTTTTTATGTCCTAAAACATCTTCTCTAAAATATCCAAAAATTACCCCAAAAGTCTGAACCATTTCTGGGATACCCATTTACATCTATTGGTCTTTTTGTATCCCCTGTACCAATATCACAATGTATTGTATTACTTTTTAACAATAGCCAAATTATGGAAAGAACCCAAATGTCCACCGACTGATGAATGGCTAAAGAAGATGTGGTATGTATGTGTGTGTGTGTGTGGGGGGGGATATTTTCCATTACCTGATATTATTTTTAATTTTTAATATTTTGCCAGTCTGATGTGGAAAAAATGGGATATTCCATTTCCCTAGTACTTACATGAGGATATTTCCTTCTCACAGCAGCCAAGCGCTGTTCTTTAGAGGTAAGAGGCAACACCCTATGATGCCAAGTGGGATATTCCTCAGCCATAAAGAAGAATGAAATATTGCCATTTGTAATAACACAGGTTGGAGCTAGAAAGTATTATGCTAAGCAATAAAAGTCAAAGAAGGACAAATACCATATGATTTCAGTCATATGTGGAATTTAAGAAACAAAACAGATGAACATAGGGGGATTAAAAAAAAGAGAGGCAAACCAGAAAACAGATTTAACTATAGAGAACAAACTGAAGGTTACTGGAAGGGGAGGTGGCGGTGGGGGATGAGTTAAATGGATGATGGTCATTAAGGAGGGCACTTGCTGTGATGAGCACTGGGAGTTGTATGTAAGTGATGAATCACTAAATTCTATACCTGAAACTAATATTTTTTCTAGTCCATTAAACTTTATTTTTTTCATTTTCTTAAGTTTATTTATTTTCATTATTTTTTATATGTAATTTATTGTCAAACTGGTTTCCATACAACACCCAGTGCTCATCCCAACAGGTGCCCTCCTCAATGCCCATCAACCACTTTCCCCTCTCCCCCACTCCCCATCAACCCTCAGTTTGTTCTCAGTATTTAAGAGTCTCTTATGGTTTCCCTCCCTCCCTCACTGTAACTTTCCCCCCCCCTTTCCCTTCTCCCTGGTCTTCTGTTAAGTTTCTCAGGATCCACATATGAGTGAAAACATATGGTATCTGTCTTTCTCTGCTTGACTTATTTCACTTAGCATAACACTCTCCAGTTCCATCCGTATTGCTACAAATGGCCAGATTTCATTCTTTCTCATTGCTAAGTAGTATTCCATTGTGTATATAAACCACATCTTCTTTATCCATTCATCAGCTGATGGACATTTAGGCTTTTTCCACAATTTGACTATTGTTGAAAGTGCTGCTATAAACAATGGGGTATAAGTGCCCCTATGCATCAGCACTCCTGTATCCGTTGGGTAAATTCCTAGCAGTGCTATTACTGGGTCATAGGGGAGATCTATTTTTAATTTTTTGAGGAACCTCCACACTGTTTTCCAGAGTGGCTGCACCAGTTTGCATTCCCACCAACAGTGCAAGAGGGTTCCTGTTTCTCCACATCCTCTCCAACATCTATAGTCTCCTGATTTGTTCTTTTTAGCCACTCTGACCAGTGTGGTATCTGACCAGTGGTATCTCAGTATGTGAAACTAATATTAAAATGTTTGTTAACTAACCAGAATTTAAATAAAAACTTGAAGTAAAAATTTAAAAAAATATTTTAAATATTTTCCTTTTTAAAAATTTATAGTTACTAATTTTATTTTTCTTCTTAACTGACGTATAATATATAGTGTTATATTAGTTTCAGGTGTACAATATAATGATTCAACAATTCTGTTCTTCCATTTATCTATTTTACCCTTCTCCCCAACCACCTCCCTTCTGGCAACCATGGGTTTGTCTCTATATGTAAAAGTCTGGTTTTTTTTTGGCTTGTCTTTTTTCTCATTGTTCATTTGTTTTGTTTCTTAAATTCCACATATGAGTGAAATCATATGGTATTTGTCTTTCTCTTATTTCACTAAGCATCATACCCTCCAGGTCCATCCATATTGTTGCAAATGGCAAGATCTCATTCTTTTTTATGGCTGAGTAATATTTTATTGTGTATATATACCACATCTTCTTTACTCATCCATCTATGGATGAACACATGGGTTGCTACCATATGTTTGCCATTGTTAACAATGCTGCATTAAACACAGGGGTGCATATATCTTTTCAAATGAGTGGGGGTGTTGTTGTTGTTGTTGTTGTTGTTTTCTTTGGAAAATATCCAGTACTGTAATTATTAGATCATATGGTATTTCTATTTTTAATTTTTTGAGGAACTTCTATGCTGTTTTCCACAGTGGCTGCACCAATTTGCATTCCCAGCAACTGTGTACAAAGCTAGAGGTATCACAATTCCAGAATTCAAGATACACTATAAAACTGTAGTAATCAAAACAGCATGGTACTGGTATAAGAACAGACACATAGATCAATGGAACAGATTAGAGAGCCCAGAAATAAACCCATGCTTATATGGTCAATTAATCTATAATAAAGGAGGCAAGAATATATAATGGAGAAAAGACAGTGTCTTCAACATATGATGCTAGGAAAACTAAGTTGCACGTCATCCTTGCCCAGGGGCCATTCCAATCTTCTCTGTAATTTTAATATATGTGCTGCCAAAGGAGCACAGTGCTTAGAAAACTAGACAGCTACATGCAAAAGAATGAAAATGTACTGCTTTCTTATACTATACACAAAAATAAACTAGAGGCGCCTGGGTGGTACAGTCGGTTAGGCGTCCGACTTCAGCCAGGTCACAATCTCGCGGTCCGGGAGTTCGAGCCCCGCGTCGGGCTCTGGGCTGATGGCTCAGAGCCTGGAGCCTGTTTCCGATTCTGTGTCTCCCTCTCTCTCTGCCCCTCCCCCGTTCATGCTCTGTCTCTCTCTGTCCCAAAAATAAATAAAACGTTGAAAAAAAATTAGGGGCACCTGGGTGGCGCAGTCGGTTAAGCGTCCGACTTCAGCCAGGTCACGATCTCGCGGTCCGTGAGTTCGAGCCCCGCATCAGGCTCTGGGCTGATGGCTCAGAGCCTGGAGCCTGTTTCTGATTCTGTGTCTCCCTCTCTCTCTGCCCCTCCCCCGTTCATGCTCTGTCTCTCTCTGTCCCAAAAATAAATAAACGTTGAAAAAAATTAAAAATTTATAAAAAAAAAAAAAAAGACAACTCAAAAATGGATTAAAGACCTAAATATGAGACCTGAAACCATAAAACTCCTAGAAGAAAAAATGGGTGGTAAATTCTTAGACATCAGCTGTAGAAATATTTTTCCAGATATGTCTCTTCATGCAAGAAAAACAAAAGCAAAATTAAGCTAGTGGGACTACACCAAAATAAAAGGTTTTGCACAGCGAAGGAAACCATTAATAAAACAAAAAGACAACCTACTGAATAGGAAAAGATATTTGCAAATGATATATGCAATAAGGGGTTAATATCCAAAATATATTAAGAACTTATACAACACCAAAAAAAACCCCCAAATAATCCAATTAAAAATTGGGCAGAGGCCCTGAATAGACATTTTTCCAAACAAGACATACAGATGACCAACAGACACATGAAAAGATGCACAACATCGCTCATCATCAAGAAAATGCAAATAAAAACTACAATGAGATTGTCACCTTACACTTGTTAGAGTGGCTGAAATAAAAAACAGAAGAAATAACAAGTGTTGGTGAGGATCTGGAGAAAAATACTTTCTTATGAATTTTAGAATAATTTCCTTAAAAATAAGTAAATTCTGATGACACCTGATTGGAATTACAGTGTATTAATGGATCAATTTGAAGAAATCCAATGTTCTTTCTATTACCATCAGGCAACTTGACTTTCAGGCTCAATATTTATTAGACAAATTCACTTTCTATCATTTAAAAATAAACAAAGAAGAAAACCTATACTAACTAATTTATACAGGTGTTTTCTATGGTATTTAGCAAAAAATATATTATTGAAGAAGGAATATTTATGATGAAAGTGATGCTTTAGATCTTTTCATGTTATCAACTTTGTTTCCTCAAAATGAAAATTATGGATAATCAAAATGAATAAGGATTATTTCCATAACCTGAGAAATTTTTCTGTATAATTACCTATTTATAAAATCAAGATTGGCTAATTTATGATTATTTAATATTGGTCATGTATCATTACCAAAACTGAATAGCAGAGGCCTATGATTAATGATATTGATAATCAAATTGTTAAGTTCCAGCACAGAATATTTGAAAATGGAAGTTGTTCCACATGTCCCATACCTTCCTCAAAATTCTAGAATTAAATATCAACCTTAACTCTAGGTGAAAAAAGAGACTTAACTTGGGACCATTATTGTGAACAATTCATTCATTCATTCGTTTATTTGCTCATTCATTCATTCAACATATTTTAATTTTAGAAAACACTGAATGCTATGAACTGTGCTACAAGCTAGGTACAAAATAAGAACAAGAAACACCTTCATTCAAGAATGAGGAAAATAAATGCAAGAATAATGGTATTGTAATACTCACTTTCCCTTCATCTCTTGGGCTATCACTTAAATGTACAACTGGACCTGGATGAGTCTTTGTGGATCTGTTAAATTAATTCAAAATAGTAATTAAAAAATAAAAATTAAAACACCTTACCATTAGAGACTGGAACAAAGAAATTATACTAGAATATACTCTTAATAATCTGAGAGTTATTCATTTGAAATTTGGTTGTTTTTCTTGAAGACTATCTTTCTTTCTCCTAGTAACTCTGTTAAAATAGGTGTAACTGTTTTAAAATCAGGTTTAAGAACATAGATCCATATAACAATAGGGTTCTTCATTTCTTTTTTGTTTTAAATGTTTATTTATTTTTGAGAGAGCAAGCATAAGCAGGGGAGGGGCAGAGAGAGAAGGGGACAGAGGATCCAAAGCAGGCTTTGTGCTGCAGACAGACCCAATGTGGATCTCAAACTCACAAACCATGAGATCACGACCTGAGCTGAAGTCAGACGCTTAACCGACTGAGCCACCCAGGTACCCTAGGATTCTTTATTTCTATAGCACAAAAATTAAATACCCAAAGGGACAATATTAATAATGAAAGCGATGCTTTCATATTTTCATGTTATCAACTTTATTTCCTCATTATCAAAGGAAAATTATGAATAATCAAGATGATGCCTTTTCATAAAAGTATGGATTTATGGACTGGGCATTTTTATGTTTGTTGCCTTATCTGGACCTCCGAAAATTTAAAATTGAACTTTTAGTTACACAAGAAAGAAAACTTACACAGCCATAAGGCTAATGCTGTAAATCCTTGCAACCAAATTGCAAAGTATATAACTGATTTACAATTTCTTTTGACATAAAATCTCTAATTTTGCTCCTAAGAAAAGTTTAGTATCTCCTTTGATTTACAAAGAAACTCTCTCTAGTGATAGCCAGATTACAGAAAACTGACAAACTGAGGAAACATAGTTCACTGGTTATGTCTTACTTATTTGTTATCTAGGGTAAGCAATAACAGGTAACTATGTGTCTAAGTGCATATTGTTAAAAGGACCTATGCTCTGTAAATCTGACTTCAAATTTATTCTACTCTGATATCTAGCATGTTTCTTTTGTGTTCCCTATTTTAACATACTGTTAAATATGATTATGTCATGGTTAAATATAATATGACTTGATATGACCATAGATTTGTTACTGCTCTTTTTTCCACATCCTTTCTTCAACAGCCTATTTGTGCCAGACTAATTCTATTATGATTATATTGACATAATTCTAATTTATTTCTTATGCACACATTAAAACCATCAAAGATTCTTCACAAAATAGTAAAGAAGATTAAATTTTAAAAACTTGTTGGAATCAGAGAAAACTGACAAATTAAGTAACTCTAGGTTCCCTAGATACCGACTCCCCACAGTGACTCAGAGGAATAAATACAGATTTATTAGATATTTTGTTACTGGTTTTATCCTAAATCTCATTATCTAAAAATGGAAATAGTAGTACTGACTTTACTGAGTAATTATGAAAATTAGAACATATATATATATATATATATATATATATATATATATATCACCTAATATAATGGCAAAACATGTTAAGCACTCAATGAACAGTATGCATTATGACTGCTGTAAATCAATGGAATAATTGGGAACCAGAGTTACTACTTGCATTCTAAATGTAGTGTTTTATTAGAGTATAAGTGCCTCTGATAAGGACAATGTCCTTCAATTATCCTTTGGAAATTAATAATATCCAACAAACTACATACCCCTGTCTCTTGGGTTTGATTGGAACAGCAAATAACAAAGTGTACTCTATGATTAACTAGTAAATATATAAGTTATTTCACTTAAAGAGTGTTCCATATTTAAAAAGTTTGGGAAACCCTGAATCAAACATAGTTACATATTTTTTTCTTCTATAAAACTTCTTAAAGCCACAATTTGCAAGTGAATATTGCAAATCTTTGATATTTTCCAAAAGTGCTGGTTCATAGGATCCTTCCTCATTGACCATATTAAGGCAATCACTGAAATATACTTTAAGAAACACTACTAAGGCCACATGCAAGACTCTACCATTTAGACTCTCAAACTCTGTTAAACACTCAAGTTCAGAAAATAATCTAGCATTAAACTTCAGTTGTTTGTATTTACTTTTTCAGACTATAGAAGATATATTATTGGTTGTAAAAAAGAAAGAAATGAAGGAAGGAAGGAAGGAAGGAAGGAAGGAAGAAAGCCAAACTTAGAAAACACTAATAGTCAAAAGAAAAAAACCTCTCATATTATTTCACTGCCTAAATATAACGACTACTAACATTTTGATATGTTTTTTCTGACTTTTCCCCTGACATTGTACCTCCAAAAACCATCAAGCATTCCTTGAAAAACTTATAGCCATAAAGCATTGGTGTACTCTAGATTCTGTAAATCCTACAAAAATTACTTTAGGTAGAATTATCAATGACCTTAAAGTCATGTAATATCTATCTAAATAATGCCCAATAATATTTCTAGGTATCCCTATTTATTTATCTTCCTCCCATTCACCATGATAGCTTCTTAATAGTTTCCTTTGTGGACTTTATTTCTCTTTCTATATCTTAAATACTGATATTCCTTTTCATTCTGCCCTTGTCTGTCATCTATTCCCATGTTATATATGGTCATGAATTCAAGAATGCACAGGAGCCAGGCAAGATTTGCAAATGAATTAAATAGGCTGAATGAGAACTGTGCCAAATTGGATGCACATTATCCACCTACAAAAGGTGGATTGATTATTGACTGCCATGACAACAATACTGAACTAGAATTGTCTCATCATGAATTTTCATGAAAATCTGGAAGTACAACTTTTTATTTCTACTCTACCAATTTTCAAATATTACAAATAACTCAGAACATACTTAAAACTCTGGTAGCCAAACAAAACATATCTGTGAGTCAGAATTGGTTGAGTGTCTGCTAGTTTGCTACCTGTTTCCTATATACTCTTCATACACAATCTCATCTTTTTTCATGGTTTCAATGATGATAAATTCAGATCTCATTACCTTCAGATCCATATATCCCACTTCATATCATTTTGAATGTCTTACAAACACATACAATTCAACCTACCTAAAATTGAACTCATTATTTTACTCCCAACTTACTCAATCTCCTACTTTATTTCACTAAATGGCACCCTTACCTACACAGTGGCTCAAGCCTAACATCTCTTAATTCTTCTCGTTGTTCTTAGATCCTTCCATAATACCCAAGTCTGGCCTCTTCTATCTTCTATTTATTTAATTATGACAGCTTATCTCCACTCCTAAATCAATCATAATGTTTACCTAAAATACAGTCTTTCTCTCTTTAATCATTTCTTCATATCTGCCTCAGAGTAGTCTTCCTAAATGCATATTTAATCAAGTCAACTCTCTGCATAAAGCCCTTCAAAATCTAGCCCTTGGCCTTAGAAGTCCAAACTTCTCAAACTGCCTTAAAAAGCATATTATATCCCCTGATTACTTCTCCTTTGTCATCCTCTCTCCCAGGTATTACAACCAACTAAACTACTTAAAATTCCTGTGCATGGAACAAAAACTCTCTCAAATTCCACCCTTTAAACTTTCTATCTGCTCCTCCTAGAGTACTTCCACCCCTGTCTCCCAATTCTTCACTCAACTGAAATTCTCATCCTGTCAGATAGCAACATAGATGTAACTTCCTTCACAGACACTTCTCTGAGACCCCATGTTAGGTGTCCTTCTTATGGAATTGCCACATTTTATTCCCAATATATTGGAATTGCCTTTTTAATTAATCTCACCTTTATTAGACTAAAAGCCCCAAGAGGACAGTAACTATGTCTTCACAGTTCATAGTTGTTTCCAGTACAGAGCATATCGTAGTGTACAATAAACATGTTTGAGTGATTGTTAAACACAAGTCTTACATTTATTACTTAATTCTGAATTTCATGCTCAAATTTTAATCATATGTAGAAAAAAATAGGTTATATATTTTTAACGTTTATTTATTTTTGAGACAGAGAGAGACAGAGCATGAACGGGGGAGGGTCAGAGAGAGGGAGACACAGAATCTGAAACAGGCTCCAGGCTCTGAGCTGTCAGCACAGAGCCCGACGTGGGGCTCGAACTCACGAACTGTGAGATCGTGACCTGAGCCGAAGTCGGACGCTTAACCGACTGAGCCACCCAGGCGCCCCGGTTATATATTTTTAAAAGCCAGGGCTGTTCCACAGAAATATTTATTTTTGTGCTCAAACCTGGAATACATTTTCCCATAGAAATATTTTTATGTCAGTGTAGTTCTATGCTACTATTTTATGGGTCTATAAACATCACTGTTTCTATGGAAAATGTGTTCCAGTTTCCAAATAATTAATACATACATTTTGGGAGCACAAAATATTTATAATTATGGGAATTGACTATAATTACAATTAAGAGGCTTCACTAAAAAAAGAAACAAATTACAAAATAACATTGAATGGAAAGTATTTCAAGTAAGAACTTACCTAGTAATAATTTCACATCTCTTAAAGACAATTCTGCATTTGCTATACTTAGAAAATGTATTGTTAAAACTTGTGTCTAAAATTCTATTACTGAAATGATCTTTTAAATATATATTTATTATTGTCCCATACACTTGACACATATTAACAGGAAGTGGCATGTATTTTCTAATGTATCTGAAGAGGTAGAGAGCAGTTAAAAGACTGTTCTAGGAGACTGGCAGTTGCCATTTAAAATTATATGTATCACAATGGATATATAATTGCATGGAACACACTTTTGGAAATTTGGTCTATGTAAACCAAGAAACATTCAAGAGGTAATGTTGTCTACTAATAATTTCTTGAGGATATTTCAGGACATTTTTCAGAGGCATGTACAACTCTATAAAAGATGATATTTCTATAAATGGTAGATTCTATTATGATGCTGTATCACATGTCTAAGATCATACTATGAAAAATAAAAGTGTCTTATTTTATTTTAGTTCCTTCTAATTTTACCCTCCTTTACAGTTTTTAAATTCATCATTAGTCCTGAAATCGTAAAAGTTAGACTATATAAATACATACAGGTAAAGTAGAAATCACTAATGAACTATGAAAAGTATTTGGTAAGTATGTGAATATGGAAACAAAACAGCAAAAGTGATGAAATATTTGATATATTTGGATAATAAACTTCTTAATTAGCATCATTCAACTAAACACAAATGATACATCTATTACTATTTGTACTAATGTTAAATTTGTATAAAAGTTTATAATTCAATCTCTCAAGTTTATTTATGTTTTTATCAATATCCTAAAACAATATTATGAAAGCAAACATTAAGTTCATCCCTATTTACCACTTCTATAGAACTGAGATTATAGTGGGAAAATCTTTCCCAAATAGCTAAAAAAGTAAATAATTTTTGGAAGACATAGTTGACTATAGGATAAACTTTTTTTAAAATACACATATAGAACATCAAAATATATATGAGTAAAATAGCTCATGCCAATTATGAATGAAAGCTGTAAGTCAATAGTAGAGTGTAACTATCAAAGTAACTCTTCAGTAGTGTCATCAATCACTTAGTAACCACTCTGTGGAAAGCACCAAAATAAGCGAAGTATGAAGAAAAAGAAAGGAACAGTGAACAAAGATTCTGCCCTGGAGCAGCTCTTAATCTAATCAGGGATGAAGAATTACCATTGATAAAAGACCCATTAGGACATAATACAAAAGGAATATTATAAGAAGATCATAATTAGTAATAACCTTTCCTATCAAGTAATATACAGGCACACTGAAACATTAAAAATTGGGAATGGTAGATTTATCATAAAGACCAGACTCAAGCTTCATAAAAATAGGCTGTTTTAATCAGAGCTTTGGAGAATTAATTATGTAACTTAGAATATATCTATACAAGAGAGAGAATGAGCCAGCCTCAAGTTAAATATATCTTATTAAGGACCTAATATGCACAGAACATAAACATTTATTAAAGAAAAATTTTTTCCTGATTAAGTGACCAGGAGACAGTGACCAGGAAAATTGTCCATGTATGTACCACAAAAAGATAACTTGGAATTCCACAAAGCTTCACATTTGGGGAATTTCACATTTTTACATGTGCATAAACTTAAATATCAATGCCAAAGTCAAAGTGGTAATTACCACTAACCACATATCCAAATGGATGCATATGTCAAAACATGAAAAATATTGATAAATTGATTCTCCTTAGAACTCTGAACAATATGTTAGGCAAATGAAGAATAAGCTACCACCAATAAAAAATATGTGAACTGATTATGATTATTTTTACATAAAATGAAATGTGGTCACAATCCACTTGCCATTCCCATTGGAAGCGTCTATACTAAGAATGACAATAAAGAAATGAGATGATTTCCTGTATAACTTTTAGAATGAGTCTTAGCTTATTATCATCAAATTTTACATACATAACCCTTAGTTATTCAGAAACTCTTAAGTATTCAGAAAGGCTAAAATAAGAATATGTTAATACTACAATAATTTTAAGTCTGTACAGTTTCAAATTATTTTAGCTAAACTTTTCACACAAATTAATCATAAATTAGCTATAAATGTTTCAAATAACTCTGTAATTTGACATATATTTTACATAACCATGTGAAATATTTAAGCCAAATAAAGTGATATTCAGATTCAAACTTACAGCTCAATTGCCTTGTTCCACATGATAACATATCCAGAAAGAATGAAAGATTCAATATTTACAATATGTGTATTTCCTCTTTCTGTTCCAACATAGAGCCATTTACTCTGGAAAGGTAGATGACAGTAAGTAATTCTGAAAGAAAGAAAATTACAATTAAAATATCTAAATTTTATATTTGGTCAGCATTATATTTTCCTTATACTTATTAGGTAGCGATAGCTATATAAACAATAAAATTTACTATGCACTCAAGTAGCATTTATTTACTAGCAGAGGATATAGGATATATAACAAGAGTACATCATTAAAAATAATTATGATAATAATAACCACTATTTAATAAGTATCTACCATGGACATTAACATATATTGTTTCTAATTCTGAAAAGAGCACTCCAAGACAGATAAATATTTCTATTTTACACAGAGGAAACTGAGGCCAGGAATTTTTATTTTTACTGGCAGAGGACACCTAGTAAGTGGCAAAACTGGGATTCAAATATACTCCTATCTGATTGCAAAATTAGCATATTTATACACTGGTCATTTTGCTTCAGTAATATTCACTTCAAATAGAAATTAAGTACATAGGAAACAAATTTCAGTTAGAGAATTTGTAGCTTTGTCTGCATAAGATCATAAATTATTTACTATTTATTCAGATGCTTGGAATCTAATTAGTATAAAGAAAACTTATAAGGTCAGAGATCTGCCATACTATTCCTTTGGGCTTTTTTATTCTGCCTTTATCTTCACAGTAGGTTTTCTGACCAATTCTGGGAACCTGTTCTATAGCCAACACAACCATGACACCTATAAATAAAATATGGGAATTTACCAGAGCCTTCTATTGACAGTGTATCACTCTTTAGTTTTGCCTATTCAGGCTCCTTAATCACTCTTAAAATGACAAGGGAGGTAAGTTCATAGTCATCCATTGTCAGAACTTATTATTGAATCATAATATTTCCTAGAATTCACTCAGAAAGAGAGATGGTAAATTGTTAGAAGAACAGGACAGAATTCTGATGCCAGGCAGGCAGACCAATACGGGGGGAAAAAAAGGAATGTGAATGGTAAATTCCCCCCAAAATTCTATTTCATACCTCTTTTTTATATAAGACTAAACATACAGTCTGTTGAATTTATATTCTCAGTCTGGTTCATTGAAGTATTCAACAGCCTACCTCTCTAAATCAAAATGTATTAAAAAGAATTCTGCTAAAAAAAAAAAAAGGTATTCTGCTAAAAGCACCTTGCACATTACATCCAAAAATCTAGAAATCCTGTTATCATATATGTACTTACAGTTAATTGGCAATCTAATTGAAGTGTAACCCATGTGATATTGGACAAGTCTGATTAAAACCTAAAGTCTAGAAGTGCTATTGCCAAGGAATATTTAATAATGTCCCACAGGAAATAATATGATGGTCATGTTTCTAGGCAATGAAGGATCTATTTCAAATTCAATGTAAGTGGAAAAAGGAAACTCATTTTAAAGAGGATTTAGATTACCCTTTCTGAATCACAGAGTTGAAAAAAACACTAATTTAATAAAAGTAAACAAAAATTTAGTAGTTCTAGTAGATAAAGAGCAAACTTCAATATGACCTAGTCATTTCCAAGGTTAACAAGAAAAATCTAAAAAGCGCCACGATTCAGTAATGAAGGCTGAAGCAAGAGGCAGAACTCTAGTATAGAGAAACTTTACAAGAATGATGGAATACATGAAAAAGACCCAAACAGGATTAGAACTATTCTTTGAACCAATATTACTTTTCCCCTAATTCTAATTGACAAGAAACTAGACCTTTGATGACAGAAGGGTTTCATCTTATGTCCCATGTCCAACTGATGGGTGGTGGTTAAACAACTGATTTTTTTTTCACAGGATTCCCAGACTTTATTTGAACCCAACAAAAAAGACTAATGTGGTTTATGTAAGATGCTTGACATGGGTGAGGGAGAGGGCATGATTACACTTATGCTGTATATTTGATAACCCTAATAAGTGACTAATCAATACCTTATTGAATTTATTATATTTAATAGTTACACTTTCACTTGTAATGTATTTCCACCACCATAACCCGAAAGATGAAAGATTTTCTGTTATGTAGGAACCCTGGAAAAATAATCTTATTCCTATATCCATACTCACTATCATTCTCTCTAGTATATCATCTAAGACATTGTTAGCCTTCCATCCATTTACCCATTAATTCAAATTTCACTAAATAATTCTTTATAAAAAGCACTGGCAGAAGACATGAATAGACACTTTTCCAAAGAAGACATCCAGATGGCCAACAGACACATGAAAAGATGCTCAACGTCACCCCTCATCAGGAAAATACAAATCAAAACCACACTGAGATACCACCTCACACCAGCCAGAGTGGCTAAAATGAAAAAATCAGGAGACTATAGATGCTGAAGAGGATGTGGAGAAATGGGAACCCTCGTGCACTGTTGGTGGGAATACAAATTGGTGCAGCTGCTCTGGAAAACAGTGTGGAGGTTCCTCAAAAAATTAAAAATAGAACTACCCTATGACCCAACAATAGCATTACTAGGAATTTATCCAAAGGATACATGGGGCGCCTGGGTGGCGCAGTCGGTTAAGCGTCCGACTTCAGCCAGGTCACGATCTCGCGGTCCGTGAGTTTGAGCCCCGCGTCAGGCTCTGGGCTGATGGCTCAGAGCCTGGAGCCTGTTTCCGATTCTGTGTCTCCCTCTCTCTCTGCCCCTCCCCCGTTCATGCTCTGTCTCTCTCTCTGTCCCAAAAATAAATAAATGTTGAAAAAAAAAAAAAAAAAAAAGGATACAGGAGTGCTGATCATAGGGGCACTTATACCCCAATGTTTATAGCAGCGCTTTCAACAATAACCAAATTATGGAAAGAGCCTAAATGTCCATCAGCTGATGAATGGATAAAGAAGATGTGGTTTACATATACAATGGAATACTACTTGGCAATGAGAAAGAATGAAATCCTGCCATTTGCAGGAACGTAGATATAACTGGAGGGTATTATTCTAAGTGAAATAAGTCAGTCAGAGAAAGTCACATATCATATGTTTTCACTCATATGTGGGTCTTGAGAAACTTAAGAGAAGGGGAAAAAATAGTTACAAACAGAGAGGGAGGGAGGCAAACCATAAGAGACTCTTAAATACAGAGAACAAACTTAGGGTTGATAGGGGGTGGGGGAAAGGGGAAAGTGGGTGATGGGCATTGAGGAAGGCACTTGTTGGGATGAGCACTGGGTGTTGTATGTAAGTGATGAACCACGGGAATCTACCCCAAAAACCAAGAGCACACTTTACACACTGAATGTTAGCCAATTTGACAATAAATTATCTTAAAAAATAAAAGCACTGTCCTTGATTACAACACATCTACTCTTTTTCCTCTCAAAACAATATGCCATCTAATTGGAGAGATAAGACAAGTAGACGAGTAAACAAAAATAAAAGTAAAGTGTGTCTATTGCTATAAAGGATTCAAAGAAGGGAGGAATTAATTCTAGTAAGGGCAATTAAGGAATGCTAAGGTAGAAAACTGCATTTAAATTGGGCCATTATAAAAATAAAAGCAAAAATGAACTATTGGGGCCTCATCAAGATAAAAAGCTTCTGCACTGGAAAGGAAACCATCAACAAAACTAAAAGGCAACCGACAGAATGGGAGAAGATATTTGCAAGTGACATATCGGATAAAGGGTTAGTATCCAAAATCTATAAAGAACTTGCCAAACTCAACACCTGAAAAACAAATAATCCAATGAAGAAATGGGCAGAAGACATGAATAGACACTTTTCCAAAGAAGACATCCAAATGGCCAACAAACACATGGAAAGATGCTCAACATCACTCATCATCAGGGAAATACAAATCAAATCCACATTGAGATACCATCTCATACCAGTCAGAGTGGCTAAAATTAACAACTCAGGAAACAACAGATGCTGGCAAGGATGTGGTGAAATGGGAACCCTCTTGCACTGTTGGGGGAATGCAAACTGGTGCAGCCACTCTCAAAATATCAAAATTAGAACTACCCTACAACCCAGCAATAGTACTACTAGGAATTTATCCAAGGGATACATGAGTGCTGATTCATAGGGGCACATATACCCCAATGTTTATAGCAGCACTTTCAACAATAACCAAATTATGGAAAGAGCCTAAGTATCCATCAACCGAGGAATGAATAAAGAAGATGTGGTTTACATATACAATGGAATACTACTTGGCAATGAGAAAAAAATGAAATCCTGCCATTTGCCGCAACATGGATGGAATTGGAAGGTATTATGTCAAGTGAAATAAGTCAGTCAGAGAAAGATATCATAAGTTTTCACTCATATTTGGAACTTGAGAAACTTAACAGAAGGCCATAGGGGAAGGAAAGGGGAAAAAATAGTTCCAAACATAGATGGAGGCAAACCATAAGAGACTGTTAAATACAGAGAACAAACTGAAGGTTGATGGGGGAAGTAGGGAGAGGGGAAAATGGGTGATGGGCATTGAGGAGGGCACTTGTGGGATGAGCACTTGGTGTTGTATGTAAGCGATGAATCATAGGAATCTACCCCCAAAACCAAGAGCATACTGTATACACTGTATGTTAGCCAACTTGACAATAAATTACATTAAAACGTTTTAAAAATTAAAAAATAAAGATGATGCCAAAATTTGAAAAACTAAACAAACAAATAAATAAATAGGGCCACTATATTAAAAATCTAGTAACTCTATAGTTTGATATATATGTTACATAATCATAATAAATAAATAAAATCAATGTTTTCAAAGCTTGAAGAATGTACAGACCTTTAAAGTTTTTTGCTTATCTTCACTTTTCACTTACTTTTATAAATTCTTTAACTTATGTATAAAGTAAGATATAAATTCCTGATCCTTATGGCTTTTATATATACATAGAAAAATACAAAATACAAATAAAACTACATCTAGAATTCAAATTAATGACATTAGTTTATGTGACAGATGGATTTTTTTTTCAAAGAAATAATTAACCTCACAATATGGATATGTTTGTGACTACACAAGTTCTTTTGATTTGGGATATATTTATTCCATGTTTTTCTTCTACCACTTGTCTATACTTGAACAGTTTTGAACTCTATTCCATAGTACATCATTACATACTTTTATAATCATTTTGCATGAATACATAATACATGTGCATAGTCTATTTCTATTATTTTATTAATCCATAACAATTAAAATAACACCATTTGGTGCGAACACAACCACAAATGCAAATTTAATTTCACATATGGGAACTGTGCGACAGTATTTTTGTATAAAATTATTTGTTCAAGTCACTCAGAATCTTTCCATTAATGTTATTATAAAAATAAAAATATTACAATCAGAAACTATTGTGGAAAATTCATAACTCCAAGTCTATGCCTATAGATCCTAATTTGAGAAACACTGTCAACACAAGCCAAAACTATATTTTAAGAAAGTTAAGTGGTTTAAAATTATAGAGACTTTGCTGTATGAAATTAAGTGGGAGATTTCAAGTTTGAAACTTTTTTCCCCTAAGTTCTAACATAGTTCAATTTTAGTCTTATTTTGTATCCAGATACTAGGTAAAACCTCTACTATCAGGCATGATGACTCTGGCTCCAGTCCCTTCTATAATATTTATAATTATGCTTTACAACCTGGTGATACTCAGAATCAGGTGTATTCTACATATTAAAAATACAATTGCTACAGAGAGGAAAGTTCAACAGTTCTGAAGTAAATCTAGCAATATTGTTTTAAAACTCTTTCTGGGTGGTTTTGATGCACAACCATAGTTAAGAACTACTAAATTATAGCAATAATTTTTAATCTTTATTATAAATAAATATCTCATTAAAATGCATATTTTCACATTCAAGGGATAGAATATGTACTGATACTTTAACAAGTAACCTCAGTACTTGATATTCAAAATGAAGTCCATAGACCAGCATGAACATCATCTGGAAACTTAGTAGAAATTCAAATCTCAGGCCCTACCCCAGAATCAGAAACTACATTTTATGAGGAATACCCAGGTTAGTCACGTACACTTAAAGTTTAGTTACTACTGTTCTAGGTGATTCTAATATAGATAACCTATGACCAGTATTTATGAAATACTGTTCTGTGATTGAATGAATGCCATTATTTTACACTTAAAGTTTTAGGATAAGTTCCTAAATTACTAAGTTAGTAATAGGATAGAGCCATATAGCTGCGTAGTTCTCCCCAAATAGCTAACAGTGGTGATAAAAAGAACCACAACAACAGCCCAGGAAAAGAAACAGACAGCTACCCTAAGACTCCCTCAGCATATTGATTCAAAGACTGATACTTAGAGGAATTTTAGTGGAAAAACTAAAATCATATAAAAGAAAAAATAAATAATTAAAAATTCTCTAAGAAATAGAATCTGATAACATCGGATAACCTGTAGCCAGCTCAAATTCTAACACAAGAGACAAAATTAAACAGAAAACTGAAAATTTAGTTGAATTTCATACACAGTCTTAATTAACCAGATAGTAAAAAACTCACTCAATTTTGTTGCTTTAATTATTTATTATAATTATTTGGAAAACTATCAAAAATAAGTCAAATTTTTAAAATAAGCCAAATCTTTATAGTTCCATAAGGAATAACATCATGATTTCTGGCAAATCCAAGTCTGAGAAGCTTATTCTCATTCTGCTACAGCAAAAGAAATAACATTTTCTACCTCCATTTAAAGTCACAGCATATTTTGGGGTACCTGGGTGATTCAATCGGTTAAGCATCCAACTCTTGATTTCGGCTAAGGTCATGATCTCATGGTTCGTGGGTTCAAGCCCTGCATCGCCCTCTGCACTGACAGTGCAGAGGCTTCATTGGGTTCTCTCTTCCCCTCCCCTGCTCATGCGTGTGCGTGCTCTTTCTCGCAAAAGAAATGAATAAGCTTTAAAAAATAAATAAATTCATAGAACATTTCAACTTCTAAATGAAAGAACTGAGTTAGTGGAGGCCACGTGGGGAGCAGGTATGAGGTCCTTCTATTGTGGTCAGGATGATAAAAGTAGAAGTAAAATAAGGAGTGATAATTATACCCTACCCAGCAGTTACAAAGTGTTTCTATCTCTGAAGATAGTAAAGGCCAACAGGGAAATCTGAATTTCTATTCCCATCTGTTAGTAACAAGATGACATCTGTCCTTTACTGCCAGAGTTAAAAAAAACCTAGCCCAAAAAGGTTCAAATACGATCTACCATTTCATAACATAATATCCAAAATAACCAGTTTTAATAAAACATCCTTCATCATACCAAGAAATAGGAAATCTCAATTTGAATGAAAAAAGGCCAAGATACCAATACCAAGATGATACAGATGTTAGAAATCACTGATAAATATTTAAAAGAAGCTAACATAAAAATGCAACGAAAAATTATGAATGAAATGAAATGAAATTTAAAAAAATGGAAAGTGTCAGCAAAGAAACAGGAGATAAAAACCAAATGCAAATTTTACTACTGAAAAATACAACCAAGAAAATTTTAAAACCTATGGATAAGCTCAAGAGCAGAATGGAGGGCACAGAAAAAAGACTCAGTGAACTCAGAGATAAAAGAATAAAAATTATCCAATCTGAACAACAAACAGAAATAGATGTTTTTTAAAAAATTTCAAGACTCAGAAACTTGTGAGATAAAAATAAAAGATCTAACAACCATGTTATCAGGGCCCCAGAAGGAAAGGAACAAAAAATGGGACTGAAAAAAAGTAAGATATCATGTCCAAAACTTCTAAATTTGGCAAAAAAAAAAAACCCAAAAAACTCAAGAGGCTGAGAAAAACTAAGTAGGATAAACCCAAATAAATAAAATTAAGACAGATCATAGCCAATTATCTAAAAGAGGAAAAAGATAATATCTTAAAAGCAGCATAATGGAAATAAAACCGTAACTATCGGAGAAAATATTCCAATGATGGCAAATTCCTCACCAGAAAACCAGGGGCCAAAAGGAAGTAGAACACTGTTCAAATGCTTAGGGAAAGAACTATCAACACAGAATTCTATATTCTCCCAAAATAACCCCTAAGAATAAGGGAGAAACCAGTATATTATTAGATGAAGGAAGACTAAGAGTTTGTCACTAAAAGACAAACTCTAAAAGAATGGTTAAAAGGAGTTCACTAAACAGAAAAAAGATCAAAGACATTTTTGAATATCAAGTGTGAATAAAAAAACTACAGTTAAATACAGTAAATACAGTAAATACAGTAAAAATACAGTTAAATACAATATATTTTCCACCTTCCCTTGAGTATCCTAAATTATCATAGCCAAAGAAAAAATTATAACACAGTCTGATGTGGTTTTAAATACAGAGAGAGGAGAACTTATTTAAAATGAGGAAAGTAAAGGAAAATAAAGAGAGGAAATGTCTATACTTCATTCAAACTGAAAAAATGCAATAGCAGATTTTGATAAGTTGTTTATACATAATGAAATGTCTACAGAAACCATTAAAAAGTGAAATGATACAAAGAGATACACTAAAAATTATAAATAAATCAAAATGGAATTCTAAAATAATGTTCTATTAACACACAGGAAGGCAAGTAAAAAACATTTGAATGAAAAATAAAATAAGCAGACAAAAAATAGACAACTTAAGCACTAACATACCATAATTACATAAAATGTAAATGCCAATTACAATTGGCAGAGTGAACTTAAAAACTGCTCAACTATATGCTGTGCACAAGAAACTCACTTGAATACACTGACATGGGTGGACTGAAAGTAACAGGAAGGACAAAGATACATCATATAAACATTACTCGAAAGAAAGCAGGAATGGGTGTACTAATACCAGATAAAAGTGTAACAACTTTGGAGAATAGAAAGTGACCAGAGACAGAGAGGGACATTATATAAAGATAAAAAGATCAATTCACCAAGAAGACATGGCAATCCTAAATGTGCATTTCCAAACAACAAGTTGCAAATTATGTGAAGCAAAAACCGAGAAGAGAAAAAAAGAATCCATGATGCTAGTGCATTTCAACACCTGTCCCCAGCAAATGAGAAAGGGTATAGAACTCAACACAACCATCAGTCAACAGGACCTAATCAACATTTATAGAATAATCTGCCAAACAACAGCAAAATATCTTGTCACCACAAAACATATACTAAGACACCACATTTTGGGCTAAAAAATAAACTTCAACAAATTTAAAATAATCAAGTCATATAGAAAGTGTTCTCCAAATACAAAGGAATCACATTTGAAATCAAAAAAAATAAGAGAAAAAAATCTCCAAACACTTGTAACTAAGCAACACACTTCTGTTCTATGGGGCCAAGAAGTCATCACAAAGGAATTAAAAAAACACAAGAAATAATAAGTGTTGACACAGATGTGGAGAAAAAGGAACCCTCATGCACTATTGATGGGAATGCAAGCTGGTACAGCCACTGCGGGGACAAGTGTGGATATTCCCCCCAAAATTAAAAATATAATTATCATATGATCCAGTAATTCCACTAGTAGGTATTTACACAAAGAAAACAAAAATATTAATTCAAAACCATATATGCACCCCCATGTTTATTGCAGCATTATTTACAATAGCCAACATATGGAAGCAACCCAAGTGTCCATTCATAGATGAAGGGATAAAGATACAGTGTGTGTGTGTGTGTGTGTGTGTGTGTGCGTGCGCGTGCACATGCGTGCACTGGAATATTACACAGCCATAAAAAGAATGAGATCTTGCCACTTGCAACAACATGGATAGACCTAGAGGATATAATGCTAAGTAAAATAAGTCAAAGAAAGACAAATACCATATGATATCATTCATATGTATACTTTAAGAAACAAAAAAAATGGACAAAGAAAAAATGTATAGAATTGTTGAATCATTATATTGTACACCTGAAACTAATATAACACTGTATATTAATAATACTTCAACAAAAGACATGTATGTTAAGCTCTTGGAAAAAAATATATTGAACTGAATGATGCTGTAAATACATGAAATCAAAACTGGTGAAACAGCTGAATCAATTCCTAGAGGAAATATATAGTACTAAATACTTACATTAGAAAAGAGAAAAAGTTTCAGGTCAATAACTAAGCTTCCACGAACCTAGAAAAATATTTTTCCAAGAACCTAGAAAAATAAGAGTAAGATAAACCTAAACCAAGTAGACAAAAGAAAACAATAAAGAGCAGAAATCAATGAAACTGAAAACAGAGAAGCAAAGGAGATAATCAGTGAAACAAAAAGCAATTCCCTTGAAAGTTTCAAGAAACTTGAAAAATCTCCAGCAAGATTGACAAGGAAAAAAAGACACAAAAGACAATTCACCAAATTAGGAATGAAACAAGGAGTATCAATACAGATAAATAACAGCTCTATACAAATATATCCAACAGTATAGGCAGAATGGACAAATTCATCAAGAAGCACAAATAAGAACAATTCCCCATATCTGAAATAAATTAAATAGTCCTATAACTATTAAGAAAATTAATTGTTTTTTTAATTTCCATAAAAGGAAACTTCAGTCTCAGATAGATTCACTAGTGAATTCTATCAAACATTTAAAGAAGAACTAAAAATCTCTTCCAGGAAATACAAGAGGGAAACTTCCAAATTCATTCTATGAGACTAGCACTACCCTGATACCAAGACCAGACTCCATTACAAAAAAAAAAAAAAAAAAAGAACTACAGGGGTGCCTGACTGGCTCAGTAGGTTAAGCATCCAACTTCAGCTCAGGTCACGATCTCATGGTTTGTGAGTTTGAGCCCCGCGTCGGGATCCGTGCTGACAGCTTGGAGCCTGGAGCCTGCTTCAGGTCTTTGCTCCTCCCCCACTCATGCTGTATCTCTCAAAAATAAATAAACATTTAAAAATTAAAAAAAAAAAAAACAACTACAGACCAATATCCCTGATGAGCATGGAGGCAAAAATTCACAATAAAATACTAGCAAACTGAGCAACAGTATATTAAAAGGATCATTTACCACAAGCAAGTGGGATTTATTTCTGGGTTGCCAGAGTGGTTCAATACGTGCAAATCAATCAACATGACACACCACATTAATAAAAGAAAGGATAAGAACCACATAATCATTTCAATAGATGAAGAAAAAGCATTTGACAATGTACAACATCCATTCATGATAAAAACCCTCAACAAAGTGGGTTTAGAGGGAACATACTTCAACACAATAAAGGTTACCTTTGAAAAACCCACAGCTAATATCACCCTAAATGGAGAAAAAACAGATTTTCCTCTACAGTCAGGAAAGAGAAAGAGATGTCCCTTCTCACCACTGTTATTTAACATAGTACTCAAAGTCCTAGCCGCAGCAATCAGACAGCAAAAGAAATAAAAGGCATCCAAATTGGCAAGTCAAACTTTCACCATTTGCAGATGACATGTAGAAAACCCAAAAGACTCCACCAAAAAACCTGGTATAACTTATGATATATGAATTCAGTAAAGTCACAGGATACAAAATCAATGTTCAGAAATTCATAAAAAAAAAAGATGAAATGCTGCATTGCAACAACATGAATGGAGCTAGAGAGTATTATGCCAAGTGAAACAACTCAGTCAGAAAAGGAAAAATACACTTGATTTCACTCATATGTAGAATTTAAGAAAACAAATGAGCAATGGGAAAAAAAGGGAGAGAGAGAGGCAAACCAAGAAACAGACTCTTAACTATAGAGAACAAACTAATGGTTACCAGCAGGGATATGGGTAGTAGGATGGGTCAAATAGGTGATAGGTACTAAGGAGTATACGTGTTGTGATGAGCACAGGTGTTGTATGGAAGAGTTGAATCACTGTATTGTAGACCTGAAACTAATGAAACACTATATGTTAACTCACTGGAATTTAAATAAAAACTTAGAAAAAAGAATAGCTAATTGTATACTTTAAATATATAAAATTTTAATTTGCCAATTAGAACACAATAAAGCTTGTGGGGGCAGAGGGAATATGCTACACATCAGTACTCCTCATAAGGACATAAAAGTCCTTAACAAAATATTAACATAGAATTGAACAGTATATAAAAAGGCCAAGAGGGGCTTATTCCAGGAATGCAAGGTTAGCTCAACACCAGTACATCAATGTAATTCACCATATTAACAAGCTAAAACAGAAAAGTAACATTATCATATCAATTGATGTAGAAATAGCATTTGACAAAATTCTACACTCATTAGTGATAAAAACTATCAAAAATGGCATTAGAGTGTATTTTATCAATTTGATAAAGAGCAGCTACCAAAACCCTACAATTAACTTTACACTTAATGGTAAAAGACTGTTTTCCCCCTAAAAATCAAGAACAAGACAAGGATGCCTGTTGTCATCACTCTTCTTCAACACAGTATTGGAAATTCTATCCAGTGTAAAAAAGCAAGAAATGCAAATAACAGTATGTAGATCAGAAAGGAAGAAATAAAATGTTTCTATTTGAAAGTAATATGATGGTCAACACAGAAAATCCCAAGGAATCCCAAGAAACTCTTAGAACTAAAAAGTGAGTTCACCAACATTGCAGCATACATAACTCAATTGTGTTTCTATATAATGGCAATGAACATGTGAAAGGTAAAATTTTAAATGCAGTATCATTTAAAGGCATTCAAGATATGTTATACTGAGGTGTAAATATTTAAAAATCATACAACTTTTATGCTAAAAACTACACAAACCAGATGAAAGATCTAAGCAAACATACAGTGTTCACACATTTTAATAATCAACATAGTAAAGATGTTGATTCACATTTTTATAAAACTCAGGCAAAATATTTTTGTGGTTTTATGGACATGCTTATTCTAAAATTTATATGGAAAGACAAAGGCACTAGAATAGCTAAAGCAATTGTGAAAAATAGTAAATAGGAGGAATAAGTCCACCCCATTACAAAACATAATACATAGCTACAGTAATCAAGATTGTGTGACATTGTCAGAAAGACAGACATACAGATCAATGGAACAGAAGAGAGAACACAGAAAAGTAAACCCACTTAATATGTCCAACTGACTTTTGACAAATATACAAGGCAATTCAATGAGGTCAACAAAAGATAGTATAGAATTGGGTATCTATTAAGACAAAAATAAATCTCTACCGGAACTTTAAATTATACAAAAATTAATACAAATCACACATTTACATATAAAATATAAAAATTTACCAAAATAAAATAGGAGAAAATCTTTGGGATCTGGGACAAAGCAATGAGTTCTTATATTTGATGAAAAAGTATAATCCATAATTAAAGAATTAATAAATTAGGATTCATCAAAATTTAAAACATTTTCTCTATGAAGAATTATGTTAAGAGAATGAAAATACAAACTATAAACTTGGAGAAAATATTTACAAATCACATATCTGACAAAGAATTAGTATCGAGAATAAATTTATAAATTCTCAAAACCGAATGATTAAAAAAAAACAAGCAAAAGCCTAACAAACTGAAAACCAGTTACTTCTATTGGACTTCGGGAAGAATCAAAGTCTCAGGACAAACTACAACCCAAAAATCTTTATATAAGAAGGAGTTTTTAGGGAAACCAAAAAACAAGAGAGACAAAATATCAAGGACACTAAAGATATGTGAAGCCTCTAACACTTAGAGCTACAGCAAGCATCATTACAGCCTTGCTCCTTACAACATCAATGTAAAACCTCATACTTAAGTTCTATCCACCTTGATACCTATTATCCAATAAACATGTCCAATTTACAGCAAAAAAAAAAAATACATGACATGATAAAAGGCAAGGAAAAATTCTGAAGAGACAAAGCAACACCAGAACCAGATTCAGATGTGACAAAAAAAAAAACACAAAAAAACAAACAGAATAATTAGACAAGTGATTTTAAATAACTATGACTAATATTTTAAGTGCTCTAATGGAAATAGGAAACAACATGCAAGATGGATAATGTAAGCAGAGATGTAAACTCTAACAAGGATTCAAATAGAAATGTTAGATGTTAAAATAACTGTAAACAAAATGAAGAATGCATTTAATGAGCTCAAAAATACAGTGGACATGGCCAAAAAAACAATCAGTAAACTTGAACCAAGTTACTAGAAACTTGCCAAGCTTAAATACTAAGAAAAAAAGAAAAGAACAGAATATCTAAGAACTATGTGACAGTTTCAAAAGATATACATATAATTGGAATACCAACAGAAGAGAAAATGAGAAGATATATGTGAAGAAATAATGAATAAGAATCTTCCAAAATTAGTGACAGACACAAAACCACAGATCCAAAAAGCTCAAAGAAGACCAAAGAGAATAAATATATAAAATCTACACCTAGGCATATCATATTCAAACTGTAAGAATAAAGCCAGTGTCAGGGGGGAAGCCCACCTACCTACATAACCTATAGAGAGAGAAAAAAAAAAGAGTTACAGTGGATTTCTCATCAGAAACAAAGCAAGAAAGAACAGAGGGGAGTGAAAGAATTGGTTTTGGGGGTTCAAAAAAACCCCTCACCAACCTAGATTTCTATATCCAGAAAAATTATTCTCCAAATGTGAAGAAATAAAAATATTCTCAGAAAAGTAACAACAATAATAAAATGGGGAATTCTTTGCCAGTGGAGCTGCCTGGCAAAAGTGTTAAACATTTTTCAGGGAGATAGAATCTACATTAAAAAGAAGAGCTTGAGAGAAAGAATAAGTAAAGGTAAAATAACAAATTTTCTTTTTCTTAATTGAGCTAAAGGATAAATATTTGCTTAAATTAATAATAGCAACAATGTACTGTGTACTTATTGTAAATAGATGAATTAAATGGCAACAATGTCATAATGGACTGGAGGGATGATTTGAGAATAATCTCTTATAAGCTACAGTCACTACCTATAAAGCAATATGTATTATTTGAAATTTTTATTGAGATATAATTGCCATATAACATTGTGTAAGGTTGAGGTATACAAGGTGTTGGTTTGACACATTTTTTTAATATTGCAATATGAGTACTACAATAGTGTCAGCTAACACCTTTATCATGCCACATAATTATTTCTTTATTGTGTCAAGAACTGTTAAAATCTAAACAATATCCCCTGAATTCCTATATATACACATACATATATATCACATCTACTTTATCCTTTTATCCATTAAAAAAACCTAGGTTATTTCTGAATCTTGGCTAGTGTGAATAATGTCATAATAAACATGGGTGTGTAGATGTCTCCCCAAGGTAGTGATTTCACTTCAGACGTATATCCAGGAGTGGGATTGCTGGATCAAATTTGCAGTTCAATTTTTAATTTTTTTAGGAATCTCCATAATGTTTTCAATAATGTCTGTACCAATTTACTTTCCCACCAATGGTGTATAAGGGTTCCCTTTTCTCCACACCCTCTAGAACATTTGTTATCTCTCATCCTTTTGATAAAGGCCATCCCTACAAATGTGAGGTGATGTTATGGTTTTGACCTGCATTTCCTGATGATTAGCAATATTGAGCATCTTTTCATATTATCTGTTGGCCATTTGTATGCGTTTTTTGGAAACATGTCTACCAAGTCCTTTCCCCATTGTTAACTGGATTTTTGGCTTTTCTGCAATTGAGTTGTATGCATATTGCATATATTTTGGATATTAGTCCCTTTTCAGATACATGGTTTGTGAATATTTTCTCCCATTTTCTAAGTTGCCTTTTCAATTTATTGACTGCATTTTTTGCTGTGCAGAACCCTTTAGTTTAATACAGTTCCATTTATTCATATTAACTTTTCTTGAGGTAAAGTTGGTATACAATTGACCCTTAAACAATGAAGGAGATAGGGATGCTGGCCACCTCCCCCCCCCCCCATGCAGTTAAAAAACTATGTATAACTATTGGCTTCCCCAAAACTTAACAATAACCTATTGTTGACTAGAAGCCTTACCAATAAGATAGTCATTTAACACATATTTTGTATGTTTTCGTATTATACACTCTACTCTTACGATGAAGTAAACCAGAGGAAAAATGTTATTAAGAGGGGTGCCTGGGTGGCTCAGTGTCTTAAGCCTCTGACTTCAGCTCAGGTCATGATCTCACTGTCTGTGAGTTCACCCCGCATCAGGCTCTGTGCTAACAGCTCAGAGCCTGGAGCCTGCTTCATATTGTTTCTCCCTCTCTCTCTGCCCCTTCCCCCCTCTTTCTCTCTCTCTCTCTCCCTCTCTCAAAAACAAACAAAAATTTTTTTAAAAGAACATGTTATTAAGAAAATCATAAAGGGGAGGAATTAGGATGGCAGAGTAGTAGGAGGACCCTAGGCTTGCCTGATCCCTCAAACACAGCTAGATTAACATCAAATAACTTTGAACACCTAGGAACTGATCAGAGGATTAAGAGAACAATCTACATATCTTGAGTCAGAAAACATGGCAAGTACCAGTGCAGAGATATGAATTGGGGGAGAGAAAAAGCCATATTGCTGCAGAAGGAAGGGAGTCCTTTTTGCAGAGTAGAAAAGGAGAGTAGCAGAGAGAGTAGCACATAGGGTTTGCACAAGAAAAGCAATCCCCCAAAACCATTGACTAGGGAATTGGGAGGCACTATTGCTAGTTATTGCAAACAGCAGAGCCCAAATTTAGAGGTTTTTAAAGTCCACGTCATTCGCCGGAGTCAAACCGGTGGGCAGCTATGCTCCTGGAGAGAAGTAGGGCAGAGGCCCAGAAGCAGACAGCAGAGAGCCTGGTGTAGAGATCCCCTGGTTTGCAGTGGGAGAGAACTCTCTGCTTCCTGGTATGCATTTGGAATAGGGTACACTGCCTCTGCAAGGACAAAAGACCCAGCTGGCACCTTTGAGGGCAGTTCAACAGCAGGGGACAGAAGCATGTGCAGAGGGCAGGTAACCTGGCAATAGCTTTCCCCTGTGCTTCACCATAAGCTCTAGGCACCCACATGGCTGTGTGACTGTTCCTCTGGGAAAGCACAGCACCAAGCACAACACTGCAAGGCTAACCATGGGAGGAGGGGAGCAGGTCTGTGCCTTGCCGGCTCCTTTAAGATTTGGAGTTTTGAATCCCAGGAGCAGTGCCACAGATAAAAGACAGGAGAGCTGTGGTGCCAGGCGTGCCGATGGCCCTGGCATAGAAGGGTTGAAGGAAGAGATCTGACAGAAGCCTGGGACACAAGAGGGAAAATTATTTGCTATTTTGTGAGGACTCCCTGAGCAGCAGCTGGTGCAAGCTACCTCTCCAGGGACAAGAGAGCAGGGTGATGCATCTTCCTAACCCCTCCCCAGCTCCCACCCCCCACCCACCAGCACAGTCAGTGCAGCACCGCCAGTGAAGTCTGGAGCCCCTTACACCAAACCTCAAACTCCCACCCCCACCCCCCACCTCCCGTGCCTGGCAAAAGCATCTTTACTAGGGCAGGTCTGTGAGGCAGCACAGTGAGCCTCTCCCTAGAGGACCAACACAGGTACCCTGTATGCAACAAGTTTACTGATCACAGAGTGTTCCAAAGCATCAGCTTCAGTTCTGGTGGAAATAGGACCGGGCTTTCTTTTTTTGGCGGGGAGGGGGGGGGACGGGGGGGAAGGAGAGGGGTGGTGGGTAGTGAGGGTGGTAGAATAGTTTTGGTTCACGTATTTGTTTTTTCATTTTCTTTTCTCATTTTTTGGTTCAAGCTTTTTTTTTTCTTGCTTTCTTTTTCTTTGGAAACAGTCTTATAGTTTTTTGTTTGCTTTTTAATTCTCTTTCCTTATCTCTCTCTCTTTTTTTTTTTTGGATCAAGCATTTTCATTTTTTTAAATCAAGCTTATTTTAACAAAAATATCAAAGCATACCTAGCTAAAGGTCCAAATACTGTCCACTCCAAGCAAGGAGTAACTCTGCAGAGGACTGACATGAGAGAAAGTGTAGCCAAATCAACAGCAGAATGTACACAGCATAAAGCAAAAACACTTCCTGAAGCACCAGATCCTGGACAGTGTATGATCCCTTATTAATAAAGCATTACTCTCAGTAGCAGGAAACATAACAAGCTTTCACAACATGCAAAAGACAGAAACCTGGGCAAAATGACAAGACAGAGGAATTCTCCCCAAAAGGAAGATCAAAAAGAAACCACAGCCAGGGATTTGCTGAAAGCAGATAGAAGCAATATATGTAAACAATAATTTAGAACAGTCATAAAAATACTAGCTGGGCTTGAAAAAAGCATGGAAGGGGTGCCTGGGTGGCTCAATCAGTTAAGTGTCTGACTTCAGTTCAGGTAATGATCTCACGGTTCATGAGTTTGTGCCCCACATTGGGCTCTGTGCTGACAGCTCAGAGTCTGGAGCCTGCTTCAGATTCTGTGTCTCCCTCTCTCTGCCCCTCCCCTGCTCATGTTCTGTCTCTCTCATCTCTCATAAGTAAACGTTAAAAATTTTTTTAAATATTAAAAAAAAGAAATAAGCATAGAAGACATCAGAGAAACGTTTGTTGTGGAGATAAAAGATCTAAAAACTAGTAAGGTCAAAATAAAACATGCTGTAACTGAGATGCAAAACTGAATGGATGTAATCATAATAAGGATGGAAGTAGCAGATGAACAAATAGGTGATATAGAAGATAAAATTATAGAAAATCATGAAGCTGAAAAGAAGAGGGAAAGAAAACTATTAGGTCATGAATATAGACTTAGGGAATTCAGCAATTCAAAAAAGCACAATAATATACATAGCATAGGAGTCTCAGAAGAAGAAGAGAAGAGAAAAAGTGGCAGAAGATTTATGTGAACAAATTAAGCTGACAACTTTCCTAATCTGGGGAAGGAAACAGACATTCAAGTCCAAGAGGCATAGAAAACTCCCCTCAAAATCAACAAAAACAGGTCAACACCATGATATATCATGAAAGTGAACTTTCATGCATAGTGAAGCTTGCAAAATATAAAGATAGAGAATTCTGACAGCAGCTATGGACAAAATTTCCTCAACCTACAAAGGTAGACACATAAGATTAGCAGCAGACCTGTCCACAGAAACTAGGCAGGCCAGTGGGAATGGCATGATATATTTAAAATACTAATGGGAAAAATATGCAGCAAAGAATATCTTATGTAGCAAGGCTGTCATCCAGAATAGAAGGAGAGATAAAGAGTTTTCAAGACAAGCAAAAACAAAAGGAGTGTGTAAACAATAAACCAGTTCTGCACAAAGTATTAAAGGCGACTCTTTGAGCAGGAAAGAGAGATCAAAAGCAACAAAGACAAGAAAGGAAGAGAGATAATCTACAGGAATAGCAATATTAAAGGGAATACAATGACACTAAATTCATATCTACCAAAATTACTCTGAATGTAAATGGACTAAATGCTCCATTCAAAAGATATAGGATATCAGAACGGATAAAAAACAAAACAAAAACCATCAATATGCTGCTTACAAGAGACCTATATGAGACCCAGAGACACTTCCAGATTGAAACGGAGGGGGTGGAGAACCATTTATCATGCTAATGGACATCAAAAAAAGCCAGAGTAGCCATATTTCTATCAGACAAACTAAATTTTAAACCAAAGACTGTAATAAGAGATGAAAAGGGCATTATATCATAATAAAGAGGTCTATTCAACAAGATCTAACAACTGTAAATATCTATGCCCCCAACTTGGAGGAAGTCAAATATATAAATCAATTAATAACAAACTTAAAGAAACTCATTAATAATAATACAATAATACTAGGGGACTTTAACAGCTCACTTATAGCAATGGACAGATCATCTAAGCAGATATAAACAAGGAAACAATGGCTTTAACTGACACACTGGACCAGATAGATTTAATAGAGTGCACAAGGAACATTCTCCAAAAGGGAACACATACTGGGTCACAAATCATGCTTCAACATGTACTTAAAGATTGAGATCACACCATGCATATTTTCAGACTACAATGCTACGAAATTTGAAGTCAACCACAAGAAAAACTTTGGGAAGACCACGAATACAGGTTAGGAGGTTAAAGAACATCCTACTAAAGAATGAATGGGTTAACCAGGAAATTAAAGAAGAAATTTTAAAAATACATGGAAGCAAATAAAAATGAAAACACGACAAGGGCGCCTGGGTGGCGCAGTCGGTTAAGCGTCCGACTTCAGCCAGGTCACGATCTCGCGGTCCATGAGTTCGAGCCCCACGTCGGGCTCTGGGCTGATGGCTCAGAGCCTGGGGCCTGTTTCCGATTCTGTGTCTCCCTCTCTCTCTGCCCCTCCCCCGTTCATGCTCTGTCTCTCTCTGTCCCAAAAATAAATAAAAAAACGTTGAAAAAAAAAATTAAAAAAAAAAAAATGAAAACACGACAGTACAAAAGTTTAGGATGCAGCAAAGGCCATCATAAAAGAAAAGTATACTGCAATACAGGCCTACATCAAGAAACAAGAATATTTTCAAATACACAACCTAATCTTACACCTGAAGGAGCTAGGAAAATAACAGCAAATAAAGCCCAAAACCAACAAAAGAGAAATAAAGATTACAGCAGAAATAAATGATACTGAAATCAAAAAGCCAGTAGAACAGATCAATAAAACTACGAGCTAGTCTTTCAGAGAATTAAAAAAATTGATAAACCCCTAGCCAGACTTATCAAAAAGGAAAGAGAAAGGCCCCAAACAAAATAATGAATAAAAGAGGAGCAATCACAACCAACACCACAGAAAAACAAAGAATTATAAGAGAATATTATGAGTAATTATATGCCAGCAAATTGGGCAATCCAGAAGAAGTGATTAAATTTTTAGAAACATATAAACTACCAAAACTGAAAAAGGAAGAGAGAAAATTTCAACAGACCCATAACCAGCAGAGAAATTCAATCAGTAATCAAAAATTTCCCAAGAAACAAGAGAGCCCAGGGCCAGATGGCTTCCCAGGAGAATTGTACCATACATTTAAAGAAGAATTAATACCTACTCTTCTGAAACTCTTCCAAAAAATAGAAATGGAAGGAAATTTCCAAACTCATTCTATGAGACCAGCATTCCTTTAATTCCAAAATCAGACAAAAACTCCACTAAAAATATCAGTATCCTTGATGAACCTGGATGCAAAAAATTCTCAAAAATATACTAGCAAGTTGAATTCAATGATACATTAAAAGAATTATTCACCACAGTCAAGTGGGATTTACCCTTGGGCTGCCAACGTGGTTCAATATTTGCAAATCAATCATGTGATATACCACACTAATAAAAGAAAAGATAAGAACATTATCTTATGTGATATATGTGATATACCACATTAATAAAAGAAAAGAAAAGATCCTGTCAACAGACACAGAAAAAGCATTTGACAAAATACAGCATCGTTTCTGAATAAAAACCCTAAAGAAAGTCGGGATAGGAGGAACATGCCTCAACATCATAAAAGCCACATATAAAAGGTTCACAGTTAATATCATCCTCAATGGAGCAAAACTGGGAGCTTTTCCTCTGAGGTTAGGAACACAACAAGGATGTCCACTCTCACCACTGTTGTTCAATAGTGTACTGAAAGTCCTACCCTCAGCAATCCAACAACAGAAAGAAATAAATGCATCTAAATTGGCAAGGAAGAAGTCAAACTTTCACTCTTCACAGGCAACATGATACTCTATGTGGAAAACCTGAAAGATTACAACAAAAAAATTGCTAGAACTGATACATGGATGCATCAAAGTAGCAGGATGTAAGATCAATCAATATACAGAAATCTGTTACATTTCTATACACCAATAATTAAGCAGAAGAAAATCAAGGAATCAATTCCATTTACAAATGCACTAAAAACCATAAGACACCTAGGAATAAACCTAACCAAAGAAGTAAAAGATCTGTACTCGGTTAAGCATCCAACTCTTGATTTCTGCTCAGGTCATAATCTCACAGTTCTTGAGATTGAGCTCCACATGGGGATCTTCACTGACAGCTTGGTGCCTGGCTGGGATTCTCTCTCTCCCTCTCTCTCTGCCACTTCCCCACTCATGCTCTCTCTCTCAAAAATAAGCAAACATTTTTTTAAAAATCAAAAAATATAGGGGCACCTGGGTGGCTCAGTCGGTTAAGCGTCCGACTTCAGCTCAGGTCATGATCTCGCAGTCCGTGAGTTCAAGCCCCACGTCAGGCTTTGGGCTGATGGCTCGGAGCCTGGAGCCTGCTTCCGATTCTGTGTATCCCTCTCTCTCTACCCCTCCCCCGTTCATGCTCTGTCTCTCTCTGTCTCAAAAATAAAAATAAATATTAAAAACAATTTTTTTAATCAAAAAATATAAAACCAGAGAAGTAGAAAAGGGGGAAGGAGCAGAAAAGAAATAAAGCACAAATACAGAAAACAATTACAAACATGGTAGATATCAATTCAATTATACCAATAATTTAAATAAAAATTATCTTTGTAAGCAAATTAAAAGAGAGATTTTCAAAGTAAACTGAAAAACAATCAAGTATATGCTATATAAACAAAAACTCAAAAATACTGACACAGTGGGGTTCAATGTAAAGGGGGAGTAGAAAGACATATCATCTAACACTAATCAAAAGAAAGCTGAAGTAGTTATATTAATTTTAGACAAAATGGACTTCAAAACAAGGAATATTGTTAAGGACAAAGAAGGGCGTTAAATAATGATAAAAGAATTCTCCAAGAAGACATAGCAGTTTTTAATGTGTGTACCTAACAGATATCAAAGTACATAAGGAAAAATTAACAGAAATGCAAGAAAAGAAAAATTCACTAATAGAGTTGGAAACTTCAATACCTATCTTTCAGTAATTGATGGATCAAGCAGGCAGAAAATAAGTTAGAATATAGGTGACCAAAAACAACGCCATCAATCCACTTGAACTAATTGACATTTATAGATTATCCCAGCTAACAAAAGTAAAAAATATTGTCAGGTTCACATAAAATATTCACTAAGACAAACACATTCTAGATCATAAAACACACCTTACCAATTTTTAAAATAGAAAGTATGCAAACTACATTCTCAAAAATGATGGTATTAAGCTAGAAATCAAATGTAGAAAAATAGGTAGAAAATTCCCACACATTTAGAGATAAAATCTAAATAGAGCACAGTTCAAAGAAGAAATTACAAATTAAATTTTTAAATATAGTATATAAATGAAAGCACAACTAATCAAATCTTATGAGATGCAGCAAGAGAAGTGCTTACAGAAAATGTTATAGCACTAAATGAATGTTTTGGAAAACGAGATATAAATCATTAATCTAATATCACACCTCAGGAAACTGGAGAAAGAAGAGCAATTAAAACTTAAATCAAGGAGAATAAAGAAATAGCAAAAATTAGAGAAATAAAACAAACAGAAAAACAATTGAGAAAATTAACCAAACCCAATGCTGGTTCTTTGAAATGATTAAAAAAACTGATAAACCTCTAACCAGTCTAATCAAGAGAAAAAGAAAGAAAAATTGCCAATATTGGAAACAAAGGAAGATGACTGTACTAATCGCATGTACATTAAAGGGATCATTAAAGAAAATGATGAAAAATTCTACGTCTACAAGTTTGAAAATCTAGATAAAATAGACTAATTCCTACTAAATTTCTACTAAAACTCACACAAAAGAAATCAATAATCTTAATAGGCCTAGATCTATTAAGGAAATTGAATCAGTAATTAATAAATTTCTAAAAAAAAGCACCAGGCTGAAACAGGTTCATTCTACTCAACATTTAAGGAAACAAATTATATCAATTGTCTACAAGATCTTCCAGAAAACAGAAGCAAAGGCAAAACTTCCTAACCCATTCTATGAGGCTAGCGTAGTGTAATACCAAAACCAAAGACCTAACAATAATAGAAAACTAGAAACCAGTAACTCTCAAAAACTTAATGAAAACATTCTCAACAGAATATTAATCAAATTAAAAAATGTATAAAAAGAATTTAATACCAAAAACTATCTAATTTATTCTAGGTATGCAAAGCTAGTTCAATATTTGAAAATTAATTAATATAATCAATCATATCACCAGTCTAAAGAAAAAAGGTCATATCAATAGATTCAGGAAAATCATTTGAAAAATCCAACATTCATTCCTGAAAAACTCTCCGTAAACTAGCAATAGAGAGGAGCTTCTTCAACTTGATAAAGCAACTAGATGCTTTTCCCCTCAGCATCTAATAAATAAAGAGAAACTAGATGATTTTCCCCTCAGATCAGGAACAAGGGAAGGATGTCCCCTCTTACCACTCCTATGCAACATTGTATTGGAAGACCTAGTTAATGCAATATGACAGTTAAAAAGAAGTAATATTTACTCATATTGAGAATAAAGACATAAAACTATCTATATTCACAGAAGACCATCATAGTCTTATGTAGAAAATTCTGAAAAATTGACAAAAACAACCTCCTAAAACTGAAAAGCAATTATAATAAGGATTCAGAACACAGGACAATTGCTATCAGTTGCTTTTCTATATACCACAAGTAAACAGAATTTGAAATTTAAAACATATAATGCCATCTATAATAGTACTAAAAACAATGAGTTACATAGATGTGATTCTAACAACATATATACACAATGTATAAGCAGAAACTTCAAAAAATCTAACAAAAATCAAATGAAAGGATATTCTATGTTGACAGATTTGAAAACTTGATTTTGTTACTATGTCCATTATTCTCAACTAGATCTATAGATTGATTCAAGGTTAATCAAAACACCCAAAAGTTTTATGTAAATACTGACAAAATAATTCTAAAGTTTATATGGAAAGAGAAAAGACCCAGACTAGCCAACACAATACAGAAGAGGAAAGAGGTGAGAGAAGGGGAGAAAGAAGAGGCAAGGCAATGGGGAGAGGGAAAGAAGTGGAGAAGGAATGGGAAGAAAAACAATGACAATAATACAGCTGGAGGATTCATGCTACTAATTCCAAGACTTATTTCAAAGTGATTAAAATCTAATGATAGCACCGTACCGACAAAAGAATAGAAACACAGATCAATGGAATAAACTATTTAGTCCAAAAATAGACACATACAAATGAAGTCAACTGAGTTTTGATAAAAACCAAAAGCAACTCATTGAAGAAATTATAGTCTTTTCAACAAATGGTACTTAAACAATATGTACATCCATATGTTCATAAAATGAATCTAGACATAGACTTTACATCTTTCACAAAGATCAAAATTGATCATAAACTTTAATGTAAAATACAAAACCGCAAAATTTCTAGAAGCAAACACAGGAAAAAATCTACATGACATGAATTTAGCAATGAATTTTAATATATAACACCAAAGCACAATCCATGAAATAAAAAGTGTTAAATTGGACTTCAGTAAAATTATAAACTTCAGGGTGCCTGGGTGGCTCAGTCGGTTGAGCGTCCCACTTTGGCTCAGTTCTCCCAGTTCATAAGTTCGGGTTCTGCATCGGGCTCTGTGCTGACAGGTTGCTCAGAGACTGGAGCCTGCTTAGGATTCTGTGTCTCCTTCTCTCTCTGATCCTCCCCAGCTTGCGCTGTCTCTCAAAAATGAATAAATGTAAAAAAATTATAAACTCCTGCTCTGCAAAAGGGACTGTTAGGAGAATTAAAAGACATGCCACAGATTTAGCAAAATATATGCAGAATACATATTTGATTAGGGACTTATATCCAAGGTATATAAAGAACACTTAAAACTCAACAATAAGAACACAACCAAATAAAGTTTAAAATGCGCAAAAGATCTGAATGGATGCCTCACCAAAAAAGATAAACATGTGGAATAAGCAGATGAAAAGATGCTCAACATCATCTGTCATTAGAGAATTACAAATACTACAACAAGATGACTCTATACACCTATTAGAATGGCTAAAAATCCAAAACACAATACCACATGCTACCAAGGATATGGAGCAACAAGAATTCTCATTTATTCCTGGTGGAAATGCAAAATCGTACAGCCATTTTGGAAGACAATTTGGCAGATTCTTACAAAGCTAAAAATAGTCCCATTTGATCCAGCAATTGTTCTCTTAAGTATTTTCTCACCTGTATTGAAACCAAGGAAATCTGTATGCAAATTTTTATATCAGCTTTCTTCATAATCATAAAAACTGAAAGTGACCACGATGTCCTTTAATAGGTGAATGGATAAACAAATCAGTACAAACATGCAATGTAATATTATTCAGCAATTTTTAAAAAATGAGCTATTAAGTGGCTAAAAGACATGGAGGACACTTAAGTACATATAGCTTAGTAAATGAAGACTGCCTGAAAGGACTGTGTGTGTGTGTGTGTGTGTGTGTGTGTGTGTGTGTGTGTGTGTAAAAGTATAATTATATGACATTCTAGAAAAGGCAAACTATAGAGGTGGTAATAACATCAGTGGTTGCAAGATGCTCAGGGAAAACGGGAGAAGGTTGAATATATGAAGCACAGGATTCTTATGATGGTGAAACTATTCTTTATCAAACTGTAGTGGTGGAATACAAGATATTATGCATTTGTCAAAAACAACACAAATTTACAGCACAAAGAATGAACCTTAGTGTATGCAAGTTTTTAAAATCACGTTTTTAGAGTTCAGAGGATCCCAAGAGGGAATAAAGACTATAATAAAATCATCTAATTCTATTATAAATGTATGAAACAACTTCAGTGAAACAACGTGAATGAAGACAGTTGAGGGACAAAAGGGTTACCTAAATAATTATGGAAATGAGTACATTTCCATATGAGTACAAGAGTACCTGAGTACAAGACTAAAGACAAAAAGAATTACACATAAACACTATATTCTAGTTGATAAAGTTGCTTCCCTCAGGGATATGGATTAGTAATTCTGATACTAATATACATGGATGCCAGAATTGAACAAATAAGTAAAGGGAGAGTAGGAGCCAAGTTTCTCAGTGTTTGGTTAGAAATTCATAAATAAACAACAGGAGGAATGACCCATACAGTGATGAATTACAGTTGGAGACATCAAGATGAATTCATATTTATCTTAATATAGATACAAATAGGTAAATATTTATAAATATTTGTAGATATTTTTATAGACATGGGTTAGTATATAAACATATATTTCCTTGCTATGTTAGCTGAGCAGGCCTAGAAGCAACCACAGTCCAATAGCAATGAGCACACCTAGTATTCATATTTTGGTTCCTAATATAATAAAATGAAAATGGAAAAATGGCTGATTCTAGAACTGGGGCATAAAGTATATGAGTCTGGAGTAACAAGTAAAGAAGTGTTTAAAATTCCTTAAAGTCTATAATGTTGGGGTATGCTAAAGGGATACAGAAGCCAGTGAAAGAGTTCATGACAACCAAAGTTAGAACAAAAAGAGCAACAAAATAATAAACTAGAATTAGATTATAATCCAAGGTGTGAAATAAGATTTTATGAGTCCATATTATTACAAATACATTATTGATTCAATGAGTCAATGAATAAATACATAAATAAATAAATGGGGAAGAGATAAATCTCCTTTGTAAATAAATTCCAAATAATTTCTAAAGATACTCTGCCTTTAAGGAGGTAGAGTATAAACTTCCACTCTTTACATGTAGGCTGTGCATAATGACTCCCTCCAAAGAGAACAGTATGGAAAAGTAGAAGAAATAGTAACTTTATAGTGGAATAACCTGACAAACACTACCTCAGCCAAGTGCCCAGAGTCAGTATCAACAGCGTTAAATCATATTGATAGCAATGTACCCTTGAAATGATGGAAGAGCACTTTACCTCTATTATCATCTTCCACAAAACTCATACCCACAGTCCAATCATGAGAAAAACATCAAGTTCCAATAGAAGAACACCCTACAAAATGTTTGACCAGGGAGCCCTCCAAATTGTGAAAGCTATTAAAAACAACAAATCTAAGAAAATGTCAAAGCCAAGTGCCTAGGAAGATATGACAATTAAATGTAACATGGTATCCTGGATTGGATCCTGGAACAGAAAAAGAAAAGTAAAAACTAAGGAAATCCAAATAAATTATGGACTTTAACAATAAAGTCTGTACTATCTTTCATTTATTCTGTAAATTGAAAACTGTTCTTAAAAATTAGTCTATTAAATAAATAACCCAAATAAAGAATAGTAAAATACACCAATAGACATTTCAATGAACAGTTTATATACAGATGGCTATTAAACACATGAAAAGATGTCCAACAAGATGAGACAGGAGGGAATTGTAAATTAAAACCACAATGACAGGAAAATAATAGTGAACCCTGATTTAGACTCCCATAGATAAAGTCAATCAATATTTAACAAAGATCAATGGAAATACAATGGAGCAAAGACTGTCTTTAACAAATTGTATTAGAACTGGACATCCACATGAAAAAAATTCAATCTAGACAAAGACCTTATGCCTTTCACAAAAACTAACTCAACATGGATCATAGACCTATACACAAAACATAAAACATAAAACTACAAAACTTCTAGAAGATAACATAGGACAAATCTAGGTGAACCTTGGATATGGTAACACCTTTTTAAATGCAACACCAAAGGCATAATCTATCAAAGAAATAACTGATAATCCGGACTTAATTAAAATAAAAAATTTCTGCTTTGTGAAAGACAATATCAAGAGAATTAAAAGATGAGCCACGGACTGGGAGAAAACATTTCCTCAAGAAACATTTGATAAAGGATGGTTATCCAAAATCAAAAAGAATTCATTTTTTTTTATTTGTATTTATTTTTGAGAGAGAGCAAGAGAGAGACAGAGTATGAGTGGGGGAGGCAGAGAGAGGGGGAGACACAGAATCCAAAGCAGGCTCCAGGCTCTGAGCTATCCACACAGAGCCCAACACAGGGCTCAAACTCACAAACCATGAGACCATGACTGAGCCGAAGTTGGACGCTTAACCAAGTGAGCCACCCAGGCACCTCTAAAATCAAAAAGAACTGAAGAGTGCTGGGAGTTCCCGGCAAGATGGCGGCTTAGGAGGACGCTGGGCTCACCGCACGTCCTGCTGATCACTTAGATTCCATCTACACCTGCCTAAATAACCCAGAAAACCGCCAGAGGATTAGCAGAACGGAGTCGCCGGAGCCAAACGCAGACGAGAGGCCCACGGAAGAGGGTAGGAAGGGCGGCGAGGCGGTGCGCGCTCCACGGACTGGCGAGAGGGAGCTGGGGCGGAGGGGCGGCTCGCCGGCCAAGCAGAGCCCCCGAGTCTGGCTTGCAAAAGCGGAGGGGCCTGACGGACTGTGTTCCCACAACAAGCGTGACTTAGCGTCTGGGAGGTCATAAGTTAACAGCTCTGCTCAGAAAGCGGGAAGGCTGGAGGACAAAGGGAGGGAGAGCTGCTGAGCCCCCTGACAACAGAGCTCAGTTTGGTGGGGAACAAAGGCGCTCGCCAGCGCCATCTCCCCCACCCATCCCCCAGCCAAAATCCCAAAGAGAACCGGTTCCTGCCAGGGAACTTGCTCTCTCCGCGCAAACACCCAACTCTGCGCTTCTGCGGAGCAAAACCTCCGGCAGCGGATCTGACTCCCTCCCGCTGCCACAGGGCCCCTCCTGAAGTGGATCACCTAAGGAGAAGCGATCTAAGCCTGCCCCTCCTGCCCCCGTGCACCTTGCCTACCCACCCCAGCTAATACCCCAGATCCCCAGCATCACAAGCCTGGCAGGGTGCAAGTAGCCCAGACGAGCCACACCACCCCACAGTGAATCCCGCCCCTAGGAGAGGGGAAGAGAAGGCACACACCAGTCTGACTGTGGCCCCAGCGGTGGGCTGGGGGCAGACATCAGGTCTGACTGCGGCCCCGCCCACCAACTCCAGCTATACACCACAGCACAGGGGAAGTGCCCTGCAGGTCCTCACCACGACAGGGACTATCCAAAATGACCAAGCGGAAGAATTCCCCTCAGAAGAATCTCCAGGAAATAACAACAGCTAATGAGCTGATCAAAAAGGATTTAAATAATATAACAGAAAGTGAATTTAGAATAATAGTCATAAAATTAATTGCTGGGCTTGAAAACAGTATACAGGACAGCAGAGAATCTCTTGCTACAGAGATCAAGGGACTAAGGAACAGTCACTAGGAGCTGAAAAACGCTTTAAACGAAATGCATAACAAAATGGAAACCACCACAGCTCGGCTTGAAGAGGCAGAGGAGAGAATAGGTGAACTAGAAGATAAAGTTATGGAAAAAGAGGAAGCTGAGAAAAAGAGAGATAAAAAAATCCAGGAGTATGAGGGGAAAATTAGAGAACTAAGTGATACACTAAAAAGAAATAATATACGCATAATTGGTATCCCAGAGGAGGAAGAGAGAGGGAAAGGTGCTGAAGGGGTCCTTGAAGAAATCATAGCTGAGAACTTCCCTGAACTGGGGAAGGAAAAGGCATTGAAATCCAAGAGGCACAGAGAACTCCCTTCAGACGTAACTTGAATCGATCTTCTGCATGACATATCATAGTGAAACTGGCAAAATACAAGGATAAAGAGAAACTTCTGAAAGCAGCAAGGGGTAAACGTGCCCTCACATATAAAGGGAGACCTATAAGACTCGTGACTGATCTCTCTTTTGAAACTTGGCAGGCCAGAAAGAATTGGCACGAGATTTTCAGGGTGCTAGACAGAAAAAATATGCAGCCGAGAATCCTTTATCCAGCAAGTCTGTCATTTAGAATAGAAGGAGAGATAAAGGTCTTCCCAAACAAACAAAAATTGAAGGAATTTGTCACCACTAAACCAGCCCTACAAGAGATCCTAAGGGGGACCCTGTGAGACAAAGTCCCAGAGACATCACTACAAGCATAAAACATACAGACATCACAATGACTCTAAACCCATATCTTTCTATAATAACATGGAATGTAAATGGATTAAATGCGCCAACCAAAAGACATAGGGTATCAGAATGGATAAAAAAACAAGACCCATCTATTTGCTGTCTACAAGAGACTCATTTTAGACCTGAGGACACCTTTAGATTGAGAGTGAGGGGATGGAGAACTATTTATCATGCGACTGGAAGCCAAAAGAAAGCTGGAGTAGCCATACTTATATCAGACAAACTAGACTTTAAATTAAAGGCTGTAACAAGAGATGAAGAAGGACATTATATAATAGTTACAGGGTCTATCCATCAGGAAGAGCTAACAATTATCAATGTCTATGCGCCGAATACCGGAGCCCCCAAATATATAAAACAATTACTCATAAACATAAGCAACCTTATTGATAAGAATGTGGTAATTTCAGGGGACTTTAACACCCCACTTACAGAAATGGATAGATCGGGGCGCCTGGGTGGCGCAGTCGGTTAGGCGTCCGACTTCAGCCAGGTCACGATCTTGCGGTCCGTGAGTTCGAGCCCCGCGTCAGGCTCTGGGCTGATGGCTCAGAGCCTGGAGCCTGTTTCCAATTCTGTGTCTCTCTCTCTCTCTGCCCCTCCCCCGTTCATGCTCTGTCTCTCTCTGTCCCAAAAAAAAAATAAAATAAATGTTGAAAAAAAAAAATTAAAAAAAAAAAAAAAGAAATGGATAGATCATCTAGACACACGGTCAATAAAGAAACAAGGGCCCTGAATGACACATTGGATCAGATGGACTTGACAGATATATTTAGAACTCTGCATCCCAAAGCAACAGAATATACTTTCTTCTCGAGTGCACATGGAACATTCTCCAAGATAGATCAAATACTGGGTCACAAAACAGCCCTTCATAAGTTTACAAGAATTGAAATTATACCATGCTTACTTTCAGACCACAATGCTATGAAGCTTGAAATCAACCACAGAAAAAAGTCTGGAAAACCTCCAAAAGCATGGAGGTTAAAGAACACCCTACTAACGAATGAGTGGGTCAACCAGGCAATTAGAGAAGAAATTAAAAAATATATGGAAACAAACGAAAATGAAAATACAACAATCCAAACGCTTTGGGACGCAGCAAAGGCAGTCCTGAGAGGAAAATACATTGCAATCCAGGCCTATCTCAAGAAACAAGAAAAATCCCAAATACAAAATCTAACAGCACACCTAAAGGAACTAGAAGCAGAACAGCAAAGGCAGCCTAAACCCTTGTGGAATTATTACAACCAATCCCTCAGAGATACAAACAATTATCAGGGAATACTATGAAAAATTATATGCCAACAAATTGGACAACCTGGAAGAAATGGACAAATTCCTGAACACCCACACACTTCCAAAACTCAATCAGGAGGAAATAGAAAGCTTGAACAGACCCATAACCAGCGAAGAAATTGAATCGGTTATCAAAAATCTCCCAACAAATAAGAGTCCAGGACCAGATGGCTTCCCAGGGGAGTTCTACCAGACGTTTAAAGCAGAGATAATACCTATCCTTCTCAAGCTATTCCAAGAAATGGAAAGGGAAGGAAAACTTCCAGACTCATTCTATGAAGCCAGTATTACTTTGATTCCTAAACCAGACAGAGACCCAGTAAGAAAAGAGAACTACAGGCCAATATCCCTGATGAATATGGATGCAAAAATTCTCAATAAGATACTAGCAAATCGAATTCAACGGCATATAAAAAGAATTATTCACCATGATCAAGTGGGATTCATTCCTGGGATGCAGGGCTGGTTCAACATTCGCAAATCAATCAACGTGATACATCACATTAACAAAAAAAAAGAGAAGAACCATATGATCCTGTCAATCGATGCAGAAAAGGCCTTTGACAAAATCCAGCACCCTTTCTTAATAAAAACCCTTGAGAAAGTCGGGATAGAAGGAACATACTTAAAGATCATAAAAGCCATTTATGAAAAGCCCACAGCTAACATCATCCTCAACGGGGAAAAACTGAAAGCTTTTTCCCTGAGATCAGGAACACGACAAGGATGCCCACTCTCACCGCTGCTGTTTAACAATGTGCTGGAAGTTCTAGCATCAGCAATCAGACAACAAAAGGAAATCAAAGGCATCAAAATTGGCAAAGATGAAGTCAAGCTTTCGCTTTTTGCAGATGACATGATATTATACATGGAAAATCCGATAGACTCCACCAAAAGTCTGCTAGAACTGATACAGGAATTCAGCAAAGTTGCAGGATACAAAATCAATGTACAGAAATCAGTTGCATTCTTATACACTAACAATGAAGCAACAGAAAGACAAATAAAGAAACTGATCCCATTCACAATTGCACCAAGAAGCATAAAATACCTAGGAATAAATCTAACCAAAGATGTAAAGGATCTGTATGCTGAAAACTATAGAAAGCTTATGAAGGAAATTCAAGAAGATTTAAAGAAATGGAAAGACATTCCCTGCTCATGGATTGGAAAAATAAATATTGTCAAAATGTCAATACTACCCAAAGCTATCTACACATTCAATGCAATCCCAATCAAAATTGCACCAGCATTCTTCTCGAAACTAGAACAAGCAATGCTAAAATTCATATGGAACCACAAAAGGCCCCGAATAGCCAAAGGAATTTTGAAGAAGAAGACCAAAGCAGGAGGCATCACAATCCCAGACTTTAGCCTCTACTACAAAGCTGTCATCATCAAGACAGCATGGTATTGGCACCAAAACAGACACATAGACCAATGGAATAGAATAGAAACTCCAGAACTAGACCCACAAACGTATGGCCAACTCATCTTTGACAAAGCAGGAAAGAACATCCAACGGAAAAAAGACAGCCTCTTTAACAAATGGTGCTGGGAGAACTGGACAGCAACATGCAGAAGGTTGAAACTAGACCACTTGCTCACACCATTCACAAAAATAAACTCAAAATGGATAAAGGACCTAAATGTGAGACAGGAAACCATCAAAACCTTAGAGGAGAAAGCAGGAAAAGACCTCTCTGACCTCAGCCGTAGCAATCTCTTACTCGACACATCCCCAAAGGCAAGGGAATTAAAAGCAAAAGTGAATTACTGGGATCTTATGAAGATAAAAAGCTTCTGCACAGCAAAGGAAACAACCAACAAAACTAAAAGGCAACCAACGGAATGGGAAAAGATATTCGCAAATGACATATCGGACAAAGGGCTAGTAACCAAAATCTATAAAGAGCTCACCAAACTCCACACCCGAAAAACAAATAACCCAGTGAAGAAATCGGCAGAAAACATGAATAGACACTCCTCTAAAGAAGACATCCGGATGGCCAACAGGCACATGAAAAGATGTTCAGCGTCACTCCTTATCAGGGAAATACAAATCAAAACCACACTCAGGTATCACCTCACGCCAGTCAGAGTGGCCAAAATGAACAAATCAGGAGACTGTAGATGCTGGAGAGGATGTGGAGAAACGGGAACCCTCTTGCACTGTTGGTGGGAATGCAAATTGGTGCAGCCGCTCTGGAAAGCAGTGTGGAGGTTCCTCAGAGAATTAAAAATAGACCTACCCTATGACCCAGCAATAGCACTGCTAGGAATTTATCCAAGGGATACAGGAGTACTGATGCATAGGGCCACTTGTACCCCAATGTTCATAGCAGCACTCTCAACAATAGCCAAATTGTGGAAAGAGCCTAAATGTCCATCAACTGATGAATGGATAAAGAAATTGTGGTTTATATACACAATGGAATATTATGTGGCAATGAGCAAAAATGAAATATGGCCTTTTGTAGCAACGTGGATGGAACTGGAGAGTGTGATGCTAAGTGAAATAAGCCATACAGAGAAAGACAGATACCATATGGTTTCACTCTTATGTGGATCCTGAGAAACTTAACAGGAACCCATGGGGGAGGGGAAGGAAAAAAAAAAAAAGAGGTTAGAATGGGAGAGAGCCAAAGCATAAGAGACTGTTAAAAACTGAGAACAAACTGAGGGTTGATGGGGGGTGGGAGGGAGGAGAGGGTGGGTGATGGGTATTGAGGAGGGCACCTTTTGGGATGAGCACTGGGTATTGTATGGAAACCAATTTTGTCAATAAATTTCATTAAAAAAAAAATCAAAAAGAACTCTTCAAACTCAATAAGAACAATAAAAAAACAAACAATCCAGTAGAAAAAAAGGGGGGGGGGCAGAGAGCTTAATGGACGTCTCACCAAAGAAGATACACAGAGTGCAAATAAGCGTATAAAAAGATGTTCCACATGATATGTAATTAGGGAAACACAAACTAAAACAATAAAGACATACGACTATACACTTATTAGTATGGCCAAATCTGGAACACAAAAAACACCAGATGTGGGTGAGGATGTGGATCAACAGGAACTCTCACTGCTGGTGGGAATGTAAAATGGTACAGCCACTTTGGAAGATAGGGCAATTTGGGAGTTTCTCAAAAAACTAAAAATATTCTTACCATAGGATCCAGTAACCTTGGTATTTAACCAAAAGAGTTGAAAACATATGTCCACACCTACATGTGGATGTTTATATTTAGAGAAGTTTTATTCATAATTGCGAAAACTTAGAAGCAACCAAGATGTCAGTCTGTAAGTGAACAGATAATATGAAATGTTGAAATGAAACAGTGAAATGAAATGGAATAACCTTAAATACATATTACTAAGTGAAAGAAGCCAATCTGCAAAGGCTACATACTGTGTGATTCTAACTATATGACATTCTGGAAAAAACTACGAAAACAGTAATAAGACAGTAGTTAGTAGGGTGAAATAGAGGCAGAGATGAAGAGGCAGAGTATAGTGGATTTTTAGGGCAGTCACTACTCTGTATGATAATTATGGATATATGTCATTATACACTTTGTCCGAATCAATGACAATATCTTGGTTCTGAATTTGTATTATAGTTTTGAAAGATGTTACTACCATTGGGTGAAACTGGGTAGGGAATATGTGGGATCCCTCTGTATTATACATTATAACTGCACATGAATCTATAGTCATCCATTTTTTTATGCCCCTTGGCCTAGCAAGGGGCAGCCCAGATAGGGCTGGATTCTGCAAAATTTTAATAAAAATAACTAAATTAGAATGTCTAATTCTGATCAAGGTAAAATATCCTCTTTTCTCCCAAGTCCTCTGCTTACAACTAAAAACCCTAGGGGCGCCTGGGTGGCGCAGTCGGTTAAGCGTCCGACTTCAGCCAGGTCACGATCTTGCGGTCCGTGAGTTCGAGCCCCGCGTCGGGCTCTGGGCTGATGGCTCAGAGCCTGGAGCCTGTTTCCGATTCTGTGTCTCCCTCTCTCTCTGCCCCTCCCCCGTTCATGCTCTGTCTCTCTCTGTCCCAAAAATAAATAAACGTTGAAAAAAAAAATTTTTTAAAACCCTAATGAATAGCACATAGTTGGAAGCTGGAAAGATGGCAAAGTAGGATCCTAAGCTCATCTTGTCCCACAGATACAAGTAGATAACACTCACATCAGCATAAACAACCCAGAAAATGAGCTGAAGACTGGCAGAACAAACTCCACAACTAAAGGTAGAAAAGAGGCCACACTGAAGAGGGTAGGAAGGGTGAAGTCACAGATTTGGAGTGAAATGGACCATCGCCTCTCGTGGTAGAGAACAATCCAGTGGCATAAAGAAGAGTGAAAAATAGACTGTCACACTGGGGAGTCCACACAGGGAAGAGGAATGCCTATAATATTTGGCTTTGAAAGTGAGAGAGAACAAATCTCGTGAATTCTTACAACCAGTGAGACTTAAAGCCTAGACATTTTTTAGTCAGTAGTCTCCACTCTGTGAGGCCCAGAGGCATCAGGAAATGAAGTCACTGCCCTTAAAGAGACAGCCCAAGAAACATCTAGTGGAAATACAGTGTGGATGCAGCAGTTTGAAAAATGCCAGGGGCAGACAGGAAGGAGAGTTATTTACTCATCTCAGAAAGTGGCTTGGAGAGGCAGGGATCATGGAAGATACCTCCAGTAACAAAGGAGCTGGCAGGCAACACTTCCTTCCCCAGCTCTAACACCCCCCCACCCCCGCAAAAACACATGGCCACTTGCAGGAACCAGCATGGTGCCTACACTAGCTATCTAACCTGCTTACACCAAGCCCCATCTACCTGCACTTCAGCTGATCTGTCTTTCCCACTTTCCTTAGTTCCAGTGCTGCAAGACTCCTCCCCTAGAAGTCCTGCAAAAACCCCACCAAGTCCCCATCTCCTGACCTGCACATTTTGTGGAACCTCAGTTCTAGTGGCAGCAGCAGGCCTCATTTCACAAGACCTGTGCACACTTTTTAAAAATGTACCCCACCTGGCTGGGGATAAAACACTGACCACAACAGGCAAAGAGAACCTCTAAAGATGACTGGTATGAAGGATAAAAGCCAGGACTCAACAGCAAGGCATGCACGATGCACATAAGAGATACCCCTGAAGTGACAGGTCTTAGGCAAAATGGGAGCCCACACTACAGGGCACTATAAGACTTCTTCTTCATAAAGCCAATACTTTCAAGAACAGGAGATATAGCTGACTTTTCTAATACACAGGAACAGACACAGAGAGTTAGACAAAATGAGGAGATAGAAGAAGAACAAAACAAATGAAAGAACAGAACAAAACAACAGAAAGAGACCTAAACAAAATGGATACAGGTACTATGCCAGAGAGAGAATTTAAAGTAATGGTCATAAAGGTACTCACTGGACTTGAGAAAAGAGTGGTGGACATCAGTTAGACCCTTAACAAAGAGATAAAAAAGAACCAATCAGAGATAAAAGAACACAATAAATGAAATTAAAAATATACTTGATGGAATAAATAGCAGGCTAGAGGAAGCAAAGGAATGAATTAATGACCTGGAAGACAGAGTAATGGAAAGTAATAAAGCTGAACAAGGGAGACAAAAAAGAATTATGTAAAATAAGAACAGACTTAGGAAGCTCAACAACTCTAACAAGCATGGTAACATTCGCATTATAGGGATCCCAGAAGGACAGAGTGAAAAAGAAATATTTATTGTAAGAAATAATAGCTAAAAACTTCCCTAATCTGGGGAAGGAAACAGAAATCCAGATCCAAGAGGCACAGAGATTCCCCCAATAAAATTAATCCAAGGAAACAGTTTTTTAAACTAAAGAAAGCAGCAAGAGAAAAGGAGAGTTACATACTTAAAAGGCTACCAGCAGATTTTTCAGCAGAAACTCTGCAGGCCAGATGAGAATGGCATGATATATTCAAAGTGCTAAAAGGAAAAAATCTGCAGAAAGGCTATCATTCAAAATAAAAGGAGAGATAAAGTGTTTCTCAAACAAACAAAAACTAAAAGAATTCATGACTACTAAACCAGTCCTACAAAAATATTAAAGGGAACCCTTTGAATAGAAAGGAAACAACATCAGTGAGAGTATAAAAAGGTGGAAGCACAGAATTGGTAAAAAAAAAAAAAAAAAAAAAAAAAAAAAGTAAGTATATCTGTAAAAATCAGTCAAGGAATTCAAGAAATGAAAGGGTATAAAATATGACACCATGTACCTAAGTACATGGGTAGGAGAGGAGTAAAGAATGGATTCAAAGTTAAGTGACCATCAACTTAATGTAGGCTGCTATATCAAGAAAATGTTATATACAAACCTAATAGTAACCACAAATCAAAACCACTAATAGATATGCAAAGAATAAAGAGAAAGGAATACAAGTATGTCAGTAAAGCAAGCCAACAATCCATGAAAGAGATCAAGAGAAGAAAGGATCAGAGGAAAACCACAAAAACAATGACAAAACCGGTAATAAAATGACCATAAATACATATCTATCAGTAATTACTTTGAATGAAAATGGACCAAATGCTTCAATCAAAAGACAGAGTATATAAAAAAAAAAGACAGGGTGACAGAGTATATAAAAAAAACAAGACCCATCTATTTGCTGCCTATAAGAGATTCATTTCAGACCTAAAGATACCTGTAGATTGAAAGTGAAGGGATGGAGAAATATCCATCATACAAATGGATGTCAAAAGTAAGCTAGAGTAGCAATACTTATATCAGACAAAATTGACTTTAAAACACAGACTGTAACAAGAGACAAAAGGACACGGTACAATATACAGGGAGCAATGCAACAAGAAGATATACATTGGTAAGTATTTATGGGCCCAACAAGACAGTATTCAAATACATAAAACAGTTAATAACAAAATAAAGGAACTAATCAATATTAATACAATAGTAGGGAACATTAACATCCCACTTACATTAATGGATATATCATCCAAACCAAAAATCAGTAAGGAAACAGTGCTTGAATGACACATTGGACCAAACGTATTTAACAGATATATTCAGAACATTCCATCCTAAAACAGCAGAAAACACATTCTTTTCAGGTGCACATGGAGTATTCTCTAGAAGAAATCACATATTAGCTCACAAAACAAGCCTCAACAAATTCAAGAAAATTGAAGTCATAACCTGCATCTTTTCTGACCACAATGCTATGAAACTAGAAGTCAACCACAAGAAAAAATTGAAAATAACAAAAATACATAGAGGTTAAATAACATGGTACTAAACAATAAATGGGTCAACCAGGAAATAAAAGAACAAATAAAACAGTACATGGAAACAAATGAAAATGAAAGCACTATAATCCAAAACCTAATGCAGCAAAAATAATTCTAAGAGGAAAATTAATAGCAATACAGCAATACAGAAGCAAGAAAAATCTAAAAGAAAAAAAAAAACCTAACCTTACACCTAAAGGAGCTAGAAAAAGAACAACCAACAAAACCCAAAACCTGCAGAAAGAAGGATATAATAAAAAATTAGAGCAGAAATAAATGATATAGAAACTTCAGAAAATCAATAGAACAGATTAATGAAACCAAGAGCTGACCCTTTGAAAAGATAAACAAAATTCATAAACCTCTAGCCATACTCAAAAAAAAAATAGAAAGGACTGAAATAGATAAAATCAGAAATGGAAGAGGAGTAATAAGAATGAAGACTACAGAAATACAAACTATTGTTAAGAGAATACTATGAAAAAAATATACATCAACAAATTGGACAACCTAGAAGAAATGGTTAAAGTACTAGAAACATATAACCTCCCAAAGGTAAACCTAGAAGAAACAGAAAATTTGAACAAACTGATTAGAAGCAAAGAAATGGAACCAGTAACCCCAAAACTCCAAACAAACAAAAGGATCAGATGGCTTCACAGGCCATTTGTATCAAACATTTAAAGACGAGTTAATATCTCTTCTTCTCAAACTATTCCAAAAAATAAAAAAGGAAAAACTTCCAAATTGAGGCTAACATTACTCTGATATCAAAGCCAGATAAGATATAAAAAAAAAAGAGAACTACCGGCCAATAACTCTGATGAACACGGATGCAAAAAATTTCAATAAAATACTAGCAAATCCAATCCAACAATACATTAAAAGAATCATTCAACACAATCAAGTGGGATTTATTCCTGAGTTAAAGGGTGGTTCAATAATCACAAATCAATCAATAAGAGAAAGGATAAAAACTGTATGATCATTTCAATATATGAAGAAAAGCATTTGACAAAGTACAACATTCACTCATGATAAAAATCCTCAACAAAGCAGATCTAGAGGGAACATGCCTCAACAAAATAAAGGCCTTATATGAAAGGCCAACATCATTATCCAACAACATACTCAATAGGGAAAAACTGAGAGCTTTTCCCCTAAGATCAGGAACAAGACAAGGATGTCCACTCGCATCCAAATTGGTAAGGAAGAAGTATTTCAGAGGAAATGATACTATATAATAGAAAAACCTAGACACTAGTGTCTCACTAGACACTAATAGAAACAGCAAAAGAACTAGAACTGATAAATGAATTCAGTAAACTTGTAGGATATAAAACCAATGTACAGAAATCTGTTGCATTTCTATACACTAATAATGAAGCAGCAGAAAGAGAAATTAAGAAAAAATCTCAATTACAACTGCACCAAAAATAAATAAATAAATAAATAAATAAATAAATAAATAAATAAATAAATATCAGGAATAAACTTAACCAAAATGAAAGACTTGTACTCTGAAAACTATAAAACACTAATGAAAGAAATCGAAGATGACACAAATAGAAAGATACTCATGCTTATGAATTAGAAGAATATTGATAAAATGACTATACTACCCAAAGCAATCTATACATTTAATGTAATCTATATCAAAATAACAGCAGTATCTTTCACAGAGCTAGAACAAATAATAGTAAAATTTGTACAGAACCACAAAAGAACTGAAAAGGACAAAGAAATCTTGAAAGAAAACCAAAACTGGATGTATCACAATTACAGACTTCAACTTATATAACAAAGCTGTAGTAATCAAAACAGTGTGGTACTGGCACAAAAACAGACACACAGATCAATGGAACAGAATAGAAAGCACAGAAATAAACCCACGATTATATGGTCAAATAATCTTCAAAAAAGCAGCAAAGTATATACAATGGGGAAAAAGTCTCTTCAACAAGTGGCACTGGGAAAACTGGACAGCTACATGCAAAAAAATAAAACTGGGCCACTTTCTTACACCATGCACAAAATAAGCTCAAATGGATTAAAGACCTAAACTTGAAACAGGAAATCATAAAAATCCCAGAAGAGAAAACAGGCAGTAATTTCTTTGACAATGGCCTTAGCAACATTTTTCTAGATATTCTCCTGAGGCAAGGGTAATAAAAGCAAAAATAAACTACTGGAACTTCGTCAAAATAAAATGCTTCTGCAGAGTGAAGGAAACAATCAACACAATTAAAAACTAAAACAACAACCTATGTAATGGGAGAAGATATTTGCAAATGACATATCCAATAAAAGGTATTTAAAACATATAAAAACTTCATATAACTCGACATCCAAAAACAAATAATCCAGTTTAAAAATGGGCACAATTTATGAATAGACGTTTCTCCAAGAAGACATACAGAGGGCCAACAGACACATGAAAAGATGCTCAACATCACTCATCAACAGGGAATTACAAATCAAAACCACAATGAGATATCACCTCACACCTGTCAGAATGGCTAAAACGAACAACACAAAAAACAAAAGGTGTTGGCGAGGATATAGAGAAAGGGGAACCCTTTTGCACTGTTAGTGGATATGCAAACTGATACAGGCTTTGTGAAAAATGGTATGAATATTCCTCAAAAAGTTAAAAATAGAACTATCCAGAGATTCAGCAATTACGTTACTAGGTTTTTACCCAAAGGACACAAAAATACTAATTCATAAAGGATACACGCACCCCCAGGTTTTTTCCAGCATTATCCACAACAGCCTAATTATGGAAACAGCCCAAGTGTCCACTGACCAATGAATGGATGTGGTAATATATATACATACAATCGAATATTTCTCAGCCATAAAAAAAGAATGAAATCATGCCATTTGCAATGACATGGATGGAGTTAGAGAATATTATGGTAAGTGAAATAAGTCAGAGGAAGACAAATACCATGTGATTTCATTCAAATGTGAAATTTAAGAAACAAATAAAGGGCACCTGGGTGGTGCAGTCAGTTGAGCATCCAATTCTTGATTTTGGCTCAGGTCATGATCTCACGGTTCATGGAATTGGGCCCTGCATTGTGCTCTGTGCTGAAAACATGGAGCCTGCTTGGGGGATTCTCTCTTGCCCTCCCTCTCTCTCTCTCTCTGCCCTTACCTTACTCATGCTCTCACTCTCTGTCTCATAATAAATAAGTAAACATTTTTTTAAAAAGAAACAAAAGAAATGCACAAAAGGAAAAAAAAAAGAGAAAGACAAACTAAGAAATAGATTCTTAACCATAGATAACTGATGATTACCAGAAGGGAGGTAGGAAGGGGGATGGTTGAAATAGAAGATGGGTATTAAGGAGTGCACTTGTTGTGATGAACACTTGGTAATGTATGCAATTGTTGAATCACTATATTGTACACCTAAAACTAATATTACACTATATGCTAACTATCCTGGAATTTTAAAAAAAAATGTTTATGACTAAACCTAACAAAAAATGTGGAAGACCTCCTTAGAGAATTTATAAATGTTATTTAGAGAAATCAAAGAAGACCTAAGGAAATGGAGGGATATAATATATGCCATTGTTCATCAACTGAATGAATCAATGTTGTCATTGTCCATGACAATGAACCAATATTGTCATCCCCCATCTTCGTGGAATATGTTAGTTCTCCCCAAACTAATCTACAAATTCAAAATAATTCTTTTTTTTTTTTTCTTATTTATTGTGTAACTGGAGGTTTGAACCTCTTAATCTCATTTACTTATTTGGCCCATCCCTGCCCTTCCCTGGCAACCACTAGTTTGTTCTTTGTATTTATAAGTCTATTTCTGTTTTGTTTTCTCTTTTAGACTTCATATGTAAGTGATATCATATTGTATTTGTCTGACTTATTTTTATTTAGCATAACACCCTCTAGGTCCATCCATGCTATCACAAATGGTAAGAGTTATTTCTTTTCATGGCTGAGCAATATTCTAGTGTGTGTGTGTGTGTGTGTGTGTGTGTGTGTGTATATGTGTGTGTGTGTGTTTCATAACTCGGCTATTATAAATGTTACAGTGAATATAAGGATCCATATATCTTTTCAGATCAGTACGTCAAATCAAAATATCAGGAAATCTGTCTGTGGAATTTGACAAGCTATTTCTAAAATCTAAGTGGAAATAAAAAAGTTAAATTTAAGCAAGTGAATTAAAGTAGAATGGTTAATCAAATTGAAGAATATTCACTAAGTTGAATACTACATAACAGTGAAAGTAATAAACTATAGCTACATGCAACCTGGCTGAAATTACAAATATAACATTGAGCAAAAGAAGCTATACATAAACAACTGTATATGCATGGTATCACTTTTATAACTGCCCAAAGAACAGGCAAACTAATCTGTAGTGTTTGAAATCAGGATAGTATTATACCTGGGGTTAGTGATTGAAAGATAAAACAGAGGGGGGGGGGTAGTTTCCATAGTTCTAGTAATTTTATGTTTCTTGATTTTTGTGTTTGTTACATGGGTATAAAATTATTTCATGTGTACACTTAATATTTACATAGTTTATTTTTTTAATGTAGCTTTTTAAAATGTTCATTTATTTATTTTTGAGAGAGAGAGCACATGCTCATACACACAAGTGGGGGAGAGGCAGGCAGAGAGAGAGAGAGAGAGAGAGAGAGAGCGAGCGAGAGAGAGAGAGAGAGAGAGAGAGAGAGAATCCCAAGCAGGCTCCATGCTGTCAGTGCAGAGCCCAACATGGGGCTCAATCCCACCAACCATGAGATCATGACCTGAGTGAAAATCAAGAGTAGGATGCTTAACCCACTGAGCCATGCAGGCGCCCCAATATGTGTGTTTGTTTAAAGATTTTATTTTTAAATAATCTCTACACCCAACAGGGGGCTCGAACCCACAACACTGAGATCAAGAGTCACATGCTTCACCAACTGAGCCAGCCAGGCACCCCTACACAGTTCCTTGATTTGGTAACATTTACACACATACCAAAAGAGTAAGTAAAATAAAATAGAATAAGGAAGCTTTTTATGTACTAATAAGGAATAATCTTTAGAATAAATTATAAAGAGAGTGAAAAAAGTACAAAAGTGTAAAACATGCTATAATTTGTGTAACAAAAATATGTATTTTCATATTTGCTTATGTATACATAAGGAAGAAAATTATGTTACATGTATTTGCCTATATATGTACATAATGAAGCTCTGGAAAGATATAATAAATTAATAAGTAACATTGCTTGCCTCTATGGAGGGGAACTAAATGTCCAAGGAAGAAGAGTGGAAGAAAGATCCTTCATTGTATATACAACTTACATCTTTTGAATGTTAAACCAGCTAAATATGAATTATTCAAGAAAATTCTTAAATAAACAGAATTCAAATTACCTTTATAATGCAATACTACCTTTCAAATTGGGGGTACAAACTTCCCCAAAAGCCAACTCTGATGGATCAAGTTTGCTAGATATTTCATAAATTATAGGGTTCTTAAAATATTACTTCCCTGCAACTTAGCTAATATTCCTTAGAAGTACTCTGATGATATTAATTATCAGAACACCACAGATAGAAAAAATAAACTCTGATATAAGTATAAATAATTTAACATCTTTATGTCATAGTCTACCTATTGAATTTTACTTGAGAACCATATAAAACAATTCTATGCTTTACCCAACTTTGTACAATTTACGATCAGTGATAGCAAGGACTAAAATATAAATGACTTATTTTACTCATTTTCAGATCATGCATCACAGAGATCAAAACAGTTGCTCTTCCATATTTAGCTTTAAAATCAGATTTTAAGGGAATCCAAGGATAATTCCCCAGAAGCAGCTGAAATATCTAAACCTATTTCTCAACAGTTACTGCCTCAAAGATTTTAAGACCAAAGGTTGAAGTTGCCCTAATAAAAAAATAACCTAAAATTTATAGCATAAAATATATAAATTAAATATATATTTGGCATAAGCATAAGAATATATAGAAATTTACATAGTGAAATGACTAATTTAAGAAGGTTTAGAGTTCCAAAAAGTGCTTGATTAAATTCTCCTTTACAGACTTAAGGCTTCTATTTATCATAAGTTTAAAAATATTTCCCCCCTATACAAGAGAATGTGATAGTTGATGATTATTTCAAGTCAAGATAATTTATTTTCAAATTCAAGATGATGAATTTATCTTTGTCAACCACATAGATATCACATTTTTGTCAGCATTAAAATAAGCAGTGCCTATACAATTCCTATGATTTAAACTTATCCAAAATCTTCCGGCTTGCTCTTTTATGTTGCTAACAGTTAAATGTACTTCAGTTGAAATAATAAAAGTATAATTGGAAATCATCACCATCATTTCTTTCCCCCACTCCACAAAGGGCCATGAAAGGAGCCAGAACATTTCCTTCAACATTCCAACTGTAAGGGGGGAAAGCCTATTCTGTCCATCTACACAGAAGTGTAGGGCCAGATCTACTCAGTCCATTCAAAAAACAAACAAAATCTTACAAACAGTGAAAGAGAAAAAATCAGTATGTCAATATCTGAGTACATGATATTTTTAGTGGTAAAAAACAGGAATAGTATAACAACTCTTGACTGATCTTTAAATTTTTCAATATCCTGAAACTTCTGTTGTATTACTTTAAAATTTAAGATAATATAACCAAAACTAGATCTAAATAAATTCTATCTAGTTTTAGCAAACATCTAAAATATATATTCTCTCCTCTCAAAATATACTAGGTATTATAATAAAAATTTCCATTGATGCCAAATCCTAAAATACTGTAGAAATAATACTCATGAATATTACTCAGAATATTGAGGATTAATTATTTAAATAGTATAGTATGCACCCAAACAGAAAAAGAAAAAGCTTCAGGTAAAAAAAAAAAAAAAAGAGAATGTCTGCATAACTGCCATCCTATTTTCTCACATAGCTATAAAAACAGATTCACTTCATTAAGCTCTGCCCATATAATGATGATTACATATTAAAGTATTACTATTCAACAATGTAAGTACTATCTTGAGTTCTCAGCAATGACTGCCTGCCTCCATTATTCACCTACCTCAATTTGAATAGTACTTGCTAATCTGTGTAAATTTACTTCTCAGGGGTTTCTTTTCCTTTCATTAACATCAAATTTTCCTGTGAAGGCCCTTCTCATTCACTGCAAAGAGTTAGATTGTTTTCCAAATAATAAACAAATATCAGGTTATTTTATAGTTAAATTACAGAGACAGATAAAGAAATACAAATTTTACTTTATCTCCAGGTGGATTATCAATTGAGTAGATGTGAATTATGTTCTAGGACTAATTGAATACAACATTAGAAACATTAAAATTTGGTAGTTAGAAATAAAACCTATTAATTTTTCCCATTTCCATTCAATTTTCTTTCTCATTATTAATATTTCATTCTAAAATGAGGGAATCTAAATTCTGATCAAATTGTCATTTTTGAAAACATTTAGCTTGAATGTGTAGTACTGCTCAACAAATATTTTTGGAATCTAAAACTTTCTCCTGCTATTTTTTCATGTAAAAATATTTAAGCAAAAGACTGAAAATGTAAGACACAATTGCCATGATCAAAAGGTATAAAAATACATTTAGTATTTACTTGACTTTCAAATTTTAGGGCGTTTTCAGCACCCTGGCATAGGGGAAAGAACACATCATTGTTGTAGTGCCAGTTTACAGTGAGAATAAAAATGTTAGGAGTTCCCCATTAGTAGATGATTAAATCTATATCAGTTATGAATTTTCTATGAAATAAACTATAAAAACAAGGCTAACATTAAGTTATTTCTAGATATTAAGATTATGAAAAAAATAGTCTTTCAAGGTTAACCTTGAAACCTAACCTTCCTTCTCAGGAAATACTTTTTTCATACATTAAGAAATTGTTTAACTCAGACATTCTTACCGTTCTCGATTAAATTTAAGAGAATGAAGAATAGCTGGCCTTTTTTGTCTAAGGTTCCATAAATGAAGTGTATCATCTGAACTCGCACTAACCAAGGCACCCTGAAACAAAAAGAAGACAAAGTAAGTGAGTGACTTCCTTAAGAGTTTTTTGTTAGGCAAAACCAACAAGCTGATTTGCTATGTTTTACACTACTTTAAGAGTTACTTGTATCTATATAACCTAGAAATATAAAGAAAACTATTGTACATACTTCAATCAGGAGGGCTAAGAATGCTGAATAGAAGAAGTAAGTGAACTACTGCTAGTCAGGATGACTAGCTCAAGGTATATGCATTTGCCACTGGAGAGAAATAATTATTGTAGCATCATATGGATATTAAAAATTTTTTGTAGGGGCACCTGGGTGGCTCACTCAGGTAAGTGTCCAACTCTTGATTTTGGCTCAGGTCATGATCTTGCAGTCATGGGATTGAGCCCCACATCAGGCTCTGTGCTGACAGTGCAGAGCCTACTTGGGATTCTCTCTCTCCTTCTCTTTCTGCTCCTCTCCTGCTCATGCTCTCTCTCTCTCAAAGTAAATAAATAAACACTAAAAAAACCTTAGAAAAAAATTTTTTAAATTTTCTTTGGGAAAAACTAGGTTTAATTTTCTCACTTCTACTATTTGCATACATACTATGTAGCTTTCCAGAAAAGAAAATATCCAACCAAGTTTTAAAATTGCAATCTGGTCATATTTTATATTTTATATTTATATTTTATTCACCATTTGTAAAGATTCTCTGTACAGTTGTAAATTATATATATTTTCTAAAAAGTACATGTGGTATAATTTATTTTCAAGAATTAACTGATTTCAAGAAGCTTCATCTGTGATAAAAGAAAACACCTTTAATAAAAGAAAACATTTCTCCAATTAGAATTCAGTATAACTACAAAAATAATACAAAGATTTTTTTTACATTAGTCCAGATACAAATAAATTATATTTCAAATACACTAGTATGTTTTCTACCTTTTAATATGGCAGATACCATAAGGGCAGATAACTAGCTGCCATGTATGATTTCATAGATATGTATGCTTAAACTATTTATGTGAGCTAGGAACATCTTAAACTATGTCAGAAGTTTTACCATTATAGGTTTCCCAGCTGAAAATGCCAGATCTTGCAGAATCATCATATCCTGAGATATCTAAAATTCTTTTCATATTTTCCAAAGTACTCTGTTACAAGTAACCTTTCATAGTTTATAATATCAACTGCAGATATCAATATGATTATCCCATTTAGATGATCAGATTAACTATAATGAAATTCCCAGAATTTATTTCTTCATTAGGGATTAAAAAAAAGAAGATAGAAATTGTTATAGAAGAACATTTAGATTCCTAAGACAAAAATGTTCATGTATCCTATCATGCTTCTCCTCATATTGTATACCTGTGATTTCAGGCTCAAAGAATAGCTTTTAAAACATCAATCATAATCCAAGAGTATATCCATTAAAATATGTTTAAAATGTATATAATTTGCACATTTATATATTAGTATATAAATACACATGATTAAAAGTATACACTCATATATATATTTTTAACATGAACCCATAATTACATTCCATGCAATAAAATGTACTGTATACAGGCCTTGAGGATTTTTATGTTTGTTTGCTTGTTTTATGTATAAACTGTCCCCAAATGTTTCTTATATACAAACTGGAATGTTACTAGGATTGCTTGCCAGTGTTGATAGGCTAATTTTTTAGATATAGGATGTTGATCTCCTTTCTAAGGACAATGGAAATTCACTTAGACTAGGGTGGGGATAGAACATGATACAGGAAATTAATAAAAATTCTATAAATAGTTATGTGCTATACAAAAGATACAATATGCCAAAGGCAATGGAATTAAAATAAAGCAACATATGTTCAACATCAGTTTAATAGCCAAATAAATCTACGAAGGAAGTCATAGAATTATTAATTCTATGACAAAAATAGGAAACAATTTATCATTTTGGAGGGACATGAACAGTACCACTGAGCATAACACTACCAATAAAGATTATAAGACACATAAGAAAGTAAGCACATCAGCAGGTGTCTAGGACTTATTTATAAAAGCAAAGTGAATCTGTAAGAAGCACAAGTAATAAAAATTCGTGAAAAGATTAAAAACAAATAAAAACACCAGCCATGAGGTCAGACTAGGAAGTTTGGAAAAAGGTAAAAGAGCTGAGTGTAAGATGGATCAGGGTAACTAGTTCTGGTTAGATGATGGAAACTGAAGGATGTTAAAGGCTTTCTTTTTACTTAGTTATACAGCACAGAAGTAAACCTAAGGATTTCAAGATGATTCTCAGAGAATCAAAATGAGAGAAAATCACCTAGAAACAAGTTATACCTGCTAGTGAACAACCATGCAGAAGGCAAAAGGCTGAGATCACTCTACTAAGAGTTACAGAGTAACAAGGAGACTTCAAAAAGGTTGGCATTCTAAATACTAATGACAAGTATTATAATAAAATGTTTTTAAAAATTTTCCCTTTTCTTCTTTATCTCCCTCTCTCATTGTGGTATCCCATAGTAAATATGACTATAAGGTAAAATATGCTAGGTTTGTCAATCTTCTGAGAAAGATTTTCAGCCAAAAGAAGTAAAGGGTGGACATTTGCCAACATCACAAATTTTTCATGCCTTAACTATCTCTGATACAAAGCTCTATGAACCATTTTACCCATGTTTATGATTATAAAATTTTTAGAAAAAATATAGTAAATATATGGAGATAGTGAATAAAATCATCATTCATGTCATAAGGAAACAATCAGCAATAATTCATTTTCTTTTTCTCAAGGCACTGAGTTCAGTCTGCTATGTGCCTAAATTCAGTACAGCACAAATGCTTTTTATTATTATTATTATTATTATTATTATTATTATTATTTTGAGAGAGAGAAAGAGAGCACATGCATGAGTGGGGGAGGGGCAGAGAGAGAAGGAGAGAGAAAATCCCAAGCAGGCTCCATGCTCAGCATGGAGCCGGATGCAGGGTTCAATCTCACAACCACCAGATCAGAACCTGAGAAGATATCAAGAGTTGGACACTTAGGGGAGCCTGGGTGGCTCAGCCAGTTAGGCATCTGACTTTGGCTCAGGTCATGATCTCATGGTTTGTGAGTTCAAGCCCACAAGGGGCTCTGTGCTGGTGGCTTGGAGCCTGGAGCCTGCTTCAGATTCTGTGTCTCCTCTCTCTGCCCCTCCCATGCTCGTGCTCTGTCTATGTCTCTCAATAATGAATAAACATTAAAAAAATTAATTAAAAAAAAAAGAGTTGGACACTTAACCGACTGAGCCACCCAGGCACCCCAGTATGGCACAAATCCTTAAAGCATTTTTGCATTGACTGGCTCACTTAATTGAACACAGCTCTAGAAAACTCAATGACCCACTTAAAATATGAATAAAAATATGAGTCCAGAAGGCTTTAAGAAGTCTTCAACTAATGAAAGATCTGCAACCTTTCTGAGCTTTATAATTAATTACATACTTTGTCTTTAGGAGGCTCTTTATCACCATAGGTCTATAAAAACAGGGATGGAGTAGGGAGTCAATTGTCATAATACCTATGGATATACAAATAAATACAAATGCATACATATACCAACAAATATGTATAAATATATAGATAGCAGAACCCATAGGTAAATAACTGAAAAGATTATTTCATGAAAGATAAAGGCAAAACATGAAGTTAGTGCTAGATTATAAAATTTAAGTTGGCATGCAGAAAAAAATTTAGTGATCAAGGAAGCAATTGGTTTTAGTAAGTTTAAAAAATTAAATAATCTGTAAATTATGCTGAATAACAATAACATTCTTCTGGTACGACCTTTTTCCTTTACAATCTAATAAATTGACAAATACTAAAATAGTCTTTTACAAATTTGCATGTCATCCTTGCACAGGGGCCATGCTAATCTTTCTCTGTATCATTCCCGTTTTAGTATGTGTGCTGCCAAAGTGAGCACTGAAATATTCTTTTTTAAGAAATGTGACCATGAATAATATTTCACACATATATATCTTTAAGCATTTAGAATATACAAAATATAACATATTTAAATAAAAATAATATATTTTTATATATCATAATATTAAAAAGATCACATCAACTAATGCAGTGCATATGTGGATGCCTCTGTGATAGTCAAGAAAATCCTTACCTCATTGATCAAGAACTGGAGCTGCAGGACTGCTGCACCACTTTCATGTTGGCAATAACAATCAACTCCAGGTCTCCCGAGTCTAATATAATAAATGTCAAGGATTCTAAGATTTTACTTAGTACTAGTATTAATTAGTAAAGAAAAAACTAACTTACTTAGCATCTAATGTTTTGCTTTTAAGTTATCTTGATTTTTGTAAATAAAGAGTCAAAATATCTTAGTTAATGCAAATAACATTATGTAACACAGGACAACAAAATGGCCAAATAGGACATCTCTTGCACAAATGCCCTTCTTGACAACAACTTGGCATCCATGCACAGATGCACAGAAAGCATCCATGCTTTCCTGGGAGCTTCCAGATCCATATAGGAGGCTGCAAAACCCCAGTGCAGTCCAAGAATGAAAAGAGTTGTTTTGAGAAGGCAGGGTTACTCCAGGCAACTGATTTACTGACTGTAGTCTCAACTACAGAAATAGAAATAGCTCTGCACGCCCCCCCCCCCCCGCCTCAGAACTCAGCTACAGCCCCCATTCAACTTGGGGTCACCAGAATTTGCTATATGCCAAGAGACCTGTAAGAGTCACTCCTACCCAAATCAGGTGGTAGTCATACAGACCTTACATCAGTTGTGGACTGGAAGTGGTCTTTGAACCAGCTCTAGCTCCTCTTGGGTACAGTGCAGGAGCCACTGGAAGTAAGCCCACCAAATTCAAGCAGACCATAGATTCTTAAACAACCTTCTAACTAGGCTCTAGACCTTCTCAGCCACAGTCTAGGAACAATCTTGCTGGCACAGTGACCCTGTTGGAGACACTCTTGTCTGTGCCCCTAGAGATCCTGAAAGGGATCTATCTTCCTCACAGCAACAGTCTGACAGTCGGCCAGCAGTCCTGAGGGTCCAGGGTCCCAGTGGAGGATACGACCATCTATGCATCTGAAGATCTGGAAAGAGCCCCATATTCTACTCTGGGCCCCTTCCAGCCACAGTCCACAAGTAGGCCTGCTGGCAAGAGGTCCAGGCTGTAGTCACTCCCATCTGTCCTCCCAATGATCCTAAAAGGGCCTATACATGATCCCAGCCTCGTCACAGTCACAGCCAGCCAGCAACCCTGAGGGTCCAGGGTCCCAGTGGGAAACATTCTTACCTGCAATACTGATAACTCTGAAAGGGCCCTATATTCAGTTCCAACCCCTCCAACTGCAGCCTGTGAATAGTCCTGCTGCCACAGGGACCTGACAGGAGACACCTCCAGCCTCAATCCGTGAGCTGTCCTACAGGCACAGGGACTTGGTAAGAGCTTATACTGTACTCCAGAAGATCCTGAAAGGTCCCTATACTCAACTTGAGCCCCTTAAGCCATGATCAGGGACCAATTCAGCCTATTCAGTGACCTGGAGGGAGACATGCCCATCTCTGTCCACAGAGCCAGTCTGAGAATCCTAATCTTTCTTGTGGATTGTAAAACAGCCCTGAGGCTCAGTTCCAGCACCTCTTAGGTACAGTCTAGGGTCAATCCTGCCTACCTAGGGAGCCATCAAGTAAGGAGGCAGCAGTTCTCCCAGGGATCTGATGGGAGCCACACCCACCATCTACCTGATAATAAGCCCACTGTCTATTTACCTGATAACAGGAGCCACACGTGAAGCCTTGTCCAGTACCACCCTACTAACAAAGTACTACAGGCAGTAGTATGCACCCAGGGACCAGAAGTGATCCACACTGGCCTAAGCCCTGGTAACAAGCCCAACCACAGACTCTACTGCAGATCCAGTGACAGCCTTGTAACCAGCTCCAACCTAGCACAACTGTGATTCTAGAAGTAATACTATCAGTCCAAGGAACAGACAAGAGAAGGCCTTTACCTTCCATTCTATAAAAACTGAAAGAGGCATTTGCTCCTGCAAATGCACAGACACCAATGCAAGGCAACATAGATCATGAATTAAATATATATGACACCACCAAAGAGCACTAATAGCACTCCAGTAACAGACCCCCCAAAAATGGAAATCTATGATTTACCCAGAAAAGAATTCAAAATAATCATCTTTTTAAAAAGTGAATGAAAATGCAAAAGGGGGGCGCCTGGGTGGCGCAGTCGGTTAAGCGTCCGACTTCAGCCAGGTCACGATCTCGCGGTCCGGGAGTTCGAGCCCCGCGTCAGGCTCTGGGCTGATGGCTCAGAGCCTGGAGCCTGTTTCCAATTCTGTGTCTCCCTCTCTCTCTGCCCCTCCCCCGTTCATGCTCTGTCTCTCTCTGTCCCAAAAATAAATAAATGTTGAAAAAAAAAATTAAAAAAAAAAAAAAAAAGAAAATGCAAAAGGAACACAACTAAACAAAATCAGAAAAACAATTCATGAACAAAATACATTTAATAAACAGAAACTATAAAAAAAGAACCAAACAGAAATCCTAGAGCTCAAGAATACAATTGCCAGAAATGAAAAATTTAGAACATAGCTTCAATAACAGGACTGATCACACAAAAGGATTAGCAAACTCAAAGATAAATCATCTGAAATTAGAAGAACAAAAAAAGAGTGAAGAAAGTCTAAGTAAATTATGGGATACCATCAAGCAAGTTGGTATTTGCATCATGAGAGTCCCAGAGAAGGAAGAGAAAGAAGCAGAGAGATTATTTAAGGAAAATAGCTGAAAACTTCTCAAACTGTGGAAAAGACGTAGATATCCAGGTACAGGAAGTTCAAAGGAACTCATGGGGCACTTCAGTTAAGCATCTGACTTCAGTTCAGGTCATGATCTCACAGTTTGTGAGTACAAGTTGCATGTCAGGCACCATGCTGACACCTCAGAGCCTGGAACCTGCTTCATATTCTGTGTCTCCCACTCTCTCTGCCCTCCCCTGCTCGCATTCTGTCTCTCAAAAATAACCAAATATTAAAAAAAAAATTTTTTTTAAAGGAACCCAAGCAAGATCAACCCAGAAATTACTCAGAAAAATTATAATCAAACGTTTAAAGTCAAAGACAAGGAGATAATTTTGAAAGCAACAATAGAAAAGCAACTTGTCACATACAAAGGAACTCACATAAGTCTATCAGTAGATTTCTCTGCAGAAATCTTGCAGGCCAGGAGGTAGTGGGATATTATATTCAAAGTAGTGAAAGAAAAAATCTGCCAAACAAGAATACTACACCCAGCCAAACAGTCCTTCAGAAATGAAGGAACAATAAAGACATTCCCAAACAAACAATGGCTAAGGGAGTTCATTACCACTAAACTTGCTGTTAATAAAACATGAAAGGGGATTCAAGCTGAAATGAAAGGACATTATGTAACAACATAAAAACATAAAAGTATAAAACTCACTATAAAGAGTAAATAAATACATAAATTCAGAATACCCTAGTATTTTAATGGTGGTATAGAAATCACTTTTATCTCTATTATAAAAACTAAGGATAATATTTAAAGAACTGTAGCTACAAAAATTTGTTAATGGATGCACAATATATAAAGATGTAAAATGTGACAATTCCATAAATTGTTGGGGGAGGTGAAATAAAAGTGTAGAGTTTTTGTACATGATTGAAAGTGAGCTGTTATCAGCTTAGACTATTATATCTCTAAGATGTTTTATATAAGCCTTATAGTAACCAAAAAGAAAAAAAAAATCTATAGTTGTTACATAAAAGATAAAATGAAAGGAATTAAAGTACATAAAAATATATATATATAAATAACACAAATTAAGAGAGAAAGAAAAGAACAAAGGAACAAAGGAATTAAAAATTCAGAAAATAATTTTTTAAATGGTAATAGCAAGTACTTACCTATCTATTATTTAAATGTAAATAAACGAATTCTCCAGTCAAAAGACACAAAGTGCCTAAATGGATAAGAAACAAGATCCAATGATATGTGGCCTGCAAAAGACTCTCTTTAGCTTTACAGATATACATAGGCTGAAATTGAAGGGATGATAAAGGACATTCCATGCAAATGGTAACCCAAAATATACTGATGTCAGATAAAACAGACTTTTAGTCAAAATCAGTGGCAAAAGGAAAAAGTCACAATATAGTAATAAAGGGGTCAATTCATCAAGAGGATATAACAATTATAAATATGTATGTACCATCACTGAAGCACCTAAATATTTAAAGCAAATATTATCAGAACTGGAGGGTAAAATAGAAGGGAACACAATAATAGTAAGGCACTTAAACACCCCACTTGCAACATTAGAGAAATCATCCACACAGAATTAAGAAGGAAATAGTGGACCTAAATAACACTACAGCCCAAATGGACCTGACAGACATACAAAGAACATTACATTCAAGAGACCAGAATACACATTTTTTTTCAAGGGCATACAAAACATTCTCCAGGATATATCATATGTTGGAACACAAAGGGAGAATATTGAAACAATTTGTAGTATCTTTTCTGACCACAGTGGTATTACACTAAAAATCAGTAACAGGAGGAAAGCTGAAAAATTCACTAAATTAGAATTTAAACAATGCAAAATTGTAGGGTGCCTGGGTGGCTGTCAGTAAGCATCTGATTCTTGATTTCAGCTCAGGTCATGATCTCATGGTTTGTGGGTTTGAGCCCCACATTGGGCTCTGTACCACCTAGGATTTTCTCTCTCTCTCCCTCTCTACCCCTTCCCTGCTCTCTGCCTCAAAATAAATAAATAAAAATTTTAAAAAGAAAGAAAAACACACAAACAATCCTGAACAACCAATGGATAAGAGAAGAAACCAAAAGGAAAATCATACAGTATCTTGAGACAAATGTAAATGAAAATAAGACACACCAAAACTTATGGGAGGTAGGAAAAGCAGTTTTACAAGGAAAGTTTACAGCCACAAATGCCTAAATTAAGAAAAAAGAAAGATCTCAAATAAACAACCATTTGACACCAAAAGGAATTAGAAAAAGAACAAACTAAGCCCAAATTAACAGGGAAAAAAAGGAAATTATAAAAATCAGGGAGGAAATAACTGAAATAAAGATTACAGAGATTTTTTATTTTTTTATTGAAAAAAATCAATAAAACTAAGAGCCATGTTTATTTTTGGAGGGATAAACAAAATAAGCCTTTAGCTAGATCAATCAAGAAAAAAAGAGGAAAATAAACTTATAAATGAAAGAGAAGACATTACACATGACCCCACAGAAATACAAAGAATCATAAGAAACTACTATGAACAACTATACATCAACAAATTGGATAACCCAAAAGCAATGGATAAATTCCTAGAAACATGAAACCTACCAAGAATAAGTAATGAAGAAACAGAAAATCTAAATAGACTAACAATGGCTACAGAGATTGAAGCAATACTCAAAACCTCCCAACAAAAGAAAGCCCAGGACCAGATAGTTCCACAGAACATTTAAAGAATTAATGCCAATCTTTTTCAAAGTCTTCTAAAAAAATTAAGAGGAGACAACACCCTCAAACTTAGTTTACAAGGTCAGCCTTACTCTGATGCCAAATCCAGAAAAGGACAGTACAGGAAATGAAAATTATAGGCCAATATCCCTGATGAATATAGATGCAAAAATTCTCTCCAAAATATTAGCAAACCAATTCCACAGCATACAAAATGAATCAGACACCAAGACTAAGTAGGATTAATCACTGAGATGCAAGGATGGTCCAACATACATAAGTAAACAAAATAATACACCACATTAACAAATGAAAGGTAAAAATCATATAATTCTCTAGAAGATGAAGAAAAAAACATTTGACAAAATTCAACATGCTTCCATGAAAAAAAAAAAACTCCCAATAAATTGGGTATAGAAAGAAGATACCTTAATATAATAAACGCCATATACCACAAGCCCACAGCTAACATCATACTTGGTGAAAGAAGTTGGAAGCTTTTCCTCTAAAATCAAGAGGGGGCACCTTGGGTGGCTTAGTCAGTTAAGTGACCGACTCTTGATTTTGGCTCAAATCATTATGGCATGGTTTGTGAGTTCGACCCCCACATCCGGCTCTGCACTGACCGTGTGGAGCCTTCCTGGGATTCTCTCTCTCTCCCTTGCTCTCTGCCTTTCCGATGCATTCTCTCATTCTCTTTCTCCCCCTCTCTCAAAATAAATAAATAAACTTTAAAAAATAAAAATAAATAAAATCAAGAGAACAACAGTGCCCACTCTCATGACACCCATTCAACATAGTACTAGAAGTCCTAGGAAAAGCAATAAGATAAGAAAAAGAAATAAAAGACTTCTAAATCATAAAGGAAGAAGTAAAATTATCTCTGTGGATGACATAAAATTATATGTAGAAAAACCTAAAGATAATACCAAAAAATGTTAGAATAAATGAATTTAGTAAAGTTGCAGGATATAAAATCAGCATACAAAAATCAGTTTCATTTCTATACATTAACAACAAAAGATCAGAAAGAGTAATAAAGAAAACAAAACCTTCTTACAGTAATAGAAAAACACACATGCACAACAACAACAATAAAATATTTAGGAATACATTTAAACAAGGAGGTGAAAGATTTGTAAAATAAAAAATTTAAGATAATGATGAAAGAAATTGAAGAAGACACAAATAGAAAGATATCCTGTGTTCGTGAACTGGAAGAATTAATACTGTTAAAATGTCCATACTACCCAAAGCTATCCATAGATTTGTTGTAATTCCTATCAAAATTCCAGTTTTCGCAGAAATAGAAAAAAAATCCTAAAATTTTTATGGAACCACAAAAGAACCAAGTAACCAAAGTACCCCTAAGAAACAAACCTAAAGCTGGAGGTATCACACTTCCTGATTTCAAACTGTATTAGAAAGCTATAGTAACCAAAACAGTATGATTCTAGCATAAAAACAGACACATACCAGTGAAATAGAATCAAGAGCCCAGAAATAAGTCCACACATATACAGTCAACTGATATTTGACAAAGGAGCCTAGAACACACAATAGGGAAAAGACAGGTTCTTCAATAAATGGTATTGGGTGTTTTCTCTGTACAGAAATGGATATTCACATGTGAAAAAAAAATGAAACTGAACCCCTATCTCACATCATTCAGAAATATTAACATGAAATGTATTAAAGGCTTAAATATAAAACCTAAACACCCCCGCAAAAAAAAAATACTGCAAGAAAACAGAGGCTAAAATCTCCTTTACATTGATATTGCAATTTTGCTTATGACACCAAAAGCACAAGTAACAAAAATAAATATAAACGAATGGGACTACATCAAACTAAAAAGCTACTATATAGCAAAACAAACAACAGAATGAAGAAGCAATATGTATAATGGAAGAATATATTTGCAAACCATATATCAGATAAGAGGTTAATATCCAAAATGTATAAGGAATGCATAAAAAGCAAAAGCAAAATTTTTAAAAAATTGGACAGAAGACCTGAACAGACATTTTCACAAAGACATACAAATGGTCAATAGGTAAAAAGAAAGTTCCCAACCTCAATAATCACCAGGGAAATGTAAGAGCTATTACTTTATACCTGTCAGAATGGCTGTCATTAAAAAGAGATAAGAGAGGCTGGAAAGATGGCAAAGTAGGAGAACCCTAAGTTCACCTTTTGTCCCATGAATATATAACACTCCAGAGATAACTCCATATAACGAGATAATAACCCAGAAAATAATATGGGCAGAACAAACTCCAAAACTAACTGTAGTAGAAAGGAGGCCACATCAAAGAGGTAGGAAGCGCAGCGATGTGGTAGGGAGCTAAACAGACCATAGGCTGTCCAAGGGGGGAGACAGCATCAGGCACAGAGAAGGGAGAGAAACAGACTATCACACTGGGAAGCCCACATGAGGAAGACGAATCCCCATGACATTTGGCTTTGAAAACTAGAGTGAGTGGCCAAATTTTGTGAGTGCTGACAACCAGCATGACTTAAAACCTGGAATTTAAAAAATAAGCTTCTCAGTTCTGGGAGAGCCCAGAGGCAATCAGAAGCTGTCTCTGCTTTTAAAGAGACAGCACTACAAAAAGCCCACAGAGATATAGCACAGAAGCAGCAATTTAATAAACATCTCAGGCAGACAGGAGGAAGAGTTATTTACTAATCTCAGAGCATGTCTGGAGGGGCAGGGTTCACTGAGGGACTTCTCCAGGAACAAAGGAGCTGGCAGGTGCCATTTTCTTCCCCCACCAGCACATAGCCATCAGCAGGAACCAACACAGGCCCAACACTCACTACCTAACTTGTGTATGCTAACCCTAGACCCCCAGACTTCAGTGGGTCCACCCTTTCCAGTCACACTTTCCTCAATCACAGCATTATGGCTCCCCTCCCAGAGAAGACCAGCACAAACGTTGCCAACACCTTGTTTCCTGACCTGCATGCTTTGTGGGCCTTGGTCCCAGGGGCAACAGTGGGGTCCCTCCTGCAGAAGATCTCTATGCACCATGTTAAAATTGCAGGCCCCACTCATACGCTCTGCAGCTTTGCATCAGCCTTCCCGGGTTCTAGCAACTGTAATAGGTCTTTTTACAAACAGACTGGCTCACACCTTGTTAAAACAGCATGCCCCACCCTAGCTGTCCCAGATACAGCATGTCCCCTCTCACCAGGGTGCAAAATGGCAGACACTGTACCTAAATCCTCCAATATACTCTTGGCTAGAGTCAATTCAAAATGGGCTATGAGCCTGGCAGTATGCAAGCAACCCCAACACGGCCGGCACCACTCTAGAGTGACTTCTGCCATGGGGTGAAGGGAAGATAACCACAGACCAGTCAGATGGTGGCCATAGCAGTGGGCTGGGGGCAGACAGTTGGTCTGATTGCAGGCCCCACCTACCAATGAAAGCTTCTCAAGGGATAACAGAGGGATAGTGCCCTACAGTTTGCTGCTACTGCATCTCTGGCAAACAAATAGTCTTACTAAAGTCAAACCCAAGGCAGCCCCAGAGAATGGCCCCTAACACTACAGGGACCTAACACTGACCAAAACAGGCAAAGAGAGCCATTGAAGATGACTGGAATGGAGGAAAAAGCAGCCAAGAAACAACATCAGGGCACAAGCAATATGCAGAGGAAACAAACCTGAAGCACTAGGTTCTGGTGAACAGGGGATACTGCAGTGCAGGGCACTACAGGACCTTTTCTTCTTTGGGCCATTAATTTAAAGAGAGGGGACATAACTGACTTTCCTAGCATAGAAAGTCTGACTAAATAAGTTAGACAGAAAGAAAAGACAGAGGAATATGCAAATGAAAGCACAGAGCAAAATCACAGCAAAGGACTTAAGCAAAATTGATATAAGTAATATGCTGGATAGAGAATTTAAAGTTATGATCACAAAGATATTCACTGAACTTGAGGAAAGAAGGGATATCAGTGAGACAGTTAACAAAGAGATAAAAAAATGAACCAATCAGAAATGAAGAATACAATAAATGAAATAAAAATTTTCATTTTGATGGAATAAATAGCAGGTAGAGGAAGCAGAGGAATGAACTAATGACCTGGAAAACATTGTGATGGAAAGTAATAGAGCTGAGCAAGGGAGACACAAAAGAGTTATGTCAAACGAGAATAGACTTAGGGAACTCAGCAACTCCATCAAGCATAATAATATTTACATTATAGGTATCCCAGAAGAAGGACAGAGGGCAAAGGGAGCAGAAAATTATTGTAAGAAATAATAGCTGAAAACTTCCCTAATCTGGGGAAGAAAACAGAAATCCAGATTCCAGAGGCACAGAAATCCCTCAACAAAATCAAACCAAGGAGGTCCACACCAAGACACATAGCAATTAAAATGGCAAAAAGTAGTGAAAAAAAAAAATTTTAAAGCATCAAGAAGATCATTACATAAAATGGAAATCTCATAAGGCTACCACAGAAGTTTTTCAGCAGAAATTCTGCAGGCCAGAAGGGAATGGTATGATATGTTCAAAGTGTTGAAAGAAAAAATCTACAACCAAGAACACTCTATCCAGAAAGGCTATTATTTGGGATACAAGGAGAGATAATGAGTTTCTAAGACAAAAGCTAAAGGAGTTCATGACCATTAAAGCAGACCTGCAAGGAATGTTAAGGGGAACTCTATGAGTGGAAAGGAAAGACCATAACTAAGAGTAAGAAAAGTAGGAAGCACAATGCAGTACAAAAAAAAGTGTATCAGCAAAAATCAAAGAACTCACAAAATAAAAGGATGTAAGTTATGACATCATATGTAAAATGTGGAGGAGGGGAGTAAAGAATGGGTTCAAACTTAAGCAACCATCAACTTAATATAAACTAGTACATGCAGAAGATGATATATGAAAATCTAATGGTAACCACAAATCAAAACCACTAATAGATATGCAAAAAGTAAAGACATAGGAATTCAAGTATATCATGAAAGAAAGCCAGCAAACCATGAAACAAGACAGCAAGGAGAAAAAAGGAACATAGAAGAACTACAAAAACAACCATAAAACAAGTAATAAAATGGCAATGAAAACATACCTACCAACAATTATTTTGAATGTAAATGGACTAAACATTCCAATCAGAACACAAAGAGTGATGGAGTGGATAAAACAACAAGACCGAACCCATACACTGCCCACAAGAGACTCTTTTCAGACCTAAAGACACTTGCAGATTGAAATTGAGGGGATGGAAAACAATTTATCATGCAAACTGGATGCCAAAAGAAAGCAGGGGTAGCAATACTTATCTCAGACAAAATTGACTTGAAAATAAAAAGACTCTAACAAGACAAAAAGAACACATATAATCATAAAGGGGACAATCCACCAAAAGGTATAACAATTGTAAATATTGTGCACTCAACATAGGAGCACCCAAATACACAAAAGAGTTGATAAGAAAAATAAAGGAACTAATCAATAGTAATACAATAATAGTAGAGGACTTTAACATCCCACCTACATCAATGGATAGACCATCCAAATAGAAAATCAATGAGGAAACAGTGGCTTTGAGTGACACATTAGACCAGATAGATTTAACATATCTATTGAGAACATTCCATTATAAAACAGCAGAAAAAAACACACTCTTTTCAAGTGCACATGGAACAGTCTCCAGAAGAGACCACACATTAGCCCACACAACAAGCCTCAACAAATTCAAGAAGATTGAAGTCATACCATGCATCTTTTCTACCAACACTATAAAACTAGAAGTCAACCACAAGAAAAAAACTAGAAAAACAAAAAATACATAGAGGTTAAATAACATGCTACTAAACAATGAATGGGGCAACCAGGAAATACGTGAAGAAATAAAAGAATACATGAAAACAAATGAAAATGAAATTACAACAACCCAAAACCTTTGGGAGGCAGAAAAAGTGGTTCTAAGATGGAAATTCATAGCAATACAGGCTACCCCAAGACAAGAAAAATGTTAAATAAACAATCTAAACTTACACACCCAAAGGAGCTAGAAAAAGAAGAAAAACCAATACCCAAAACCAGCAGAAGGAAAGATTTAATGAAAAATTAGAGCAGAAATAAATGGTATGCAAACAAAAGAAACAATAGAACAGATCAATGAAACCAAAAGCTAGTTCTTTGAAAAGATAAATATAAACCTGTAGGCAGACTCACAAAAGAGAGAGAGAGAGAGAGAGAGAGGACTCAAATGAAATCAGAAAGAGGAGTAATAAGAACCAACACCACAGAAATACAAACTATTGTAATAGACTATTGCAAAAAATTATACGTCAACAAATTCAACAACCTAGAAGAAATGTATAAATTCCTAGAAACATATAACCTCCCAAAGATGAAGCTGGAAGAAATAGAAAATTTGAACAGACCAATTATCAGCAAGGAGATGGAAATCAGTAATCAAAAACTCCCAACAAAAGTCAAGGACCAGATGGCTTCACAGGCCATTTCTATCAAATATTTAAAGAAGAGTTAATAACTGGCTCAGTCAGTTAAGCGTCCGACTTTGGCTCAGGTCATGATCTCACAGTTTGTAAGTTTGAGGCCTGCATCAAGCTCTGTGCTGACAGCTCAGAGCCTGGAGCCTGCTTCGGATTTTGTGTCTCCCTCTCTCTGTCCCTCCCCCACCCATGCTCTGTCTCTGTCTCTCAAAAATAAACAAACATTAAAAAAATTTTAAGAAGAGTTCATACCTATTCTTCTCAAACTATTCCAAAAAAATAAAAAAGGAAAAACTTCCCAATTGAGGCTAAAATTACCCTGATACCAAAGCCAGATAAAGATACCATAAAAGAGAGAGAGAGAGAGAGAGAGAGAGAACTACAGGCCAGTAATTCTGATGAACATGGATGTAAAAATTCTCAATAAAATACTAGCAAATCCAATCCAACCGTACATTAAAAGAATCATTCCCCACAACCAAATGGGATTTATTCCTGAGTTGAAGGGTGGTTCAATCACAAATCAATCTGCATAATTGGTTTAATCACAAATCAATCTGCACAAATCACACTGCATAAATAAGAGAAAGGATAAAAACCACATGATCATTTCACTAGATGGATAAAAAGCATTTGACAAACTATAACATTCATTCATGATAAAAATCCTCAACAAAGTAGGTCTAGAGGGAACATACCTCAACAAAATAAAGGCCTTATATGAAAAATGCACAGCCACTGAGAGACAACATTCCCCTTTTGGAGTACTTTTGGAAGAGCGTTTATTGCCTCCCAAGGATAAAAGACCCTGCAGGTGCCAGCCAAAGGCTTTTCATCATCAGGAGACAGAGGTGCGCCCAGAGGGAATATTACCTTTGCTGCCTTTAGTAGTAACAACATAGATTCCACACACTGTGCAGGAGTGGGACTGTTTCTCAGGGACAGAGGAATTCACACAGCATGGAGCTCTACTCCAAAGGAGAGGAGCACATCTGTGCTGGATCCTTTCAGACTTTGGCTTTTGAATCCCAGCTGCTTGCTGGGAAAATGGAGGGGAGTTGTGGCACAGGGTGAGCTTACTGCCTTTGCTATTCTGTGAGGGCTGCCTGAACAGCAGGGGGGTGTGAGATCCCTGGTTCAAGACAAGATATTAGAGTGGCACCATTTTCCCCCCAACAACAACACAGTGGCACTTCAGAGAGCAATACAGCTGCCCCAGTGGAGGTGGGACCCACTAACACCAAACCCCAACCTCCTGTGCCTGGCAAATGTTTATTTACTGGGACTCTATGCCAAAGCAGCTGACCTCTTCTCTGGAAGACCAACATAGCCAACATCCCCCATATACCAAATGCACTGAGATCCAGGGCTTCAAAACAACACCTATCTTTCTTTTTTCTTTGTTTCTTTCTTCTTCAGTTTTTTCTTTTGGAATCAAAGTTTCTTGTTTGTATTTTTCATTTCCTTTTCTCCTTTTTTTTTTTTTGCCAAGGCTTTTTTATTCTTTTTACTTCTTTTTCTTTCATTCTTTTTTTTCCCTTTCTTTTTCTTTATAATCAACCTTATAGTTTTTTTTTAATGTTTATTTATTTTTGAGACAGAGAGAGGGACAGAGCACGATCAGGGGAGGGGCAGAGAGTGAGGGAGACACAGAATCTGAAGCAGGCTCTGAGCTGTCAGCACAGAGCCTGATGCAGGGCTTGAACTCACAAACTGTGAGATCATGACCTGAGCCAAAGTTGGATGCCTAACCGACTGAGCCACCCAGGTGCCCCATCCTTACAGTTTTTTGACTTCATCATTGCCAATTTTGATGCCTTTGATTTCCTTTTGTTGTCTAATTGCTGACGCTACCACTTCCAACACTATGTTAAACAACAGTGGTGAGGGTGGACATCCCTGTCATGTTCCTGATTTCAGGGAGAAGGCTCTCAGTTTTTCACCATTGAAGATGATATTAGCTGTGGGCTTTTCATAAATGGCTTTTATGATCTTTAAGTATGTTCCTTCTATCCCGACTTTCTTGAGGGTTTTTGTTAAGAAACGATGCTGAATTTTGTCAAATGCTTTTCTGCATCAATTGACAGGATCATATGGTTCTTATCTTTCTTTCATTAAACATTGATTAATTTGTGAATATTGAACCAGCCCTGCAGCCCAGGAATGAATCCCACTTGATCATGGTGAATAATTCTTTTTATATGCTGTTGAATTTGATTTGCTAGTATCTTATTGAGAATTTTTGCATCCATATTCATCAGGGATATTGGCCTGTAGTTCTCTTTTTTTACTGGGTCTCTGTCTGGTTTAGGAATCAAAGTAATACTGGCTTCATAGAATGCGTCTGGAAGTTTTCCTTCCCTTTCTATTTTTTGGAATAGCTTGAGAAGGATAGGTATTATCTCTGCTTTAAACATCTGGTAGAACTCCCCTGGGAGGTCATCTGGTCCTGGACTCTTATTTGTTGGGAGATTTTTGATAACTGATTCAATTTCCTGGCTGGTTATGGGTCTGTTCAAGCTTTCTATTTCCTCCTGATTGAGTTTTGGAAGTGTGTGGGTGTTTAGGAATTTGTCCATTTCTTCCAGGTTGTCCAGTTTGTTGGCATATAATTTTTTATAGTATTCCCTGATAATTGCTTGTATCTCTGAGGGATTGGTTGTAATAATTCCATTTTCATTCATGATTTTATCTATTTGGGTCATCTCCCTTTTCTTTTTGAGAAGCCTGGCTAGAGGTTTATCAATTTTGTTTATTTTTTCAAAAAACCAACTCTTGGTTTCATTGATCTGCTCTACAGTTTTTTTAGATTCTATATTGCTTATTTCTGCTCTGATATTTATTATTTCTCTTCTTCTGCTGGGCTTAGGCTGTCTTTCCTGTTCTGTTTCTATTTCCTTTAGGTGTGCTGTTAGATTTTGTATTTGGGATTTTTCTTGTTTCTTGAGATAGGCCTGGATTGCAATGTATTTTCCTCTCAGGACTGCCTTCACTGCATCCCAAAGCGTTAGGATTGTTGTATTTTCATTTTAATTTGTTTCCATACATTTTTTAATTTCTTCCCTAATTGCTTGGTTGACCCATTCATTCTTTAGTAGGGTGTTCTTTCACCTCCATGCTTTTGGAGGTTTTCCAGACTTTTTCCTGTGGTTGATTTCAAGCTTCATAGCATTGTGGTCTGAAAGTATGCATGGTATAGTCTCAATTCTTGTATACTTATGAAGGGCTGTGTTGTGACCCAGTATGTGATCTATCTTGGAGAATGTTCCATGTGCACTCGAGAAGAAAGTATATTCTGTTGCTTTGGGATGCAGAGTTCTAAATATATCTGTCAAGTCCATCTGATCCAATGTATCATTCAGGGCCCTTGTTTCTTTATTGACTGTGTGTTTAGATGATCTATCCATTTCTGTAAGTGGAGTGTTATAGTCCCCTGCAATTACCACATTCTTGTCAATAAGGTTGCTTATGTTTGTGACTAACTGTTTTTATATATTTGGGGGCTCCCGTATTCGGCACATAGACATTTATAATTGTTAGCTCTTCCTGATGGATAGACCCTGTGATTATTATATAATGCTCTTCTTCATCTCTTGTTACAGCCTTTAATTTAAAGTCTAGTTTGTCTGATATAAGTATGGCTACTCCAGCTTTCTTTTGACTTCCAGTAGCACGATAAATAGTTCTCCATCCCTTCACTTTCAATCTGAAGGTGTCCTCAGGTCTAAAATGAGTCTCTTGTAGACAGCAAATAGATGGGTCTTGTTTTTTTATCCATTCTGATACCCTATGTCTTTTGGTTGGCACATTTAGCCCATTTACATTCAGTTTTATTATAGAAAGATACGGGTTTAGAGTCATTGTGATGTCTGTAGGTTTCATGCTTGTAGTGATGTCTCTGGTACTTTGTCTCACAGGATCCCCCTTAGGATCTCTTGTAGAGTTGGTTTAGTGGTTAACGAATTCCTTCAGTTTTTGTTTGTTTGGGAAGACCTTTATCTCTCCTTCTATTCTAAATGACAGACTTGCTGGATAAAGGATTCTCAGCTGCATATTTTTTCTGTTCATCACACTGAAGATTTCCTGCCATTTCTTTCTCGCCTGCCAAGTTTCAGTAGAGAGATCAGTCACGAGTCTTATCGGTCTCCCTTTATATGTTAGAGCGTGTTTATCCCTAGCTGCTTTCAGAATTTTCTCTTTATCCTTGTATTTTGCCAGTTTCACTATGATATGTCATGCAGAAGATCGATTCAAGTTATGTCTGAAGGGAGTTCTCTGTGCCTCTTGGATTTCAATGCCTTTTTCCTTGCCCAGATCAGGGAAGTTCTCGGCTATTGTTTCTTCAAGTACACCTTCAGCACCTTTCCCTCTCTCTTCCTCTTCTGGAATACCAATTTTGCATAGATTATTTCTCTTTAGTGCATCACTTAGTTCTCTAATTTTCCCCTCATACTCCTGGATTTTTTTTATCTTTTTCTCAGCTTCCTCTTTTTCCATAATTTTATCTTCTAGTTCACCTATTCTCTCCTCTCCCTCCTCAATCCGAGCTGTGGTTGCCTCTATTTTATTTTGCAGTTCATTTATAGCATTTTTTAGCTCCTCCTGGCTATTCCTTAGTCCCTTGATCTCTGTAGCAATAGATTCTCTGCTCTCCTCTATACTGTTTTCAAGCCCAGCGATTAATTTTATGACTATTATTCTAAATTCACTTTCTGTTATATTGTTTAAATCCTTTTTGATCAGTTCATTAGCTGTCGTTATTTCCTGGAGATTCTTTTGAGGGGAATTCTTCCGTTTCATCATTTTGGATAGTCCCTGGAGTGGTGCAGAACTGTAGGGCGTTTCCCCTGTGCTGTCTTGAATAACTTGCGTTGGTGGGCGGGGCCGCAGTCAGACCTGATGTCTGCCCCCAGCCCACCGCTGGGGCCACAGTCAGACTGGTGTGTACCTTCTCATCCCCTCTCCTAGTGGCGGGATTCGCTGTTGTGTGGCGTGGCCCATCTGGGCTACTTGCACACTGCCAGGCTTGTGGTGTTCGGGATCTGGCGTATTAGCTGTGGTGGATCAGCAAGGTGCATGGGGGCAGGAGGGGCAGGCTCAGCTTGCTTATCCTTTGGTGATCCACTTTGGGAGGGGCCCTGTGGCACCAGGAGGGGGTCAGACCCAACGCTGGAGGGATGGATCCGCAGAAGCACAGCATTGGGTGTTTGCGCGGTGCAAGCAATTTCCCTGACAGGAACTGGTTCCCTTTGGGATTTGGGCTGGGGGATGGGCGAGGGAGATGGCGCTGGCAAGTGCCTTTGTTCCCCGCCAGGCTGAGCTCTGTCATCTGGGGCTCAGCAACTCTCCCTCCCGTTGTCCTCCAGCCTTCCTACTCTCCAAGCAGAGCTGTTAACTTATAACCTTCCAGATGTTAAGTCCCGCTTGCTGTCAGAACACACTCCGTCTGGTCCCTCTGCTTTTGCAAGCCAGACTTGGGGCCTCTGCTTGGCGGAGGGGCTGCCCCCCCCTCCTGCCCCAGCTCCCTCCCGCCAGTCCGTGTAGCGGGCACCACCTCTCCGCCCTTCCTACCCTCTTCCGTGGGCCTCTTGTCTACCCTTGGCTCCAGAGAATCCGTTCTGCTACTCTTCTGGCAGTTTTCTGGGTTATTTAGGCAGGTGTAGGTGGAATCGAAGTGATCAGCAGGACACGGTGAGCCCAGTGTCCTCCTATGCCGCCATCTTCCCACTTCTCAAAAAATGTGATTTCTTTAGCATTGTACAAAAATGGAATATTCACAGGAAGGCAGAGAGTGACATTATAAGTGCCAGGCTGTGTCAAAATGGTCTTCCTCATTGCCACTTTATTCTGAATGTAATGCAAATAGTGTATATTTACTGGGGCAAAAATTGCAATGATGGGCCATCATTTCTGTGCCATTGGTCGGGGGTTGTGCTTTGTAATTCCAAAGGAATTTTGAAACATTCATTTTCCATGACTTACTTTTAGCCACACTGTCTCTGCCTTTGTTTGCAGTAGAGGCTTTCCTTTAGCTTAAAAAAAAAAAAAAAAAAAGAACATCCTACTAAATAATGAATTGAATGTGTTAGGGCATTCGGGTGGCTCGGTCCAATTCTTAGTTTCGGCTCCGGTCATGATCTCATGGTTCGTGAGTTTGAGCTCCGAATTGGGCTCCACCTTAACAGTACAGAACTTGTTTAGGATTCTCTCTCTCTCTCCTTCTCTCTCTGCCCCACCCTGCTCATGCTTTCTCTCTCTCTCTCTCTCTCTCTCTCTCTCTCTCTCTCAAAATAAATAAACTTAAAAAGAAATAATGGGTGTGTTAACCTGGAAATTAAAGAAGAAATTGAAAAATACATGGAAGCAAATGAAAATGAAAACACAACAGTCCAAACCCTTTGGGATCCAACAGAGGCAGTCATAAGAGGGAAGTACATTGCAATTCAGGCCTATCTCCAGAAACAAGAAAGGTCCCAACTACACAACCTAACTTGATACCTAAAGGTGGAGAAGCAAATAAAGCCTAAAGCTAGCAGAAGGGAAATGATAAAAACTAGAGCAGAAATACACAATATAGAAACAACAACAACAACAACACAGAACAGATCAATAAAACTAAAAGCTGATTCATTGAAAGAATAAATCAATTGCTAAACCCATAGCCAGACTTGTCAAAAATAAAAGAGAAAGGACCCAAATAGATAAAATCACAAATGAAAGAAGACAGATCACAACCAACACCAATACAACTATATATTATAAATTGTTTGTACAATAAATACAAACACTCTAAGAGAATACTATGAAACATTATATGCCAACAAACTGGACAATCTGGAAGAAATGGACAAATGCTAAACTACTAAAACTAAAACTGAAAACAGGAAGAATTGGAAAATTTGAACAGGCCCATAACCAACAAAGAAATTGAATCAGTTATCACCAATCTCCCAAAAAACAAGAGTCCTAGGCCAGATGCCTTCTCACAGGAATTCTATCAGACATTCAAAGAAGAGTTAATACCTATTCTTCTCAAACTGTTCAAAAAAATAAAAAATGGTAGGAAAGCTTCCAAATTCATTCTACGAAGTCAGCATTACCTTGATTCCAAAACTAGACAAAGACCCCACTCAAAAGGGGAATTACAGGCCAATATCCCTGATGAACGTGGATGCAAAAATTCTCAACAAGATACTAGCAAATCAAATTCAGCAGTACATTAAAAGAATTATTCACCATAATCAAGTAGGATTTATTCCTGGGCTGCAGGGCTAGTTCACTATTGCAAATCAAAGAATTTGCAAATTTAATATACCACATTAATAAAAGAAAGGAGAAGAACCATATGATCCTGTCAATAGATACAGAAAAAGCATGTGACAAAATACAGCATTCTTTCTTGATAAAAACCCTCAAGAAAGTCAGGATAGAAGAAACATTCCTCAACATCATAAAGGACATATATGCAAGGCCTACAGCTAATATCGTCAATGGGGAAAAAGTGACAGTGTTTTCCTCCTATGGTCAGGAATATGACAGGATCTCCACACTCACCACTGTTGTTCAACTGTGTACTGGAAGTCCTAGCTTCAGCAATCAGACAACAAATAGAAATAAAAGGCATACAAATTGGCAAAGAATTCAAAATTTCACTCTTCTCAATACTCTACATGGAAAACTCAAAAGACTCCACCAAAAGACTGCTAGAATTGATACATGAATTCAGCAAAGTTGCAGGATATAAAATCAGTGTACAGATACCAGTTGCATTTCTATACACCAATAATGAAGCAACAGAAAGAGAAACCAAGGAATTGATCCCATGTACAATTGCTTCGAAAACCATAAGATACCTAGGAATAAACCTAACCAAAGAGGTTAAATATCTGTATGCTGAAAACTGTAGAAAGCTTATGAAAGAAACTGAGGAAGACACAAAGAAATGGAAAAACATTCCATGTTGATAGATTAGAAGAATATTGGTAAAATGTTGAAACTACCAAAAACAATCTACACATTCAATGCAATCCCTATCAAAATGACACCAGCATTCTTCACACAACTAGAACAAATGATCCTAAAATTTGTATGGAACCAGAAAAGACCCTGAATAGTCAAAGTAATGGGGTTTTTTAAATAATTTTTTATGTTTATTTATTTTTGAGAGAGAGAGAGGGGGTGATGGAGGGGAACAGAGAGAAGGAGACAGAGGATCTGAAGCAGGCTCTCTGACAGCAGAAAGCCCAATGCGGGGCTCAAACTCACAAACTGTGAGATCATGACCTGAGCTGAAGTCAGATGCTTAACCAACTAAACCACCCAGGTGCCCCTCAAAGTAATGTCTGAAGAAGAAAACCAAAGCTGGACATATCATAATTCCAGACTTCAAGTTGTATTACAAAGCTATAACTATCAAGACTGTGTAGTACTGGCACAGAAACAGATACATAGATCAAGGGAAAAGAATCGAGTACCCAGAGATAGACCCACAAATGTATGACCAGTTAATCTTCAACAAAACAGGAAAGAGTATCCAATGAAAAAAAGACAGCCTCTTCATCAAATGGTGCTGGGAAAACTAGACAGCAACATGCAAAAGAATGAAACTGGACCACTTTCTTACACCATACATAAAAATAAATTCCAAATGGATGAAACACCTAAATGTGAAACAGGAAACCATCAAAATCCTAGAAGAAAACACAAGCAGCAACTTCTTTGACCTTTTCTTACTTAGAAACATTGCCGGAGGCAAGAGAAACAAAAGCAAAAATGAACTCTTGGGACTTCATCAAGATAAAAATCTGCATAGCAGGAGCGCCTAGGTGGCACAATCAGTTAAGCATCTGACTTCGGCTCAGGTCATGATCTCACAGCTTGTGAGTTCCAGCCCCACAGCAGGCTCTGTGCTGACAGCTCGGAGCCTGGAGTCTGCTTCAGATTCTGTGTCTCTCTCTCTCTGCCCCTCCCCTGCTCACACTCTGTCTCTCTCAAAAAATAAACATTAAAAAAAATTTTAAAAACATCTGCACAGCAAAGGAAACAATCAATAAGACTAAAAGGCAGCCTACAGAATAGGAGAAGATATTTGCAAATGACATATCAGATAAAGGGTTAGTATCCAAAATCTTTAAAGAACTTATCAAACTCAGTACTCAGAACACAAATAATCCATTGAAGAAATGGGCAGAAGATATGAATAGACACATTGAAAGACACATGAAAAGATGCTCAATATCACTCATCATCAGAGAAATACAAATCAAAACCATAATGAGATACCATCTCACACCTGTCAGAATGGCTAAAATTAACAACTCAAGAAACAACAGATGTTGACAAGGATGAGGAGAAAGGTGAACACTTTTGCATTGTTGCTGGGAATATAAACAGATACAGCCATTCTGGCAAACAGTACGAAAGTTCCTGAAAAAATTTAAAATGAATTACCTTATGACCCAGCAATTGCACTACTAGGTTTTTATCCAATAGATACAAAAATGCTAATTCAAAGGGGCACACACATCCCAATGTTTATAGCAGCACTACTGACACTAGCCAAATTATGGAACAAGCCCAAAAGTCCATCGACTGATGAATGCATAAAGAAGAGGTGGTATATACATACATATATATATATATATATATATATATATATATACACATATATATATTTATATACACACACACATATATATACATACATACATGTATGTATATACATACATAAATGTATATATATATATATATACATACATACATACAATAGAATACTACTTGGCAATCAAAATGAATGAAATCTTGCCACTTGCAACAACGTGGATGGAACTAGAGTATATTATGCTAAGCAAAATAAGTCAGAGAAAGACAAATATATGACTACACTCATATGTGGAATTTAAGAAACACAAAAGATGAACAAAGGGAAGTGAAGGAAAAATAAGATAAAAACAGAGGGGAAGGCAAGCCGTAAGAGACTTAAATATAGAAAACAAACTGAGGGTTGCTGGAGGGAGGTGGGCAGGAGGATGGACTAAGTGGGTGATGGGCATTAAGGAGGACACTTGTAGGGATGAGCACTAGGTGTTATATGTAAATAATGTATCACTGGGCTCTACTCCTGAAACCAGTACTAAACTGTACCTTAACTAACTTGAATTTAAATAAAGTTTTATTTTTTTTAAAGAATGATTTTAAAAAGTTAAAAAAAATACTACACTAAGATCCAGTAATAGTGTGGATATTTATCCCCCCCCCAAATAGTGGATATTTATCCCTCTCCCCAAAAATACTAAAACACTAATTCAGTGATACATGCACCCCTATGTTTATAACAGCATTATTTACAATAGCCAAATTATGAAAGCAGCCAAAGTGTGCATCAATGGATGAAGGGATAAGAAGATGTGGTATATATATGCAATGGAATGTTATTCAGCCATAAAAAGCAATGAAATCTCACCATTTGCAACAACATGGATGGAGGTAAATAGCATAATGTTAAGTGAAATAAGTCAGAGGAAAGACAAATATCATATGATTTCACTCAGATGTGGAATTTAAGAAACAATAAAAAAAGCAAAGAAAAAGAGAGAGAGAAGCCAATAAACAGACTCTTAACTATAGACAACAAACTGATAAACTGATAGTTACCAGAGGGGAAGTGAGTAGAGGGATGGCTGAAATAGGTGATAAAGAGTACCCTTATCATGATGAGCCCTGAGAACTGTTGAATCACTATACTGTACATGTGAAACTAATATAACACCATATGTTAACTATATTGGAATGAACATTGAAAGATAAAAAAAAAAGAAAACATACAGATGACTAACAGGCAAATGAAAAAATGCTCAGTATCATTCACCATCAGGGAAATGCAAATCAAAACTACAATGAGATATCATCCCATACCTGTCAGAATGGCTAAAATCAAAAACTCAAGAAACAAGTGTTGGTGAGTATGTGGAGAAAAAGGAACTCTTTTTTACTTTTGGTGGGAATGCAAACTGGTGCAGCCACTGTGGAAGACAGTATGGAATTCCTCAAAAAATTAAAAACAGAATTACCTTATGAACCAGTTTTCACACAACTGGTTATTTACCCAAAGAACAGGAAAACATTAATTTGAAAGGATATGTGCATCCCTATGTTTTGCAGCATCATTTGTATATCTGTGGTGTTGGTTGTGATATGTCCTCTTTCATTCATGATTTTATTTATTGAGGTCCTTCCTCTTTTGTTTTCACAGAGCTAGAAAAAACAATCCTAAAATGTGAATGGAACCACAAAAAGATCCTAAAAGCCAAAGCAATCCTGAAAATGCAAAATAAAACTGGAGGAATCATGATTCTGGATTTCAAGTTATAAATCTGTCAACCTCAAGACAGTATGGTACTGGCACAAAAACAGACACATAGATCAATGGAGCAGAATGGAAAACCCAGAAATGGACTGACAACAATATGGTCAACTAATCTTTGACAAAGGGACTTCATCAAGATAAAAAGCTTCTGCACAGCGAAGGAAAACAATCAATAAAACTAAAAGGCAGCCTACAGAATGGGGAAAGGTATTTGCAAATGACATATGTGATAAAGCATTAATATCCAAAATCTATAAAGAACTTAGCAAACTCAACACCCAAAAAACAAATAACCCAGTTAAGAAATGGGCAGAAGACATGAATAGACACTTTTTCAAAGAAAACATCCAGATGGCTAACAGACACATGAAAAGATGTTCATCACTCATCATCAGGGATACACAAATCAAAACCACAGTGAGATACCACCTCACACCTATCAGAATGGCTATAATGAACAACATAAGAAACAGCAGGTATTGGTGAGGATGTGGAGAAAAAGTAACCCTCTTGCACTGTTGGTGGGAATATAAACTGAAGCAGCCACTCTGGAGAGCATATGGAGTTCCCTCAAAAAAAAAACAAAAACAAAAACAAAATAGAACTACCCTCTAATCCAGCAACTGCAATACTAGGTATTCACCCAAAGGATACAAAAATACTGATTCAAAGGGGTACATGCACCCCGATGTTTATAGCAGCCTTATCAACAATAGTCAAACTACGAAGAGAGCCCAAATGTCCATCGACTGGTGAATGGCTAAAAAATATATGGTAAAGAGGCACCTGCATGGCTCAGTCAGTTAAGTATCTGACTCAGCTCAGGTGATGATCTCACACTTCATGAGTTCGAGCCCCACACCAGGTTCTCTGCTATCAGCACAGAGCTCACTTCAGACCCTCTGTTCCCCTCTTTCTCTCTCCACTTTTCCCCTTCTTGTTCTCTAAACAAAGTATTAAAAGAAACAAAGTATTTTTTAAAAAAAGATGTACTATAAATGTACAATGGAATATTACTCAGCCATCAAAAGAATGAAACCTTGCCATTTGCAACCACGTGGATGGAGCTAGACTGTATTATGCTAAATGAAATAAGTCAATCAGAGAAAGACAAATACCATACGATTTCACTCATGTGTGGAATTTAAGAAACAAAATAAACATATGGGAAGAGGGAAAATAAAAGAGGAGGGAGGGAAACAAACACAAGAGACTCTTAATGATAGAGAACAAACTGGGGGTTGAAGGAGCTAGATGGGTAATGGGTATTAAAAATGCACTTTTTGGCAACCAAGGGAATGGGAAAAGATATTCGCAAATGACATATCGGACAAAGGGCTAGTAACCAAAATCTATAAAGAGCTCACCAAACTCCACACCCGAAAAACAAATAACCCAGTGAAGAAATGGGCAGAAAACATGAATAGACACTTCTCTAAAGAAGACATCCAGATGGCCAACAGGCACATGAAAAGATGTTCAGCGTCACTCCTTATCAGGGAAATACAAATCAAAACCACACTCAGGTATCACCTCACGCCAGTCAGAGTGGCCAAAATGAACAAATCAGGAGACTATAGATGCTGGAGAGGATGTGGAGAAACGGGAACCCTCTTGCACTGTTGGTGGGAATGCAAATTGGTGCAGCCGCTCTGGAAAGCAATGTGGAGGTTCCTCAGAAAATTAAAAATAGACCTACCCTATGACCCAGCAATAGCACTGCTAGGAATTTATCCAAGGGATACAGGAGTACTGATGCATAGGGCCACTTGTACCCCAATGTTCATAGCAGCACTCTCAACAATAGCCAAATTATGGAAAGAGCCTAAATGTCCATCAACTGATGAATGGATAGAGAAATTGTGGTTTATATACACAATGGAATATTATGTGGCAATGAGAAAAAATGAAATAGGGCCTTTTGTAGCAACGTGGATGGAACTGGAGAGTGTGATGCTAAGTGAAATAAGCCATACAGAGAAAGACAGATACCATATGGTTTCACTCTTATGTGGATCCTGAGAAACTTATCAGGAACCCATGGGGGAGGGGAAGGAAAAAAAAAAAAGAGGTTAGAATGGGAGAGAGCCAAAGCATAAGAGACTGTTAAAAACTGAGAACAAACTGAGAGTTGATGGGGGGTGGGAGGGAGGAGAGGGTGGGTGATGGGTATTGAGGAGGGCACCTTTTGGGATGAGCACTGGGTGTTGTATGGAAACCAATTTGTCAATAAATTTCATTTAAAAAAATGCACTTTTTATGATGAGCACTGGGTGTTGTATGTAAGTGATGAATCACTGAATTCTACTCCTGAAACCAATATTTCACTGTATGTGAACTAAAACTTAAATAAAATTACTTTCATAAAAAATAAATAAAAATAAAAGTTTAGTAGAATTGTTTTAAAAATAAAGAAACAGAATGAAATGAAAACACAACATATTAAAATTTGAGAGTGAAGAATTCCAAATCTCCCATATGAAGTAGCTCCATTCCTCCCAGTTTCTGCCTCTTACAACCTAAAAAAAACAAAAAACAAACAAAAACAAAAAAAAACAAACAAAAAAAAACCCTGAATATAACATTCCAAACAAGCAGAGGAAAATTCTAAAAGATAGAAAGGAGGAGGAATGGCAAAGCAACTCAGGAGAGTGACACAGCAGTGATTTCCTTGGGTTTCCTTATTGTGTCTCATATATCCTGGACAATGCACCACAGAAGTCTCCAACCCAGAACCATCAACTGGTAGAAAAAGGAAAACAGAAACAAAACCAAAAACTCCATGAAAAGGCAATTTTCCCAGCCAAAGGACTGAGAAGACAGGATATCCTAAAAACAAATTTTGGCATCACCCACCTTATAGTAGCAAACAACAAGGAAAAACTCTCCTCTCCCGGACTCCACATAGTTCAAAAGGGTTGACTAGGGAACTGATCTTCCACTTATCCTAACCCCACCCTTCAGAGAGCACACTCCAATTTGTTCAGCAGAGAGTGGTTAGGGACACAAGCAGGGAGTTAATCATCTATCCCCTGCCTGGCAGGAGCAGATAGCACTCTGTTTCATTGTCAGGTGGTATTAGTGCATTAAGCAGGATGCTGACCTGCCATCTCCAGACTAACGGAGGCAGGTGGGAACACTCCAACCTGATGGGATGGTATTAGTGAGTTTGAATGAGCACTTGGTCCTACATCCCCTTCCTAGCATAAAAGAGGCGTTCTAATTCTACTACCAAGGTAGCATCAATGAAGTCCAGAGACAACAAGATTGAATGAGATGGAACTCATTGGTGGTGGGACTTCAAGGTGGAACTTCACACACTCGTAAGGCTTCACACATACACTACTAGTTTTCCACGTCAGCAGGGAAATCATTAGGAAGTTGAATATCCACATCCACCTGACAATAAGCAATAGGCCATAACACTGAACAAGGTGGGCAAATCAGGTCTAGTCAGCACACATACTGTGTCAAAGGATCCTACTAGGAGCTGAACCTCTACTCACGTTAGTGAGTTAGAACAAGGCAGTTCAAGGAGTGATTGATACCATGCTTCCTATCTCTCCTGATGTCACTGGGCCCCCACAGGGAGATGAACTTCCAACCCCACACATCAGAAAATGAGGTGGTATGAGTCAGTACCCACTTTTGCTGGCGGGGAGGAGGTGTTGACATGGCTCACCACAAAATTTGAATATACACACCCACCTGGCCCTCAAGCTACACTTCAATGGGAGGACTTAGTGGTTTAAAAAAAGTTATTAGTAGCATCCAGATTTCCTAATATAATACCCAAAATATTCAGGAAACAATTGAAAATCACCCATCATACTAAGAACCAAGATAATGACATTTGAATGAGAAACAATAATCAATACATGCCAAAATCAAAATGAATCAGATGCCATAATTATCTGAAAATGATTTTCAATAGCCATCACAGAAATCCTTCAATAAGGAATTATGAATCTTCTTGAAACAAATGAAAATAAAGATCAGCAAACAGAAATTCCTAAAAGGAAATAAAATCATAGAACTGAAGAATATAATAACCAAGATAAAATTGGATAGGTTCAATAGTAGAGTGGAGATGACAGAGTATAAAAATCAGTGTACTTGGGGAGAGATCAATAAAATTTACCCAATCTGAACAAAAGAAGGAAGAGACTAGATTAGGGGAGCACAATAAACAGTCTTAGGGGACAAGAACAAAGATCTACCATTCATATAACTGGAGTCCCAGAAAGAGAGAAGAAAGACAGTGGGGTTGAAAAACTTTTATAAGAAATAATGGCTGGAAACTTCCCAAATTTAGTGAAATACTTAAACCTACATATTTAGAAAGTGGAGCAAACACCAAATAAGATAAGCCCAGAAATATCCATGTCAAGAAACATCATAATTAAACTTCTGAAAACTAAGGGGAAAAGCTCTGGAAAGCAGCCAGACACAAAGCATTATGAATGAACATGAATTTGAATGACAGATTTCTCATCTGAAACTACAGAGGCCAGAAGAAAGTGGTACAACATTTTTCAAGTAATAAAATAACTATCAACTGTGTATATACAGCAAAAGTATCCTTGAGGAATGAAAAATAAATATATTCTCAGATGAAGAAAAACTAAGACAATTTGTTTCCAAATCTACCCTTTAAAAAAGTCTAAAGAAAGTCCTCTAACCAGAAGGAAATGAAAGTTCTCAAATCAAAATCCCCTATTTTCACCTTTAAAACCCTGGTAAAAGAAGTCTTGGAACTTCAGAAAGGACATAAGAATGGGTAAAATTTTGGGTAAATATAGTATATTATTTGACTTCTTATGAGTTTCTTTTTTTTAATTTTTAATGTTTATTTATTTTTGAGACAGATGGAGACGGAGCATGAGCAGGGGAGGGGCAGAGAGAGAGAAGATGACACAGAATCCAAAGCAGGCTGAGCTGTCAGCACAGAGCCTGAGGCAGGGCCTGAACTCATGAGATCATGACCTGTGCTGAAGTTGGACACTTAACTGACTGAGCCACCCAGGCGCCCCTACTTCTTATGAGTTTCTTAAGTCACATTTGATGGTTGAAGCAAAAATTATAGCACCATCTGATATGATTCTGCTCAAGACATTTACAGAAAATATATAAAATAACTATACTATAAAAGTAGAGAGGGCATAGGGGCCTAAATGAAAGTAAGGTTGCAGTTTCCCTCGAAGTGAAAAAATGTTGATACCAGTAGACCGTGATAATTTATGTATGTTTGTTGTAATACCAAGAGCAACTACTAAGAAAATTCTACAAAGCAATATACTCAAAACAATATAAATAATTCAAGATTGAGTTATTTGAAAAGTTCAAAATAACTCCCAGGAAAATAAGAAAAGACAAAAAGGAACAAAAAAGAGAGGAAACAAGCAGAAAACAAGTAAATAAATTGGCAGAATTAAGCCCCAACATATAATTACCTGATAGTATATTACCTTAACATATCAATTAAGTGAAGCAGACTGACATGGTAGATTAAAAACAAAATGATCCTACAAAATCAGTATATGAAAATCAGTTGCATTTCTATATACAAATAATGAATTATCAGAAAGAGAAATTAAGAAAACAATCCATTTACAATTCCATCAAAAAGAATAAAATACCTAGGAATAAATTTAACCAACGACGTGAAAGACCTGGACACTGAAAACTGTAAGATATTGATAAAGAAACTGAAGAAGGCACAAATTAATGTAAAGATATTCCATGCTCATGGATTAGAAGAATTAACATTTTTTTTTAAAAAATCCATACTACCCAAAGCAATATACAGATTCAATGTAATCTCTATAAAAATTCCAATGGCATCTTTCACAGAAATAGAACAAACAATCCTAAAATTTGTATGAAACCACGAAATATGTCAAATAGCCAAAGTAATCTTGGTTAAAAAAAAAAAAAGCTAGAGGCATCTCACTTCCTGATTTCAAACTTATTATGAAGCTACAATAATCAAAACATTATGGTATTAGCATAAAAACAGACATACAGACCAGTGAAACAGAACCAGGAGTGCATAAATAAACCCATGCATACATGGTCAACTAATATTTGATAAGAGAACCAAGACTACTCAATGGGGGAAAATACAGTCTCTTCAATAAATGGTGCTGGGAAAACTGGATAGCCATAGGCAAAAGAATAAAACTGGACCACTATCTTAGAGTATACACAAAAATTAACTCAAAATGGTTAGAGTTGAATATAAGACCTGAAACTATAAAAGTCTTAGAAGAAATCAAAGGCAGTAAGCTCCTGGACATCATTCTTGGCAATGATTTTTTGGATATGATACCAAAGCAAAACTAAACAAGTAGGACTACATCAAACTAAAAAGCTTCTGTTCAACAAAGGAAACCATCAACAAAATAAAAAGCTATCTACCAAATGGGAGTAAATATCTACAAATCACATATCAATATCCAAAATATATAAAGAACTCATACAACTCAATAGTAAAATAAACAAACAAAAACACATTAGATTAAAAAATGGAATCAGGGGATCTGAATAGATATTTTCAAAAGAAGATCTATAGATGGCTAACTGGTACATCACTAATTATCAAATAAATGTAAATCAGAACCACAATGAGATATCATCTTACACCTATCAGAATAGCTATTACCAAAAAGACAAGAAATAACAAGTGTTAGTGAGGATGTGGAGAAAAGGGGGCCCTTGTACACTGTTGGTGGGCCTGTATATTAGCACAGCCACTATGGAAAACAGTATGGAGTTCTTCCAAGAATTAAAAATAGAATTTCCATATGGTCCAGAAATTCCACTCCTGGGTATTTATCCAAAGGAAACAAAACACTAACTTGAAAGATGTATGCACTCCATGTTCATTGCAGGAATATTTATAATAAAGAAGATGTGGAAGCAACCTAAGTGTCTGCTATGGATGAATAGATTAAAAGAAAATACATACACAAACATACACACTCTGGAATATCATTCAGCCATAAAAAAGAAAGAAATCTTGCCGTTTGCAGTAACATGAATTGACATGAAAGGCAGTACACTGAGTAATATTTCAGACAAGTACTGTATGATATCCCTTAAATACAAACAAAACAAAAGAAAACAACAAAAAACAAAAAACACCAAACTCTCAGATACGGAGAAAAGACTGGCAGTTATTGGAGGTAGGGGTTGGGTTGTAGGAGTTGGGTGGAATCAGTGAAGGTTGTCAAAGGTCAAATTTCCACTTATAAAATAAGTAAGACCTAGGGAATATAGTGTACATCATTGTGACTATAGTTAATAAATTGTGTATTTGAAAGTTACTAAGAGAAATTTTTAAAGTTATCACAAGAAAAACATTTTTGCAACTGTGTGTGGTGATTCATATCAACTAGACTTATTGTAGAGATCATTTGACAAGATATATAAATATTGAATCAATATTTTGCACACCTAAAACTAATGTCAATTATAGCTCAATTAAAGGAAAAAAGAAAATGACCTAACAATATGCTATCTACAAATAAACTACTTAAAGTACAATGACATATTTAAGTTCAAAACAAAAGGATGGAAATAGAATATGCAAATATTAGATTTTTTTAAAAAGCAGGAGTGACCATATTAATATGAGACAAAGTAAATTTCAGAGCAAAGAAAATTATTGGAGACCAATAAAGACATTACATAATGATAAAAAAATCAATCCAGGTAGAAGACCAGAATTCTAAATGTGTGCATACCAAACCAAAGAGCCTCAAAAATACAGAAAGCAAAACCTAATAGAACTGGAAAAGGAGATAAATTTATCCAAAATTATAGTTGGAGATCTTAATACACTCTTCTCTTGGGATTTGATAGAATCATCAAACAGAAAATAAGCAAGGATATAGAACTCAACAACACAATCAACCAACAATATCTTTTTTTTTCAACCAACAATATCTAGTTGACAAATATAGAACATTTCACTCAACAAGAATGCACATGTTTTTCCAGAGTCCATAGAGCATGCCCCAAGAAAGACCATATCCAAGACCATAAAACAAACCTTAGCAAACTTAAAAGAACTGAAATTATACTATATGTGTATGTGTGTGTGTGTGTGTGTGTGTGTGTGTGTGTGTGTGTGTGTTTACCACAGTGGAATCAAATCAATAACAGAAAGACAAAATTTCCAAACACTTCCCAATTAATTAAAACACTTCTAAGTAATTCATGGTCTCAAGATATGTCAAAGGCAATTTTTTTTAAGTTTATTTATTTTAAGAGAGACAAAGAAAGCACAAGCTAGGGAAGGTTGGAGAGAGAGGTAGAATCCCAAGGAGGCTCCACATGGTCAGTGCACAGAGCCCAAAGCAGGGCTCAAATCCACAAAACCATGAGATCATGACCTGAGCTGAAATCAAGAGTTGGACACTTTAACCGACTGAGCCACCCAGGCACCCCTCAGAGACAATTTTTAAAACTACATATAATTCAATTAAAATGAAAACACACATATCAAAATTTGCAGGATTCAGTTAAAGCAGTGCTGAGAATTACACTAAATGCATACCTTAGAAAAGAGGAAGAATATCAAATCAATAATCTAAGTTCTGACTTCAAGAAACTAGAAAAAAGGAGCAAAGTAAGCTCAAAGAAAAGTGAAGGAAGAAATAATAATGATGATTTATTAAATAATAAAAATAATAAGCCAGAAAAAATTGAAAACAAAGAAAATGGAGGAAACCAAACAGCTAGTTCCTCAAAAAAGAAATCAATACAATTTAAAAACTACTAGTAAGACTGACTACACATAACCAACATTCAACTAAGATAAATAGAAAACCAAAAGAGTCCTATAACTACTAAATACATTGAATTTGTAACACAAAATCTCTCAAAATAATCTCCAAGCCTAGGTATTTTCACTAGAGAATAATACCAAACATTTAAAGAATTAACCCCAATTTTACTCAATCTCTCCCAGAAAACAGAAGAAGAAACACTTCTCAGTTCACTTTATGAAGCTAATAATACCCCAATATCAGAACCAAAGACAATACAAATAAAAATTTAACTCAAAATAGAACTGTACTTAAATACAAAATGTATAACTATATAATTTTTAGAAAAAAAAATTTAAAAATTAAGATCCAGGGTTAGGCAAAGAGTTCTAAGGAGTGATACCAAAAGCACAATCAATAAAGAAAAAATGATAAACTGGACTCTGAAAAATCCTGTAAAGAGGGTCAAATGTCAAGCTATAGACTAGAAGAAATAATTTGACAAAAGAGTAGTATCTAGAATACATAAGAATACCACAATGAGATATCACTACAAAATTATCAGAATGGCTTAAAAAAAAAAGAACAAGATGCGCTAATAATGATGTGAAGATACAGAATGTAAAATGTTACAACCCCTCTGGGAAACAGTTTGGGATATTCTTATAAAACTAAATTTTGAACTACCATAGAGTCCCTCTAACTGCACTTTTGGGCAGAGAAATGAAAACATGTTCACAGAAAAACACGTATATAAATGTTTATAACTGCTTTAATCATAATAGCCACCAACTGGAAACCCAGATGTCCTTCAATAAGTGAATGGCTAAACACACTGTGGTACTTCCATACCATGGAATATTGCCCAACAATTAAAAAAAATACTGATACTTACAACAACTTGGATGAATCTTCAGAGAAGAAAAAAGCAAATCCCAAAAGGTTACATACTGTATGATTTCATTTATATAACATTCCTAACATGGCCAAATTACTAAAGTGAAAAACAAATTAGTGATAGAAATCAGGGATGGGGTGGGAGAATTGGAAGGAGAGGATGTGGTTATAAGGGGGGAATGTGAGGAATCTTGGTGGTAACTGAAACACTCTGTACTTTGAGAATATCAATGTCAGTATCTTGGTTGTGATATTACACCATAATTTTGTAGGACATTACTTTTGGGGGAAATTGAATGAAGAGTACATGGGGTTTTTATGTATTATTTCCTGCAACTACAATTAAATCTGTATCTCATGGAAGCAACAACCTAAGTATCAAAATAAAAAATTAAATTAAAATGGAATGACACTAAAGCATAATTTGAGAGGAAATTTATAGCATTACAGACATGTATTAGAAAAGAAGTTCTCAAATCAATAACTTCAGTTTCCACCTTAAAAAAATAGAAAAAAAAAGATCAAATTAACTCAAAGCAGAAGAAAAAAATAAAAAGATATAAGCAGGAATCAATAAAACTCACGTTAGGAAAACAATATAAGAAAGCTCTGCAGCCAAAAATTGTTTCTTGTGAAAATCAATACAACTGATCAAAAAGAGAGAGGGGGGAAAACAAATATTGCCAATATCAAGAATTCAAGATAGGACATTAATAGTTCTCTCACAGACATTAAAAATATGCCAATAAACTGGACATTGTGGGTTTTCACAATCATTATTCATTTCAAAATAAATCAACTTTATTTGGTCATATTTCACTTACCTGAATATTTAAGGAAAAGTAATTGGTATTAATACAACAAATACTGAACCAAAAGTTAAGGATACATTCGTATAGCACCTGTTCTTGTCCCAATAGCCAAGATTTTCTGAACTGGATCAAAGGCTAATGCTGTGGGCTGATAAGGAAAACCATGCCGAACTGTCTGAAAGAGAGCAGATAGTAAAAATAATCACCAGGAAAATAAAAATTAAAATCACAAGATACCACTATCCAACTACCATAATGACTAAAATAAGTATTTTAATTAAAAAAATTACCATATGTTGGTAGGAGTGTAAAATGACACAAGCACTATCTGTCCTATGACCTATATTTCACTCCTATTTATGTATCCAAGAAAATAAGAGCATATGGCCACATAATTTGTGTAAGTATGCCCCTAATAGCTTTATACATAACAACCTGGAAAAAGTGCTAGTGTCCAACAAGAGAATCAAAAAACAAAAATGTGGTATACTCCTACAATAAACTACTACTCAACAGTAAAAGATAAAAACTAGTAACAGATGCAACAACATGGATGATTCTCAAAAACATTATGCTAAATAAAAGCAGCAATACACAAAACAGTGCATATAGTATGATTATATTTATATTAAAATTTGAACAAGCAAAACTAATCTATGGTTAAAAAAATCAGAGCAGTGATTGACTTGAGAAGAACTCACTGGATGAGGGTATGAGGGAACTTTATTGAGTCAAGGTAATATTCTATATTTTGATAGAAGTTTGGATTACACAAGTGTATACATTGGTCAAAACTCATCAAATTGTACAATAAAGTTTATGATTTTTCTGTATGTAAACTGAATGTCAAAAAAAGAAAAAAGTATTATTAACAAATATTTAACTCTAGTTAATGATATGCACACTGAGGTTTTAAGAGGTAAAGTGTACTGACACCTGCAATTTAATTCGAAAGGCATCCAAAGAAGTAATATGGTTAGACAGATGGATAGACATATATGATAAAGCAAATATAGCAAAATGGTAACTGTCAAATCTAGGTGGTGAGAATGTATGTTAGGTGTGTGTATACATGAATGTTCACAATATAACTTTTTCAATTCCTCTGTATGTTTGAAAGCTTTCATAGTCACACAATGGAAAAAAATATATAGAGTTTATAATATCATAAAGATGATAAAACTAACATAAGGATATCCAATAATATACAGGAATTAATTTCAACATGAAATATAACTTTTCAAAGAAATAGAGGACCCACATAGGTCAGGGAAAGGGGATTCTAGAAGGAGCTTGGGAAGATAGTAGAGTAGGAAGACCTTGAGCTCACACCATCTCATGTTTACACCTAGATATCATCCACATCCAAGTAAATAAACCCTTATGATCTGAATAAAGTCAGAACAAATTCTACAACTAAAAATAGAAAAGAAGCTGCATCTCTGAATGGTTAGCAAGGACAGAAAGGCAGAAGGAGGCTGCCTGCAGGAGGGCAGGAGCTGTGCACTCAGGGAAGAGAAATGGGCCCTAGCACCAGGGAGCACCACAGTAGGGGGCGGGTACTAATCCTCATAATGTTTGGCTTTGAAAATCACAGGGGATGAATTCCCCTGGAGCCTGGAGCTTTAAAAGTCAGCTGACTCAGCACTGGGCTAGCCAGGAGGGCAAGTGATAGCTGGGTTGCTGCCCTTAGAAGAGGCAAAGAAGCAACATAAAAATGGCAATTAACACAACACAAGGGGCAAACAGAAAACAGATCTGTTCATGCTGATCTCAGAGTGTGTTAGATTACTTCTCTGAAAATGAGGGAGCTGGCAGGCATCATTTTCCTCCCCCCATCATCCCCCGCCCCCACCCCAGCATAAACACAGGGTCATCTGCCAGAGGAAAGGCTGCATAGACCCTTGCTAACTAACCTGCTAGCAGTATGCCGTGCCCATGAGTTCTCCTGGGGATTTGCCCACTCCAACCCTGCTAGCCTTGGCCCTGGGTTCAGAGCCAATTTTGTTAAAGCTGCCCATGAAAAATTATTAGAATAAAGGAGTTCAGTAAGTTTTCAAAATTAGTTGTACAAATATAATATTTCTATATACTAGTAATGTACTATCCAAAAATGAAATTAAGAAAACAATTTCATTTATAATAGCATCCAAATGAATAAAATACTCAGGAATAAAATGAAGAGAAGTGCAAAACTTACATGCTATAACTACAAAACATTGTTGAAAAAAATTAAAGACAAATAAAAGGAAAGCCATCCCATATCATGGATTAAAAGACTTAATATTGATAAAGTGACAATACTCCCCAAATTCATCTCCAGAGTCAATGCCATCCCTATCAAAATCCCATCTGACATTTTTTGCAAAGTTCAACAAATTGATCCTAAGATTCCTATGGATATTCAATGATCCAGAATACCAAAAAGATCTTGAAGAAGAAAGTTGGAGGATTCACATTTTCTGTTTTCAAAACTTACACAAATCTACAGTAATTGAGCAATGAGATACTAGCATAAGGACAGACAGATCAGTGGAACAGAACTGAGATTCCATAAACAACTCCTCACATTTTTAGTCAATTTATTTTTAATCAGGGTTCCAAGACAATTCAACAATGAATGAAAGAAGAGTCCTTCAACAAATGGTGCTGCAACAACTGATACCCACATGTAAAAGAATTAAGTTGAACCCTTTACTTACTTTATTCCAATATTAACTCAAAATAGATTACAGACCTAAATGCAAGAGCCAAAACTATAAAGATCTTAGAAGAAGAAAACGTATGCTTAAATCTTAGTGAACTGGGATTAGGCAATTAAATCTGACATTAAAAGCACAAGCAACAAAATTAAAAAGATAAACTGAACTTTGTGAGAACTAAAAACTGTTATGCTGTAAAGGATACTATCAAGAAAGTAAAAAGACACCCCACAGAATGGGAGAAAATATTTGCAAGTCATACAAGTCATATATCTGATAAGGAATTTATATCCAGAGTATATAAATGACTCTCACAACTCAATAATAAAAATGGGCAAAGGATCTTAATAGTCACTTATCCAAAGAATATATACAAATGAGCAATAAGCACATGATGACATGTTCAACAGCATTAGTAAATCACATCCACAACGGGATACAATTGTATAGCCACTAGGATGACTATAATAAAAAAGATAGATGCCATCACATGCTGATAAAGATGTTGGAGAAATTGGAGGTCTAATACTTTGCTGGTGGGAATATAAAACCATGTATAAAATCTTTGGAAAATAGCTTGGCAGGTCCTCAAAGTGTGAAATATAGAGTTACCTATGACCCAATGATTCTGCTCCTGGGTATATAACTAAGAGCAATGAAAAATAAATGCACCAAAACTTCAATACAAATGTTCACAGCAGCATTATTCAGAATAGCCAAAAAGTACAAACAACTCAAATATCCATCAACTGATGAATGGATAAATGAAATGCAGTATGTCCATACAATGGAATATTACTCATTAATAAAAAAAGAATGAAGTACACATACATGCAACACAGGATGTACCTTGAAAACGTTATGCTAAATGAAAGAAGCCAGTCATATATTATATGATTCCATTTAATGGAATGTACAGAATAGAAAAATCTGTGGAGTATGTGGTTGATTTCAAAAGAATGAAGGCTATCAATAGAATGACATAAATTCAGTAAAAATAAATGAAGCAAGAGAAAAATGTAGAACAGAGTCTAGAACAAACATGTCAAGGTAAAAAATTCTCAATTTTAGTGCCAGGTAGGATTGTTGAAATACTATAGTTTATGCTCAGTTGGTGAAATAAGATGGCAGTAAAGCTGATCAATAAGAAAATGAGGTTTTTAAATACATAATTTTTCTTTGTTTTTTCTTGCAAGATTTTATTTAAATTCAAGTTAGTTAACATATAGTGTAGTATCAGTTTCAGAAGTAGAATTTAGTGATTCATCACTTACATATAACACCCCGTGCTCATCACAACAAATGAATTTTTCTTAATGTTATTTTGTTTGTTTTCTTTTTTTCACTCTCTGTATTAGTCTGTTCAGGCTGCTATAACAAAATAACATAAACTGGTGGCTTAAGCAAGATATTTATTTCTCACAGTTCTGGGAGCTGGAAGTCAAGATCAAGTTACCAGGTATTCAGTTCCTTCCTAGCTTGCAGATGGCCACCTTCTCACTGAATCTTCATATGATGCGGGGAGGAAGTCTCTATTCTTAAAAAAAACCACTAATCCCATCATGAAGGCTTCACCCTTATGGTGTCATCTAACCCTAATTAACTCCCAAAGGCCCCCTCTCCAAATACCATCACACTGGGGGCTAGAGTTTCAAAATATGAATTTTAGGGGGACACAATTCATTTCATAGCACTCACCCTTGAAATTACTACAAGGGATGAGGTGAGGTAGCCAACTATATCAATAGCTCTTGAAGCAAAAGATACTTGAAGCAAAGAAAGATATAATAGAGAGAACTGGTTATGAATACGTGGAAAGATTGGTCATATTACCCTAAGTTAAGAAAGCTGCTACCACCTTTGAGATGAAAGAAACCTGTATTCACTGCTGACAGTGCAAGAGTTATTACCAGAAGCAAATGACTTTTACTTTCTTTGTATCTTTTAATCCAGTCTAAGTGCCTCCCATTGGCAGAATATAAGCATAACATCTTAGCTTTAGCTTTAGTTTAGTTTGAATTTCAATTTCCTCAGTATATAAATGAGAACACAGAAGGACCATTGTGGAACTGAGAGCAGTATGAAACAAAGTAGAATTCACATTTGGCCTGATGGACTAAGCTTAATACTACTATAATATTTCAAAACAGCCTTAAAACCTCCTGTGACAGAGACTGCCTGTTGCTCCTTAATATCTTCTTTTCCCCTTTTTCTATAGTAATAAAATTTTGAGCCCAGCACATAGCAATCCAATTCACACTATATTCCGAGCCCCCACAGCAGGCTAGATTAGAATCTGAACAAAGGAATGACAGAAGTGATATGAAGCCTTAAAAGTAAGGCAAATACTACTATTTTTTTTCTCACCTTCCTCCTGATTGGAAAATGTACTCAATGGCAGGTTTTGGATCAACCATCTTAGAACATGAGGTAGAAGCCATAGGTTAAGGATAGCAGAGTAACAAGATAGAAAGGTCTCTCATAAAAGCAAAGAGGCTTGTTAGGCTCTAGATAACATAAAGCCATTGAATCAGTCCTGGGTTGCTTAAACTTGGACAGATTTTATGAAAGACAAATTTTGTATCGTGTAAGCCACAATTGTTATGGCCTACATCCTAACTGGCATCCTAAAAACCACAACCATTCCTAAAAGCAAGTAAATATTTATTAGACCACCAAGTTAATTTATGAGGAATGTTGCCTAGTATTGGTCATTAGTGTGAAAAATGAAAGAAATTAAATGGCTTTTGATTCTGCACTAAAAGGACTCCAGCTCACTACCATATTGGTGATTCATCCCTATATGTATCATTTCCATATACTACTGATAGGCCAAAGCTATCATTTCCATAATCTGAGCACAGAACTCCTAGAATCATGTACCAGATTTCATCTAATGACACAAATGTGACTGTTAGAAATTCCCAGATACAGGTGTCCCATACTTTTGAAAGTTGATGTGTGCCACTTTACTTTTATAAAAGACCTACATTAGTACCTGTTTTTACCAAGCAAAAGAAATGTAAAAAGGATTTTGGTTTTACAAAAAAAGGCAACAAGTGAAAATAGAGTTGGTGATTGTTTTGTAGCTGGCCATTACAGAGGCAGCACATGCCTCAAGCATCAAGAGTGGCACCACCAAGCACCTTCTCTGGGAACTACACTCAGCATCTCAGCATCAAGCTGCCATAGCTTTAAACTGTGTCTGTGAGCATATGTGCTTTATCTCAATTTATTTTGTGAATCTGTTACCAAGATGTGTCCTAAGGTATTAGAAAAGTCTAGGAGAGGTTGTATTTTGGGTCTGGGAATGCTCAAAAACTTTTCCACATAAATTAATAGTAGTTGCTTCTTTGCTTTATGTCATTTAGGTTTATGAAAGATTTCATAGGAACACTCTACTTTCAGATAGTATAAGAAACTTGCTAGAAAAAATAACATAGCTTACAAAAGATAGAATACTACAATTGTGCAAATTTGTTATATAAAAATTCTTTTGGATAAAAAATTTGCTTATAAAGATTTATGATTATATAATACATGTTTATTTTGATTAAGTACATTTGACTGGTTTGGTCTATAAATGTTACACTCTGGAGAAGAGGTATAGTAAGGTAAATCATTCCTGATTTTGAATCCAGAAATTGGAAATTAACTGCAGTCTCAGAATTTGTTCAATAAGTTTAAATAATTTGAGATAAGAAATCTTGTTACTCTCCTACAAAAAAGGACTTTCACATGGACACAATATATTTTGGTAAGCAAAAGCCAAACTACTATTGTAACAGTGGAGCAACTCTCACCAGTGGTAAAATTCCCTCAATTTCAATATTTGGTTGAAACTTTATCAAGTAAATTTGATGTCACCGTGGACCACTGAAAGTATTGCTTAATAATTTCCTGCCAACTTGGATGAAGGAAAAGACTAAGTAAGAGGACTATGATAGGCATATGACACCATCGAGTAGCATAATGGTAACAAATTTAACATGTTCCTATGAAATCCCATTATAATGTGATAAAAAGGTAAAATTGCTCTAAATGGTAAAGTACCTGTTCCTGGGAATGCCATTGGCAACTGAGGTATTGGTACCAGTTCTCAGTAAGACTTTTAAATTTCTTGAAAGAATGAGAAAACTATCGCGTTCAAAGATCTAAAGGCAGTTGATATTAAAATTAAAGAAGAATAAGGCATTAATACACCTCCATTTTATAAGATATTTGGAAGTTGACATAATAGAAATGGAATGCTTACTTATTAATATTCTGAAATTTTATATCCTTTTTTCTTTTATTATTTTAGTTTTATTTTTATAACACTCAATCATGCACCCAGTTTAACAAATCAGACAAATCTAAAGGATTTCTGAAAATTATAAATAATTTGTCTCCTTACCTCTCTTATTTCCTACTTCCCAGAGGGAACCACTTGTCACTATTTCTGCTATTTATTTTGGTATTTTTCCTAATGTGTCTCAAAAGAACATTTTTATATTGCTACTTACTGACTTTTCAGGAAAAACAATTTTCTCTTTTTCACCCATCCCCTCATTACACATACAAGTATCCTTGCCATATACCCAAACTTCCAATAAATCAAAACCATCAGTGTTAACACCTTATTGATATTAATCTCTTATTTTGCCTCACAGATGTTTTTGTTCTCTAAGGTTACCTTCTTTTTTAAGTTTCATTTATTTAGTTTTTACATTCTGGTCACTAATTCATCCCCAAACCCTTTCCCCAATTGCTCAAATCATCTTTCAATATGTTGAACACATCAGGTATATACCTAAACATATCAGGTATATATACCTGAGGAAGGAGAGTGAGTGAAGGAGGGAGGGAAAGAGGGAGCGTGAGTAACAGAGAGGGAAAGAGAAAGAAAAGGAGGGACTATTTATATAAAATTTGAAAATTCCAAGTAACAAAAAAATCAAATCAGCTGTTGCCAGGATCCAGAGGCAGAAAGAGGAAAAAGGATGCTATGAAGAACCACAAGTAATGAAAATGTTCTCTATTTTTATTGTGATAGTGATTCACAGGAAACTCATCATATTGCACAATATATATAATTGCAGATTGTTTTAAACATTTTAAAGTAAATACTTATGAATATAGGTGCAAAATACTAAATAAAATACTAGTAGGTTAAAACCAGTAAAATATTCTGACAATGAAAAGCCATGACTAAATAAAGTTTATTCTAGAAATGTAAGTATAGGTGCTGAATATATATATTATATGTAATATATATACCTCATATTCCATTTGTTACTAATAAATTTCATCCTTTGCCTTTCCTTAACTTAGATTTTCAACTTTTCAGGGCTTAGTCTTGAAACTACAGGCACTTCTAACTGCTCACAAAATAAGCCTTGGCAACATACAGATATAGAAAAGCAAATAATATTCTTCAGCATATAAATGTCTTTGCAAATGTTAGTTCTAAAAAGGAGTCTGTACTCTATAGATTGCTGCTATCTCTTGTGAATATAGTCTTGAGTTTCTAAGGAGTATATGTAATTCTGACTGGTTGTTTTACTTAATAATGTGTTGCCCTGATATGATATTTAAGTTGGCATAGCATTTTCAGAAAAATATAAATACATGTGAGTGTTTTTTACAAAGCCAGAAGAGGATCATTGGTATGTTTTCTTTTCTCTCATATGCATGGAAGAGAAAATAAAATTTTAAAGTATGTCTCTGTTAGATTTAGAATTTGACTGCTTAATCTCATTTAAATCCACAAAAAAAACAGCTCAATATCATGATATGTATTGACATTCATTAACTCAACAAATTAAAAGATAAAACCTCATGATTATATCAATAAATTCTGGGAAGGCATTTGAGAAAATTCAAAAGTCAATCCAAGTAAACATCTTATGTAAAACAGGATTAGAAGAAAATTACTTAAAGATGATAAATATTAAGAGTAATGAAAATAACAACAAACACGATACTAAACAGCAAAAAGCTATAGTCATTCCTATTAAAATCAGGGAGAAGACACAAATGTCCATTTTGTCCATTATTATTCAGCTTTGTTTTATTGACGTAAGCTAATTCAGTAAGAAAGGAAACTGAAATGATGCACATAAATACAGGAAATTTAAGAAAAAAAGAGTTACTAAAATATTTTAGAAATAAAATATGGTACGAAATAAAATGTGTTAAGTTTTCTAGACACAAGGTAAATAAACAATAATCAGTAACTTCTATTAGCAATGACCAATTATCAGTAAAATTAGGGGGAAATCACCATTTATATCTTTAGTTGTTAATTTGAGTTTGTCAAATATGTTAAAAGTCTAAAAACAAATGTTTTATTCAACAGCATTGGTTAATATCTTTCCTAATATATAAAATGGTTATTCAAAATATTTTTCACTAGACTGAATTTAATCTTATCAGTAGCAGGATTATATTCATATATATCAAGGTTTATTTAATACCACAGAAGTTAGAGCACAACTGTTAGAATTCCATTAGATATACAGAGCTGATGTAATTAGTCTGTGTTGTAGCTTTGACAACAAAATCCCATGAGAATTTAGTATTCAAGAAGCAATTATTTGTTTATATACCTCAAAAACTTTTTCACCATTGTTCTATGATTCAAGCTACTAAAAGCATCTCTTTTCAAAGTATCTACAAAAACCTAATAGTGGAAAAACTATACAAAGTGATAAACAAATGCCCTAATTATTATCATTTTTCAAAAATAAAATATTCATCTACTTATCTCTCAAATCCCAGGTCAAGGCCTTACTCCTACATGAAATGCTTTCTAAAATACTAAGCCAACACCACAGTTTAACACTTCTTAAAAATTACTGAAGAAAGATTTTTACCCTTTGGTTTCCCCAAGTAAGTCCTGAGCTCCTTCATGAGCAGGAACCCTGCCTTTAATTTGTCCCCTTCACTTAGCTAGTTAAGTGCTATGATTATTTAGGTATTTTTAAGTTAATGAATATGATTTATGCATATAAGGAGTATTCCCCTCAAAACCTATTGTCTTATATTTTTAAATAAAGATGAATATTACCAAATATTTTGTAAATATTGAAATAGAATGCTTATCTAGAATAATGAACTCTCTCAACTTTAATAGTAATGAAAGCACATTTGAAATTTATTTTTAAGTTCAAAAGCTATCATTCTCACCCTTTTCCCTCTGAGCACCTTAGTGATTATTGTAACTATATGCAACCGAGTTATATAATGCTAAGGCATTAGAACAGAACAAGTACCCACATTTGGATAATATCTTTAATGCATACAATTATTTAGTTAATATGTTATAGATACTAGGGGATCACTAAGTCTAATGTAAAAGTATGTTATTCTTTACCACCTAATTGTGTTTCTTCCTATCATATTATATAACAAACCACTTGAATTCAGAGATTGTTGTTTCAAGCTTAAGAGACTTATAGGCATTCAAAAAACTACTGACTTTTATTGCAACAGTTTAATACATATAGTAACTTTGATTCTATAGTCTGATTGTTAATCTTATCAATGCATGTTGATAGTTGAGATAATGCATATAAATATGCTTTATACACTGAGCTTAACTATAAACAGCTTATAAGTTTGTGGTTCTTAAACTTCACAGAAAAGTGTCCTTTCAAAATATGAGGAAATCAAGTTCAAATTAAATGCATTTACTTTCTCTAATATTATCTCATTATCCTCATACTATCACCTTCTCTCATACTGTCATGTAGGTATGTTAAAATAGACCCTCAAAAAATACACCATATAATCTATGAACAGCTCCAATTCTCACTAGTGAAAAGTATAGAGATATATACACAAATATGTACTGACAAAAGTAATATGAATACTAGCACACTAATAACATGCACCAAACATGGGTATACCCCAAAGGGTATCCAATTCTATCATCTTTATTATTCAGTAAGGACACAGAACTAAAGGATAGAACAGTCTTTAATGTGGCCAGATTGTTCTCTTCAGAGTTCTTCAACTGTTGTTTTTTTTTTTTTCTTTCCATCCCTAGGACTCAATTTTATCTTCTTAGGTGATTTTATCATCTGGCTAATACATTTTTCTCTCTACTCAGAACCCTATTAACAGCCTTATGTCTTTAATATCCTTGCTTCAATCTAACATACAACTTGAGTACATCATTCTTCCTTCAATCTCAACTCATCTGACCACCACCAATTAATATCATCAGCCTCAAATGAACACAGCCTCATCATCATACACTTCTAGACCTCTTTCAGAACTCCAATTTGCCATTTTCTTTGTTCACTCAAAGTATCTTTCCTTGTCATCACTTCCATTCCATCTTTCTTACTATCTCAGTACTTCTACTTAAACCTGTCTACCTATCGGAAACATTTATTTTCTTTCTGGCTACACTAGCCTCTATTCCTAATTTATTTATCATCTCAATACATTGCACATTAATTCTGTATCATGCTTGAAAGAAATATGTACATTCTTTATTGTATCTATTTTATATGTCTATACATATAACAAATTTCTGTGAATATAAAGATCTTTTCTCACTGATATAAAACAAATATTAAAATTAGTAGTCACAGAAAAATAATTTGGCCATGGAGCAAAATAAAAATCACATTTTAAGATTTTAATTAATCTCTCTACACCCAACATGGGGCTCAAACTTACAACCCCGAGATCAAGGGTCACATGCAGCACTGATTGAGCCAGCAGGCATTCCAAAATAAAAATCACTTTTAAATGAAAAGAAAAATCTTGTGAAGCAAAATTATAGCAGCATGACACAGAATAATGAATACTGTGCTAGGAATCAGGAGAGCTAGTTCAGGTCTCAGCTCTGTCACCATCTAACCTGGACATATTACTTAAGCTCTCAATTTCTTCATCTACAAAATAAAGAGAATGAACTAAATTATGTCAAGGTCCTTTTCAATTCCATTATACTCCTAATATAAATACTTGCATTAGAAACCATGGAAGACCTAAAAACACATGACAGGTAGTTCTGCATTTCTCACTAAGAATATATTCCTTAAAAGAAACAAATAATAGCGTTATGTTCCCTGATTCAAAAGGACTAATTATCTAACTAGTTATGGTGTTAGACTATTAAAGATGATTCAGTGTTTATTTAGTTTGATTCCCTTGTGAGCTACATACTTGCATGTCAAACAGTCCACTGAGATATCTGGTACTATTGTTATTTCTATAAGTATAAATAGCCTTTAAGTATTTGAGGGCCACCTCTCTTCTTCAGATGCCAACTTCTTAAATCTCCAGTAATAGGGAGGGTGGACATTTTGAACCTCCATTACAAATAAAATAAGATCTAAATTTACAATCTACTTGCAGAACAGCATTTTGCAATGTCTTTCACAGTCTATTTACTGTCAGTTGTGAAGAACTGGAAAATGACAGTTTTCCTCTTGCTACATTGAAACAAAAAATGAAGACTATAGACATATAATCATTGTCCCCAAGGCTGCTGTCACCACCATTTTTTCACTATGTACAAGGTACAATGAAAAATACTTTACGTGGATTATTTCATTTAATATTCATTTATTTCTATACCCCCATGAGATAGGTGGAGTCATTACAGATGCAGTTAAGCCTTAGTAAATTTAATCAACTTGTCTAAGGTCACCAAACTAGTGAATACACAGTTTGATAGCTTTGGAAGTGAGAGCTATGTAACCTTTCAGTACTCTAATCTTCTCTCAAGATGAAAGAATATAACCTCCCGATTTTCACGATATGAATTTTTAAAATTTATTTATAAAATATAATTTATTGTCAAATTGGCTAACATACAGTGTATACTGTGTGCTCTTGGTTTTGGGGGTAGATTCCTGAGATTCATTGCTTACACACAATACCCAGTGCTCATCCCAGCAAGTGCCTTCCTCAATGCCCATCACCCATTTTCCCCTCTCCCCCACCCCCCTATCAATCCTCAGTTTGTTCTCTGTATTTAAGAGTCTCTTATTTTTTGCTTCCTCCCATCTCTGATTGTAACTATTTTTCCCCTTCCTTTCCCCCATTGTCTTCTGTTAAGTTTCTCAAGTTCCACATGAGTGAAAACATATGATATGTCTCTCTCTGACTGAGGGTATTCGCATAATACCCTCAAGTTCCATCCACGTTACTGCAAATAGCATGATTTAATTCTTTCTCATTGCCAAGTGGTATTCCATTGTCTATGCAAACCACATCTTCTTTATCCATTCATCAGCTGATGGACATTTAGGCTCTAGGAATAAACCTAACCAAAGATGTAAAAGATCTGTATGCTGAAAACTATAGAAAGCTTATGAAGGAAATTGAAGAAGACACAAAGAAATGGAAAAACATTCCATGCTCATGGAGTGGATGAATAAATATTGTTAAAATGTCAATACTACCCAAATCAATCTACACATTCAGTGCAATCCCAATCAAAATTACACTGGCATTCTTCTCAAAGCTAGAACAATCCTAAAATTTGTATGGAACCACAAAAGACCCCAAATAGCCAAAGTAATGTTGAAAAAGAAAACCAAAGTGGGAGGCATCACAATCCCAGGCTTTAGCCTCTACTGCATGATATGAATTTAAAACCAGAGCCAGATAGAAGTGGCTTTCAAAGGATTATAAGAAATAATAAAGCTTCAAATTAGGGTAGAATCAAGATCAGTCACTGAGTTAGAGCAGCCACAAAGACAATAACCAGTAACCAAATGCTTCTCCTAACTTTACTAAGTGGTATGAGTAAGATCAAGTGATCCTTATGCCTCCTCATGCTTCAATTAGAAAACAGTAAGATTGTATCAAAAAAGGAGAAGCAGTAGTTATCTCTCATCTCTGAGTCACAGAGTATGGAAAAAAAAAATGACATTACAGACCAGTAAAATACTTTTTTACCTCCTTCTCCCCAGGGCCATTCTAGAAAGTTAGGCTAAGAAAAAACTGATCAACAAAAGGCTTTACAGTTCTTATGGCTTTATAATTCAAGGTACTTATAAAGATCAAAAGCATTAATTTATTAATTTTCCTGGAATGTGCAAAAACAGTTCATTTTGCAAATATAGGGCAAGAAAAAATGAGACCATGGATGATGGCAAAAGTGTAGTTGTTCAGGATACAGTAAAAATGGACACAAGAACTCAGAAATTTATGATTAAGAATGGGAAGAGTGCCTGGGTGGCTCAATTGGTTAAGCATCAGACTCCTATTTTAGCTCAGGTCATGATCTTATGGTTCGTGGGATTGAGCTCCCCATCAGGCTCTGGGTTGACAGTGCAGAGCCTGCTTGGGATTCTCTCTTTCCCTCTCTCTACCCCTCCCCAACTCACATGCACAGGCATTCTCTCTCTCTCTCTCTCTCTCTCTCTGTCAAAATAAATAAACAAACATTAAAAACAAACAAAAAAAAAAAGAATGGGAGATAAGGTCTATGCTCAGAGAGAAAAGAAAAGATTGGCAGAGATTACAAAAGAAAAAAATGACAGGTTATTGGCCCTATGCTTTGTTAGGGCCACCTCCATGTCAAGTTGTTGTTGGTAATAGGCCTCAAAAGTCCATAAGGCAATAACTGAGAAGCAGGAAGCCACTTGAAGGAGCAAAATGTGAGCTATTTATTCTGTCTCTAAGAATTCTACTTTCCACAGTCAGGAGAAATATAAATGTTTTTTGGCTCCATATACTCACCAAATTTCCATTATTTTAGTCTGTTGACCCAAATTCAATTCTCAGAAGGACAACAAATAGTTTAATAACAGTGACAAAGAGTCAGAAAACAAAAACTTGAGAAAGACAATAGCTGGGAGAGGTATTTTATAAAATAATACATTGACTTAAATATCTTTTCACAGTGGGACAACTGTAATGAGTAGCAGTGCTTTTATTCCTAAAGGGGAAGAAGGTGTCAGTATAATAGAAGGAAAAAGTTGAAAAAGAGAAGACTAGAAGCTAAAGACCAACCTTATCTACTGGAGGTATTTTTCATGTTGGAAAACACTAATCCCCAAGGTGATATTTAAAGATATTTGAATTAAACTTTAAAAAAAGAGAGAGAGAGATACTTGAAATACTTATTATCCCCAATTCTTTGGGTATTAGTAGCATAAAGCTATAGAAAAATAAACCTCAAGAACCCTTTAATGTGCAGACCTTTCACTGCTTTGATTAAATTTATTCCTAAATATTTTATTATTTCTGTTGTTATTTTAACTGGAATTGTGTTTTTAATATATTTTTTGGATAGCTTCTCGTTAGTGTAAAGAAATGCAACTGATTTTTAGATATTTATTTTTATGTTCTGCAACTTTACTGAATTTATTTAACAGTTTTTAGTAGAGTCTTCAGGGTTTTCTATGTGTAAGATCATATCATCTGCAAATAGAAACAATTAATTTTGCTCCTCCCTTTCAACTGGGATGCCTTTTATTTCTTTTTCTTGCCTAACTGCTTTGGCTATGACTGCCAGTACTATGTTGACTAGAAGTGGCAAGAGTAGACACCCTTGTCTTCTTTTAATCTTAGAGTGCTTTCTTCAGCTTTTCACCACTGAGTATAACATTATCTTTGGCTTATTACATATGGTTTATATTATGTTGAGGTACATTTCTTCCATACCTAATTTTTGAGTTTTTATCACAAAAAGATACTTAATTTTTCTAATACTTTTTGCATCTATTGAAATGATCATATAATTTTTATTTTTCATCTTGTAAATGTTTATATCTCATTTATTATTTTGTGTATGTTGACCATCCTTGCATCCCAGGGATAAATCTTACTTGCTCATGGTGTATAATCCTTTTAATGTACTGTTAAGTTCAACTTGCCATTATTTTGTTAATGACTTTTGACTCTATGTCCACCACCAGGGATACTGGTTTGTAGTTTTCTTAAAACATTGATGAAAGAAATCAAAGGCACAAACAAATGCTAAGATATCTTGTGTCCACGAACTGGAAGAAATAATGCCGTTTAAATGTTCATTCCATAAAAACAATCAACATATTCAAGGAAATTCCCCATCAAAATGCCAATGGCATTTTCATAAAAATAGAAAAATAACCCTAAAATTCATATGGAACTACAAAAAAACCCCAAATGGTCATGAGATCAATCCCATGCCAGGCTCATGCTGAGCGTGGAGACTGCGTGGGATTCTCTCTCTCCCTTTCTCTCTGTCCCTCCCCCACGTGCACTCTTTCTCTCTCAAAAATAAATAAACTTTTTAAAAAAAAGAAATATATACACTTTTAAAAAGTGTAATAAGAAAACCTAGGCCTACCACTTAATACATATGTTCTATAATAACATATTATAAATAAATAAATCAGTATGGTACTGGGGTACCATGGGGTACTGGGGTAAGAATAGACACAGATGAACAAAATAGAATTGACATCTCCAAAGCCAACTGAAGATAAGGTTTGGGGTCATTTTAATATATGATTTTTTGATTGAATGTAATATTTGATTTAAAACAATCAAAAACCATTCGGGAAGGAATTAATTATTCAATAATTAGAATTGAGGAAATGAAATAACTATTCAGAAAAATAATTTTAGATTTTCAGTCACATCATACTAAGTCTTGATGTTTAATTGAGTTCTAAGTCCTGGCTAAAATGTTTCAAAAGCCCCAGTGTGCTTCCTTCCCATCCTGGGGTTCTGTGATAGATGGCAAAATGGGCAGAAATTCTATCTCTCCAGCCAACAGGTAGAGTCTATATACCCACCTCCATCTTAACTGTGTGATTTTCTTTAACCAATAGGACATTAACACACATTTTCCAACAATTTGAAAAGTGCTATGCACTGGCGATTGATCTTTTGCTGTTCTTAGAATCTTAAGATCATCATGTAATTCAAGCCCAAGCTGGCCTACTGGAGGATGGAGCAGCCACAGCAAGAAAAACCAAGGTATCACAGCTAACAGCCAGCACAAACCACCAGACATGAGTGAGGCCATCCTAGATCATTCTACATGATCACAGCTGCCAGCCAACCCACCAGCTGATCCTAGACATGGGAGAGAGCCAAGTCTGTGTCTGTGGTCAGCTTGTGGGTCCAGACCAGAAAACTTGCCCAGCTAACTCACAGAATCATAAACAGAATAAATGATTATTTGTGGCATCAAAAAAAAAAAAAAGGAAAGGAAAAAAGAGGGAGGAAAGAAAGAAGGAAGGAAGGGAGGGAGGGAGGAAGAAGCAAGAAAGAAACAGGGGAAAGGAAAGGAAAGGAAAGGAAAGGAAAGGAAAGGAAAGGAAAGGAAAGGAAAAGAGAGGAGAAGAGTTTGTCAATAATAAGATTTTGTAGATAGAACTGCCTAATTTTACAGACAGGTCTGCCTTTGCTACTAGGCAAATCTGTCTGAAAAGACCCAAGAGAGTCTGAAAGAAACAAGTATTTAAGTGGTTGGAGGTTATTTTCAGATAAAGAAGCAGAAATTAAGAGTCAGAACTACTAGTAATAAATGACTTCGCAGTAGTGAGACAAATTACAAAAACTGCAAATTTGACCTGGTTTAGAGCTTAAGTTCTCAAATTAAACAGACCTGATTTTAAATCACAACTCTACACTTATTATTTATGTGACTTTAGGCAAATTATATAATCTTCCTAAACCTCAATTTTTTAAATCTGATTTACAAAAATAAGAATAGTTTTTACTTCACAGTATTGTTATGATGACAATCAAAAGAGATAATTCTAAATTGCTCTTCTCATTGCCTGACCAAAACTAAGTGCTCAATAAATGTTAACTATTATTATAATTTTTTTCTTTTATTATTTAAATATGATATGAAAAATTATACCAGGGTGCCTGGGTGGCTCAGTTGGTTAAGCGTCCAACTTCAGCTCAGATCATAATCTCACAGTTCGTGGGTTTGAGCCCTGCATCAGGCTCTCTGCTGTTAGAACAGTGTCTGCTTCAGATCCTCTGTCTCCCTCACTCTCTGCCCCTCCCTCACAAACTTTCTCTCTCAAAAATAAACATTAAAATATATACTTAGAAAATAATATTTAAACATTATAGCATTCATTTTTACTATCCTTGCTTTCATCTAGTTCTTAAAACCTACTTTTCTCTATGTTTAGACCTTCTCTTCCTGATAGTCTAATGATCTAGTCTAGTTAATGAGGCCTGTAGGTATGTTTATGTTTGTGTGTGTGATGAAACATGGAAAAAATGGAAAAAAAATATTGAAATGCCAAGTTAAGTTCTGTGGAATGACTGAAAGGCATTACTTGAACAGATCATTACTGGTAAGAATAGCTTATGTTCTACTTTATTCAACTGTCTTTCCCTAGGTTAGATAAAGCAGATGAGTTGATAATAATTAGGCCTCTGCTTCTAAATAAATTATTCTTAGGAGTAGAATAAGCCAATGAAAAAGAATCCTTCATTTTTTGTGTAACAACTTTAGGACTAGGAACAGAGCAGGTAACATTTATATTATATGGAATGGAATAGAATTATAAGACTAAATAAACACTGATCATATACTGAAGCTATTACAGTGACCATCATGCTAATTCAACGGACACTTTTAGACTGGACTTGATCCCTTTGCCTGACTCTAGAAAGAGATGTTTTGGACAGACACTGAAGAGCAAAGCCAAATCATGACTTAAAAGTCATCATCATTATAATTGCAAAGAATGTCTCCATCATGAATATAAAATATCCTAGAACCAAGAGTATAGATCAAGGCAAATGGGTAATTTATACCATTATTTCCTTCCTAAGCCACCCCCACCCCATTTTTAAAAAGCTTGAGGAAGGATATTAGCACTCAGTTGAGCAAGTAGCCAAACACACAATTGAAAAATTATATAAGACAAATGACCTAGTTTCTTCAACTATTAATAGCATGGAAGGAAAAGGAAGGGGAACTAGTATAAATTAAAAGAATCTTATGGAACATGTGCAAAGAAATAGAGTGCATGGCCTTGTATCATTATTCAAACAAATCTATTATAGAAACGCAATGGGACAATCATTGAGATAATCAGGGAAAACTGAACAAGGATTAGATATTAAATAATGTTTAGGGATTAGTACTAATTTTTCTGAGTGTGACAGTAGCACACAGTAGTGTGGCTTCTGCACCTTCAAAAGACACCCATTTGACTTATCTCTAAATTCTCTTCCAAGTCTAAAATCTTGTGATGATTTCAAATTATTTCCAAGAGATTCAATGATTTCCCAAGATTTGGAAGTCTTCAATTTGCATCTCAGTTGCCCTAGTCAAGTAGAATAATCTTGAATTCAATGTATGTATTCACATACTCAATAATGTACTACATAAGGAGGTTACTTAATTATGGGGAAATACACTAAATCATAAAATTTCTCAAAGTATACTCCCTAGAAGACTATGGATAAGTGGTGTTACATCAAAAAGTTCACAGAAAGATGCCTAGATGGTTCAGTATAGGTGGAGCATGTGACTTTGGATCTTGGGGTTGTGGGTTCAAGGCCCACATTTAGTGTAGAGATTACTTACAAATAAAATCTTTTAAAAAAAAGTCACATAACCATCCACATGAATCACATAAGTTTGAAAATTTGTGGCAAAGTTTGACATTGGTCACATAAATTCTGAAAATGCTCAGGTAAATGTATTTCTATACCACAAGACTTCTTATGCATTTTATCATATAAAAAGACTATTACATCTCCAAGAGGGAAAGATTGGTTACCAATAGGTTTATCTTATTATCAAGCAATTCAAAGGATACAGTAGTCCTTATTTTATGTGAAGCCTTAGGTTGGTCTTGAAGTTTGGCTACTCAAAACATTTGAAAAGAAAATGGAACAACACAGATTTTAAGGGGAAAACTATAATGAGGAATTTTTAACCATCTAATTTTTTATTTATGTATTAGGGCTACAGAAAGACATTCCTAGATACAAAGAGCTTAGAAAGTGTTGTACATAATATCATTTACAAGATGAATAGGGAAGAATCAGAGATGAAGAACACAGTAAATGAAATTAAAAAATACACTAGACAGAATAAATATCAGGCTGGAGGAAGGAGAAGAATGAATCAGTGACCTGGAGGACAGAGTAATGGAAAGTAACCAAGCTGAGAAGGTGAGAGGAAGAAAAATTATACAAAAGGAGAATAGACTTAGGGAATTCAGTGACACCATCAAACATAATAACATTCACAATATAGGGTTCCTATAAGGAGAGATATAAAAGGGGGCAGAAAATTTATTGGAACAAATAAAAGCTGAAAACTTCCCTAATCTGAGGAAGGAAACAGAAATCCAGATCCAGGAGGCACAGATAACTTGCAACAAAATTAACCCAAGGAAGTCCACACCAAGACACATAGTAACTAAAATGGCAAAAAGTAGTGATGAGAAAAATTTTAAAACAAAAATTTTAAAAGAAGACAGTTACATACAAAGGAAACCCCATAAAGCAACCAGCATATTTTTCACCAGAAATTTTGCAAGCCAGATGAAAGTGGCATGATATACTCAAAGTGCTAAAAGGGAAAAGTCTGCAGTCAAGATACTCTATCTAGCAACAGAAAGAGAGACAATGAGTTTTCCAGACCAAAAAAAAAAAAGTTAAAGGAATTCATGACCACTAAATCAGCCCTACAAGAAATGTTAAAAGGGACTGTGGGTGGAAAGGAAAGACCATAAGTAAGAGTAAGAAACTATCAATATACTACAGACTGCTATATGTAAATAACATACATTATATGTATATATACACACCTAGTGGTAACTAGAAAGCAAAAAAATAGTAACAGATACACAAAAAATAAAGAGAAAGGGATCCAAGTAGGTCACTAACAAAAGCAAACTTATGGTGACAGAAGAGAGAAAGGGAAGAAAGGAATAAAGAAGATCCACAGAAACAACGATAAAACAAATAACAAAATGACAATAAATACATACCTATTGATTTACTTTGAATGTAAATGGGCTAAATACTACAATCAAAAATCATGGGGTGACATAATGGATAAGAAAAACAAGACCCATCTTATGCTGCCTACAAGACACTCATTTCAGACCTAAAGACACATGCAGGTTGAAAGTGAGGGGATAGAGAAGCATCTATCATGCAAATGGATGTCAAAAGAAAGCAGGAGTAGCAATACTTATATCAGACAAATTGACTTTAAAACAAAGACTGTAACAAGAGACAAAGGACAATATATAATCATAAAGAGGACAATACAAAAAGAAGATGTAACAATTGTAAATATTTATGCACCCAACATTAAAGCACCCAAATACACAAAACCGTTAATAAAAAACATAAAGGAACTAATCGATTGTAATACAATAGTAGGGGACTTTAACACCCCACTTACATCAATAGATAGATCACCAAAACAGAAGATCAACAAGGAAATTGGCTTTGAATAACACATTGGACTAGATGTATTTAACAGATATATTCAGACCATTCCATCCTAAAACAGCAGAATACACATTCTTTCCAAGTGCACATGGAACATTCTCCAGAGCAGACCACATATTAGGCACAAAATTATACACACACACACACACACATACATATATATACACACACATATACACATACACACACACGCATGCAATTCCTTTATTGTTTCTATGCATGTATATGTTTACCTATGTATACACACATACACATACATACATACACACACACACACACACACACACACACACACACACACACACACCACATTCAACACTGAGAAACGGAAAGAAAATACAACCTATATAACAAAAATCAAGAAAAGGAAAACAAACAAAAAGCATTAAAAATGAATATGTCACAAAAGTCCATATATTGTATAATGTTATTTTATTAAATGTCCAGAATAGACAAATCTATAGAGATAGAAAATAGATTACTGGTTTCCTATACTGGAAGGGTGGGATGAGAAGATTAGAGAGTCACAGCTATCTTTTTAACATGATGAAATGCTCTTCAATTGATTGTGACAATGGAGGTACAACTCTTTGAATTGACATTTCAAATAGGTGAACTGTATGGTTGTGAATTATATCTCAATAAAGCTGTTAAAAATATAAAATTCAAAAAGAAAAGAATATATTAATTAAAACAATATAGATATGTTTCAATACAAAGGTACTAATTTAAAATATTCATCTCCTTTGATTAAGCAATTCCATTTCCAGGAAGCTTATTACAGCATGTAATAATAAAGGCCTTTTAAAATTTAAATGTCCATCTATAGGAGACCAGTAAAATAAATTATGGCACAACCATACAACTGAATACTATGCAACTCATAGAAAGAGTAGGGAAGAGCATGCAATGAGAGATAAGATATATTTTTAAGTTTTAAAAGTACAGTGCAAAAGTCCATTATAATATGTAATAATTTGTGTTATAGGATGAAAATATAATTACATGCAAAAACTATCTCAAAAAGGATATATTAAAAGACTGCTGATATTGATTGACTCCAATTCCAAGGAAAGGAATTGTTAAACATTTTACCTAAGAATATATTAACAAAAGATATTCAGTTTGTGTTAAAAAACCAAATCTAACTATAATATTATCAAAGATGAACATCGAGAACAAACTCCAGAAATCCAGTAAAAACTAACCAAATATTAATTTAAAGCAATGGGAACAAAAGGAAAATTGGGATTACACTATTAATATCAGAATTCAAAACAAAACACATCAAATGGGATAGCATTTAATATTTTATATAACTAAATATCACAATGGAGATCTACTGTAATGCTTTGAAACAAATACCACTAGATTAAAATATGAAAGATAAAGTAATAAAAAGAAGAAGAAAAATGGAGGAAACACAATAGATGTGTGGAATAATATACCTATCCATTATTAACCAATCTGGTAAGCCAAAAACAAAGATATGGAGGTACTAGATATGTAATTAGTAAGATTTACAAATATAAATGAAATTTGCCTGCCCGGAATAGGAAATACCTTCTAGTGCTCCTTTCCAGTCTTATTGAAACATTTATAATGATTTATAGCATACAGACTTACAAAAAGAAAAAGCTCAAATTCCAAAGACTAGGTGTTATAGAGAATGCATTAGTGAAAGGCAAAAAATTAAAAAATTTAAACGGTTAAGTATCAGTTCCATTAACCTGTTCTTTTAAAAGACCAATAAAATAGACAAATTTCTTGAAAAGTTAACAAAAAGAAAAAGAGAAAATATAAACACATAATGTTAAGTTGAGAAATATAGTCATTGTTACCAATGATATTTTATTATAAAAACCATACATAACTCTGTACTAATAAATGTGAAACATCGGATGAAACTTGGGATTTACTCTGAAAGTAAAAATTATAAAAATTTCATTAAAGGAAAAGCAATAATCCAAATTGAACAATTACCATAAATTTCTGTTTAAAAAAACACTCCCTCAAAAATACTGATCCCAGCCAAATGAGCATTTTTCAAACCTTTCAGGAACAAGGCACTTTATTTCAGATAGAGAAAAGTAGATTAAACTCAGATTCAAAAACCTAATATAGAATACACACACACACACACACACACACACACAAGTTACACATCAATTCATCAATTCTGTTTAGAAATATAGGGGCGCCTAGGTGACTCAGTTGGTTAGGCACCCGACTTCGGCTCAGGTCATGATCTCACAGCTCATGGGTTTGAGCCCTATGTTGAGCTCTCTGCTGACAAGCTCAGAGCCTGGAGCCTGCTTCAGATTCTGTGTCTCCCTTTCTCTGCCCGTCCCCTCTCACACTCTGCCTCTTTCTCTCTCTCAAAAATAAACAAACATTAAAATTTTAGAAATATAGGGGCGCCTGGGTGGCGCAGTCGGTTAAGCGTCCGACTTCAGCCAGGTCATGATCTCGCGGTCCGTGAGTTTGAGCCCCGCGTCATGCTCTGGGCTGATGGCGCGGAGCCTGGAGCCTGTTTCCGATTCTGTGTCTCCCTCTCTCTCTGCCCCTCCCCCGTTCATGCTCTGTCTCTCTCTGTCCCAAAAATAAATAAATAAACGTTGAAAAAAAAATTTAAAAAAAATTTTAGAAATATAAAGGATAAGTCCCAAGTATAATATTTGAAAATTAATTTTACTTGTGTATTTTAAAAAGAAATTGTGGTTTATATACACAATGGAGTACTACATGGCAATGAGAAAGAACGAAATATGGCCCTTTGTAGCAACGTGGATGGAACTGGAGAGTGTGATGCTAAGTGAAATAAGCCATACAGAGAAAGACAGATACCATATGTTTTCACTCTTATGTGGATCCTGAGAAACTTAACAGAAATCCATGGGGGAGGGGATGAAAAAAGAAAAGAAAGAGGTTAGAGTGGGAGAGAGCCAAAGCATAAGAGACTCTTAAAAACTGAGAACAAACTGAGGGTTGATGGGGGTGGGAGGGAGGGGAGGGTGGGTGATGGGTATTGAGGAGGGCACCTTTTGGGATGAGCACTGGGTGTTGTATGGAAACCAATTTGACAATAAATTTCATATATTGAAAAATTAAAAAAATAAAAAATAAATAAAAAGATAACATCATTAAGTAGAGTTTATTCAAGAAATACAAACTGGTACAATCTCTTAAATATCTCTCCAATAAACCTAGGGATCTCTCTATCCTAACCTGAATTTAGTTAAGTTTATTGAAACAGTTACAAAATAAATATACCAAAATATTAGCTTTCTTCTAGATTAGCATTAAATAAAAAAATCTATAAGAAGAGTCCTATTCAAAATAGCAAAACAAATAAAAACAAAACAAATAAAATTCTAGGATAAAACCTAGCAAGAAATGTGTCAATTAGCAACAACCAACCCAATTACAAAACACTGATCAATATAAAATAATGAATAACTAGAAAGGTGTACCATAAATTCAGAAGTTTTAATATTCAAAACATGTCAAGCTTTCCCCAAATTAAATTTTACATGTATGGGGAGAGGGGAGGGTAAAAGAGCTAAGACGGCAGCATAGTAGTAGGACCCTAGGCTTGCTTCTGCCCTTGAACACAGCTATATAACTACCAAATTATTCTGAATACCCAAGAAATTGGAGGACTGACAGAACAAACTGCAAACTAGAGGGAGAGAAGAGGCCATAGAAGATGCCTGAAAAAGGCATAAAGTGCAGATATGGTTTGGGGGAGAAATGAATCACAGGTGCTGAGGAAGGGAAGGAGCCCTGGTCACAGAAAAAAGCAAGAGAGAATGGAGCTTACAGGGGTATGCAAATGGCTATGAAACTGGCCAAAACCATTGGCTGGGAAAATGAGAACAGCTGATTTTCATGAGTTTTTGTAACCAGTAGGGCTCCAAGACTGGCCATATATAAAAAATACCCATAGCTAGTATAATCTTCAATGGTCAAAACCTGAGAGATTTTCCTCTACAGTCAGGAACAAGACAGGGATGACCACTCTCAGCACTGTTATTTAACATAGTACTGGAAGTTCTAGCCTCAACAATCAGACAACAAAAAGAAATAAAAGGCATGGAAATCAGCAAGGAAGAAGTCAAACTTTCACTATTTGCAGATGACATGATACTCTATATAGAAAACCCAAAAGACTCCACCAAAAAATTGCTAGAACTAATACACAAAGTTAGTAAAGTCACAGGATACAAAATCAACATATAGAAATCTGTTGCATTTCTGTACAGGAATGAAGCAACAGAAAATCAAGGAATTGATTATATTTACAATTGCACCAAAAACCATAAGATACCTAGGAATAAACCTAACCAAAGAGGTAAAAGACCTATACTCTGAAAACTATAAAACACTGATGAAAGAAACTGAAGATGACACAAAGAAATTGGAAAATATTCCATGCTTATGGATTGGAAATACAAATATTGTTAAAATGTCTATACTACCCAAAAGCAATCTACACATTTAATGAAATCTCTATCAAAGAGATCTCTACCAAATCTCAAAAAACTGCCAGCATTTTTCACAAACAATCCTAAAACTTGTATGGAACCATAAAAGACCCCAAACAGCCAAAGCAATCTTGAAAAACAAAAGCAAAGCAGGACATATCACAAGTTCAGACCTCAAGTTACACTACAAAGCTGTAGTGAATAAGACAGTATGGTACTGGCAAAAAAAAAAACAAACACATAGATCAATGAAACAGAAAGAAAACCCAGAAATGAACCCACAACTATATGGTCAACTAAACTTCAACAAAGCAGGGAAGAATATCCAGTGGGAACAAGTCTCTTTAACAAATGGTGTTGGGGAAAACTGGACAGCGACATGCAAAGGAATGAAACTGGACCACTTTCTTACACCATACACAAAAGTAAATTCAAAATGGAGGAAGACCTCAATGTGAGACAGGAAACTATCAAAATCCTAGAAGAGAACACAGGCAGTAATCTCTTTAACACTGGTTGTAGCAACTTCTTACTAGATATGTCTCCTGAGGCAAAAATAAACTACTGGGACTTCATTAAGATAAAAAGCTTCTGCAGAGCAAAGGAAACAATCAACAAAACAAAAACAACAACCTTCAAAATGGGAGAAGATATTTGCAAATGACATATCTGATAAATGGTTAATATCCAAAATCTATAAAGAACTTACCAAACTCAATACCCAAAAAAGCAAATAATACAGTTAAAAAATGGGTGAAGACATGAACAGACATTTTTCAGAAGAAAACATCAGATAGCCAACAGACACATGAAAAGATGTTCAACACCACCCATCATCAGAGAAATACAAACCAAAATTACAATGAGATATTACCTCACACCAGTCAGAATGGCTAAAATTAACAACACAGGTAACAACAAGTGTTGGTGAGGATGTGGAGAAAGGGGAACCCTCTTAACACTGTAGTGGGAAGGCAAACTGGTACAGCCACCCTGGAAAACAGTATGGAGGTTCCTCAAAAAGTCAAAAATAGAATACCCTATAATCCAGCAATCACACTGCTAGGTTTTTACATAAAGGATACAAAAATACTGACTTGAAGGGATACCTGCACCCTGATGTTTATAGCAGCATTATTAACAATAGTCAAATTATGGAAGAGCCCAGATGTCCATCAACTAATGAATGGATAAAGAAGAGGTGGTATATATATGATTGAATATTACTCAGCCAACAAAAAGAATGAAATCTTGCCATTTGCAATGATGTGGATGGAGCTAGAGAGTATTACACTAAGTGAAATAAGTCAGTCAGAGAAAGACAAATACCCTATGATTTCATTCATATGTGGCATTTAAGAAACAAAACAGATGAACATGTGGGGGTGGGAGGCAGGGAAGAGAAGCAAACCAAGAAACAGATTCTTAACTATAGAAAACAAACCTAAGGTTACTGGAGAGGAGGAGGGTGGTGGGATGGATTAAATAGGTGATGGGTATTAAGGAGGGCATTTGTTGTAATGAGCACTGTGCATTGCCTGTAAGTGATGAATCACTAAATTCTATACCTGAAAGTAATATTACACTGTATGTTAACTAACTGGAATTTAAATAAAAATTTGAAAAAAAAAAAAAAAAGCTGGGTAGGAGGGTCAGGAGGCTGAGTAGGAATGTAACATAGAATAATTAGAATCCTAACTGGATTTTTTATGAAACTTCAGAAAAAGAAAACTAAAGTCTATTTGGAAATATAAACTTAAAACTAACCAAGAATTTTTTAAAAAGGGATATACAAACAGTGGGAGAGCTATAAAATTTTGAAATATAAAATGATCATAATTGTAAATGTAGTATGCATATAGGAAGGCACAGATTAATATAATGAAATAAAATGCTGAAAAATAGGTCAAGTAAATAAAATAATTGAATATATGATTAAAAGCAGTAATCAAATCACTGAGAAAAAAAGGGTCATTCTATAACTGGGACTGAAAAATGTGGCTGGATCATTTGACAAAATTAGATCCCTACCTCACACCATATGACAATAAAATTCAAAATGGATGAAAATGCATTTCTACAAAAAACATATGAAAAAAAACTAATAAAATATTCAAACTGTTTTTGGCCCATATTCATATAGGAGTGAGGGAGAGTTAAAGCCTTTTGACACAATAAAGGGCTACAGCAGCATTTTATACATAACCCAGTACACAAGTGTTAATATCTTTACTATATAACATGTTTTATAAACAGTAAGAAAAAGCCAAACAGTCTAGAATGAAATACTAAAAAGACAACATCTAATTCACTACAGAAGAAATACATATGAGCAGTAAGTTTGTTACGTGCAAATTTCACTAAACAATGAAACAAAAAAATCTTGAGTTACCATCTCTTGCCAATTATAGAGTCAAATTTTTTAAATAATGGCAATTTCCAGGGCTTAGGAGACAAGTAAGCTTCTTCTCCCCTACTCCATACTTACTGAGGTATACTTGACAAAATAAATATAAAATTCTAATAAAAATACAAATGTGTACAACTTTTCAGTGGGACAATTTGATTATACATATCAAAAACCTTAAAAAAAATGCCTATTTTTTTAGTACATACCCGTTAGCTATGTACTTGTTCTCCTAGGAAAAATCATAAGTATATAAAAATGCACAAAGATATTTATTAAAGTATTTCATTAAAGTAAAAAAATAGAAATAACTGGGGATTTATTTAAATAAGCTAGAATCCATAAATACAACAGAATTCTAGGTAACCACTCAACCATATGAAAAAAAACTAAATAACCAGACAAGGAAAATGTTCATAACACATTAAGTAGGAAAAAGTTTCAAAGAATGTATAGATCTCATTTTGATATAAAAACTTTGCATGTAATCATAAACACAAAAAAATATCTCCAAAAAAATACTCCAAGACATTAATAGTGGTAATATCTGGGTAAAAATTTGTTTTTCTTTTTTGCTTATTTGTATTTTCTAGTTTTTCATAAGAATACATATTACTTGCAAAGTAGAAAGATAAAATAGAAGTTATGTGTTTTGTTAATTTTTAATTTTTTTATTTTTTAAGAGAGAGAGAGAGTGAAAAAGCATGTATGCAAATGGAGGAGGGGCAAAGGGAGAAGGAGGGAGAGAATCTTAAGTAGACTCCACGCTCAGTGCAGAGCCCAATATGGGGCTCGATCTCATGACCATGAGATCATGACTTGAGCCAAAATCAAGAGTCAGACACTTAGCCAACTGAGCCACTCAGGTACCCCTAAAAAAACAAAATAGAAGTTTAAAAGAAAAAGAATTCTAGGTACATTTAGATACTCACTAAACACTTCTTGAATTTAAAATAACTCACAGTAAACCTCAATGTGATTGAAAAAATTAAATTTGTACCCTTAACTAATGAACTTCAAAATCAGATTTAAAATATGAAAATAACCCATTAAGTTGTAGATCATTAACAATTATTTACTATTATTTTGAGTTTATGTATTTATTTTTTATTTTGAGAGAGAGAGAGTGCACCCACACACTCATGTGCACAAGCAGAGGAGGGGCAAAGAGAGAATGAGAGAAAGAATCCCAAGCAGGCTCTGTACTGCCATTGCGATGTTCCACACAGGGCTGTGAGATTATGACCTCAGCCAAAATCAAGAGTTGGACCGAGTGAGCCACCCAGGTACCACAACATGTACTATTATCATGCTAAAACCTTTTTCTAATTATTTCAATTAATTTCACTATAGATGTCAAGATTTTAAGTTTATTTGTTTTTTTAAAAAAAGATACTGAAGTTCTAGTTTCTAGCCTGGCATATAGGAAATTAGAACTTGTAAGTCCCATCTACACAAGAAAAAAGCTGAAGAAACAAAATCAATAATTTTTCTTAGATATATCAGAGAACTGAGAGCACAGGGTAAACCATTGCCCCCAAAACTGGAGAGAAAAGACAGGCAGATACAGAGAACCACAATGTACTGTAACAGAAGCCCAATAGCAAAACTTATGCTAATAGACCAGTACCAGAGAAGGAATATATGGACTAGTACCAGAGAAGGAAAATCTCAACTGTTGTTGACAAAGCTGGAGGCTTCCTGTGGACAACTTTGAGAGTTAAAAATATCAATGGACCCAGGTAGGCCTCACACCTTTTTGAGTTTTACCTCCAGAAGCTCTACCAGGTCTTCACAGTGAAGACAAGAAAATCCCCTCCTGCTTCTGGCAGAAAGAAGGAAAGAGTAACTATTTTGAAATACGCCCAGACCATTCTGTTGTTTTTAACAAGTTCTTCCTTTGAAAGAAACAATTTTATCAGAGCCTAATCAACTGGGAGAAGGGAAATACTCAGCTCTAATCCCTCAACTCTCAAGATGGGGAAGGGAAATACCAGCTCTGGCCTTGCTGTCTCACTTAAGGGAAAAAACAAACAAACTGAGAAGTACTTGTGAAAGTCACATTCCAAGGGCACAAGCTCAATAAGGTATAAAAGAAATATAACTGCCAGCTAAGAAGGGAGAGAAAATTCAATCATATAAAATGTTCAGTAAAACCTGAAAAGGCAAAAAAAAAAAAAAAAGAGAGAGAGAGAAGGGAAAAATGAAAGAAACAAAGCATTCTTCACAGAGCTAGAACAAACAATTCTAAAATTTGTATGGAACCAGAAAAAAAACCCTGAATAGCCAAAGTAACATTGAAAAAGGAAACCAAAGTTGGAGGCATCACAATTCCAGACTTCAAACTATATTACTAAGCTGTAATCATCAAGACAGTATGGTACTGGCACAAACACAGACACATGGGTCAATGGAACAGAATATAGAACCTAGAAATGAACCCACAAATGTATGGCCAACTCTTCTTTGACAAAGCAGGAAAGAGTATCCAATGGAAAAAAGACAGTCTCTTCAGCAAAAGGTACTGAGAAAACTGGACAATGACATGCAGAAGAATGAACCTGGACTACTTTCTTACATCACACACAAAAACAAGCTGAAAACAGATAAAAGACCTAACTGTAAGACAGGAAATTATCAAAATTCTAGAGGAGAAAACAGTCAGCAACCTCTTTGACCTCAGATGCAGCAACTTCTTACTAGACATGTCTCCAGAGGCAAGGGAAACAAAAGCAAAAATGAACTATTGGGACCTCATGAAGATAAAAAGGTTCTGCACAGCAAAGGAAACAATCAACAAAACAATCAACATTCAAAATGGGAGAAGATGTTTGCAAATGACATATCTGATTAAAGGTTAGTATGCAAAATCTATAAAGAACTTACCAAACTCAACACCCAAAAAACAAATAATACAGTTAAAAAATGGGCAGAGGACATGAATAGACACTTTTCCAAAGAAGACATCCAGAAGGCTAACAGACACATGAAAAGATGCTCAACATCACTCATCATCAGGGAAATACAAATCAAAACCACGAGATATCACCTCACACCTGTCAGAATGGCTAAAATTAACTCAGGAACAACAGAAGTTGGTGAGGATGCAGAGAAGGGGAACAGTTTTGCACTGTTAGTGGGAATGCAAACTGGTGCAACCACTCTGATAAATAGTATGGAGATTCCTCACAATATTAAAAACAGAGTTCCTCTATGACCCAGCAATTGCACTACTAGGTATTTATCCGAAGGATACAAAAATGCTGATTCAAAGGGGCACATGTACCCCAACGTTTATAGCAGCGTGTTCAACAATAGCCAATCTATGCCAAGAGCCCAAATGTCCATCAACTGATAAATGGATAAAGAAGAGGTAGTGTGTGTGTCTATAAATATATATATTTATTTATATAAATATATACACACAATGGAATATTACTCAGCAATCAAAAAGAATGAAATTTTGCCATTTGCAACAACGTGGATGGAACTAAAATGTATTTTTGCTAAGCGAAATAAGTCAGTCAGAGAAAGACAAATGTATGATTTCACTCACATGTGGAATTTAAGAAACACAACAGATGAACATAGGGGAAGGGAAGGAAAAAATAAGACAAAAACAAAGGGAGGCAAACCATAAGAGACTCTTAAATACAGAGAAAAGACTGAGGGTTATGGGAGGGGTGTTGGGTGGGGAGATGGGCTAAATGGGTGATGGGCATTAAGAAGGGCACTTGTTGGGATTAGCACTAGGTTAAGTTATATATAAGTGATGAATCACTATATTCTACTCCTGAAACCATTATTACATTATATGTTAACTGACTTGGATATAAATAAAATTTTAAATAAATAAATAAAATCACAACAAAAAAATAAATCTTTGGTAGAATTTAAAAAAAAGAAACAAAGAATATGTGCAACAAGTAGAAAATGGTAACAAATATGGTAGATATGGATTAACCAACCATATAACCATATAACCAACCATATAAATAACCATATATTAAACAAATATGGTAGATATGGATTAACCAACCATATAAATAACCATATATTAAACATCAAAGGACTAAATGCACCAATTAAAAGTTAGAGATTGTCAAAGTGGATTAAAAAACAAGACCTCAACCTTATGTTTTCCACAAGAAACCCACTTTAACTATAAAGACATAGATTAATTAAAAGTAAAGGGATGGAGAAAGATACCAGCTAACACTAATCAAAAGAAAGTAGGAGTATTTTAATTTCAGGCAAAGCAGACTTCAGAACAAGGAAAATTATCAAAGATAAAAAGGGGATTTACATAGTGTGAAGGGGTTAATTCTTCAAAAAAGACAAAACAATCCTTAATGTATATGCATCTAACTAAATACAGCATCAAAACATAAGGCAAAAACTGATAGAACTGCAACAAGAAATATAAGAATACACTATTATAGTTGGAAACTTTTACACCCCCTCTTAGTAATCTAGCAGGCCAAAAATCAGTAAGGACATAGTTGAAATGAACAATAAAATCAATCAACTAGATCTAATTGACATTTATAGAATACTTCATCCAACAACAGCATAATAGATATTCCTTCAAGCTCATATAGAAAATTCACCAAGATAAACCACATTCTGGACACTTATTAACAAATTTAAAAGGATTGGAATCATACAAAGTATGCCATAAAACTACAATGGAATTAAACTAGAAATCAGTAAGAGAAAGCTGAAAAACTCCAAAACACTTGGAAATTAAACAATACTCTTCTAAATAGTACATGGGTCAACGAAGAAATCTTAAGAGACATTTAAAAGATATTGAAAAAAATTTTTAAATGCTTCAGTACAATTTGGTACCAAAAATTATCCTTCATTTGGGAACAGAGGCAGAATATGATTTGGCAAAAATAACTGGGATAACAAAAACAAAGACTGAACAAAGATAGATGAAAATCTGGTTAAAAAAAAATCATGAAGAAAAGAACAACAGCGCATTAGAACTAACTGGGCAGAATACAGAGAAAGACAGATACCATATATTTTCACTCTTATGTGGATCCTGAGAAACTTAACAGAAACCCATGGGGGAGGGGAAGAAAAAAAAAAAAAGAGGTTAGAGTGGGAGAGAGCCAAAGCATAAGAGACTCTTAAAAACTGAGAACAAACTGAGGGTTGATGGGGGGTGGGAGGGAGGGGAGGGTGGGTGATGGGTATTGAGGAGGGCACCTTTGGGGATGAGCACTGGGTGTTGTATGGAAACCAATATGACAATAAACTTCATATATTGAAAAAAAAAAAGAACTGGGCAGGGAGGATAAAAGGGACAGAAAAAAAAAAGTCAAAATTTTTCTGTAGTGTGAAGTTACAAGGAAAGCCGTTTGGTGATTTCAGAAAACTACCACCCATTCCTTTAAAAGTAATCCTTTCACTGGATTAAGGGGATTAAGAAAATCTTGGCCAATAGACTTGGTATTAAATTAGCATTGCAGCTGCTCTCCCAATGATCTTTATTCCTGGTTCTTCAAGATCATCATGAGCATTTGGATTCTTGTCTGGAACCACAGTTCCTCCTGCATCACTCTTGCCTCTATTCTCCCAAATTTTGTAACTTTCATCTTGAATCTTAATCTCTGCCTATATTTGATCACACTAAATCAAACAAATACACTCTTTAGACAAATTATCATTTGTGACTATGCCCTATGTACTTCTTTGCCTGAATCTCCACCAGACTCAGTAAATTAACTTTCTATGATTCATTCAACAACCTGGCCATCCTATTATCAAATACAATGCTCTCCTCAAAATATACATTTGCCAAAGACATTAGCAAATGATGTTATTTTACCTCACATAATTTTCTTTTATCATAAAATTTTTCTTTTATGCCAGTATAGGAGTGACTAAAAAAGGAAGGGTTAAAAAATGGAACTGAGACCACTCCAGAGTTGTAAAATATTTGCAGTGATGCAGGCTAGATAATAATTCCTCTTCTGTAACTTGGTTAAAATAACTGGATTAAGTTGATGTCACAAAGCGCAGGTGAAAAATCAAAGTACTACAGAGGCAGCTTACCTCATTCACGCTAATACATACACAATAGAGCTTACAATAGGATTTTTGAAAATCAGTTTTATTTCCACAGTAAATAGAATTTTGTATATTCACCTAGCCATATAAAAATACTATTAAAAAAAATAAAATGAAATAAAAATACTAAATTGATTTTCTGGGTTGACCTTTCAGAAAAACAAGAGTTACTACCTCAAATCTATCCGCTAGAGGTAAAAATGGGTGCCTACTAGGGAATATTATAAGCAGGAAATGAAATTTGCATTATTTTCTCAAAATGGAGATGAAAAGAAAATGAGATTAAGTGGAGAAACAGTAAAAATGAAAAGAGCACAAGCAATTGTTATATTTATTTAGGATAGTTGTTTTCAAGTACACTATTTCAAGTATATAATTATACTGAAGAGTAGTTGTTGTTCAACAACTGTGTACCAATTTCAAATCAACCAATATGAAATTGTTGGCTGTTAATCAATTTAAAAAATGCTCTTATCTAGGTATTGAACCAGGCCTATCTAGCAAGATACTGTAGCAATTTTAGCTACAAAAGCTACTTTAAAAGAAATTGCTAAAAGAGAGAGAAAAAAAAAAGCAGCCTCTAACAGCTGTCAGCTGGAGTTTGCCTGGCATTAACAGCTAAGCCATGATGTTCTCCTGTTGAACATGAACAAATTCATAGAAAACCAACATCAAACAAGGCCACTTTATGACTGTGATGAAGCAAGACAAAAACAAAACTACTGCAGAATCACATCTGGGTACTGATAAATGTAAGAACACTATGCAAACCATACTAATAATTAAGTGTCCCCCACATCCAGCCAACATAAGCAACTGCTATTTCTTTAATCAATTAGAGCTTTAGCCCCACCCATGTCATTCCTCACCTCCTACATAAAAATTCTTAGGATTCAAATAATAGAACTATTCCCCACCTTCTGACAACATTCAATTCATGCTTATTAGAACTTTTCTAAAAGCACCTAACACACAACCAAATTCTATAACAAGCCCTTCCTAACACCCTCATACTGAGGTATTTCATGGTTCCCTAACATACACAATATCTCCCCTTTTGTAATAAACCCAACTTTGTTTAACTACAGAAATGCAGTCTGGTTGGTGGGCACAAATACTGCATTTCCTTTCAAATGTTCCAAAACCCATTCTACACATTATTTTGGCCAGTCTTTAGCCTAAAAATTAAGTTGGTATGGTGTTGGCATAAGAACAGGCACAAAAATGGAAGAACACTGTTATCCCAGATACAAATCCTAGTACCCATCAAAAGTTAATATACAACAAAGGAGTATCATAACTAGTAGAAAATGGAAGAATCAGTTCATAAACACTGTGATAAAACTGATTGGTTATTTGAAGGAAAAAATCATTTTAGAGTCATACTATACATCAAAACAAGTTCCAACTGGATAAAAAAAATTAAAACATAAAAGATCAAAACACTAAAAAATAAAAAAAATAGAAATGATTATTTAATCAAAACTCTGAATTTTAGAGGCATTTCTTTGCTTAGGAGATAAAAAGGAAGGGGTCAATAGATTAAACTATACCAAAAAGTGTGTGTGTGTGTGTGTGTGTGTGTGTGTATAATGTGTGTGTGTTCATATATATAATAAACAAGCAAAAAATGAGCTAGGGATTTTTTACAAAAATGTAACAGATAAAAGGTTGATATATTTAATATATAAAACTTTTATACAAACTAATAGAAAATTACTAAGAACCAAGAGACAAGAGTAAAGGATATGAAAAAAAATTCATGTAAGAAGAAACTCAACTGGTTAATAAATGTATAGGAAAATAATAAAGATCACTAATAACAAAAAAGTATAAATTAAAATAACTATAATTTCTATTTTTTACCTACTGAATTAAGAAAAATGTTTTTAAACACCTAAAGCTTGGGACAGTATCGTTAAACTGACAGTTATACATTACTAAAGTGAGTTGAAATTAGTGAATCCTTTCAGAAAGTAATTCAGCAAGATATATGCAAGTGTATAACCCAACTATTTTACCTTTAGTCTGGGGAAGCAGTACTACATATACTAAAGGCTTAATGCTCACACGTTCATTACATCATTAGTTTTAAAATGGATAAAACTGAAACAACCTGAATTTCCAATAATAAAGAAAGAGTGCATCCACTGGATGAATGTTATAAAGCCATTAAACATAAGGAAAAAAATTCATAACACAAAAAATGTTTATGTTCTAATGTTAAGCCAAAAAAAACCTAGGATGCAAAATTCTATATAAGATCTATAACATAATATAGCATAATATCCATTATATAACTGGGATACCAAACATACAATATACAATGGCCAGACCAGGTACAACAGAATTCTGGCCAAGAAACTCTGCAGCAACTAGCCCAGGAAACAAAACCACAATCCCTGCAGCAACCATTCCAGGAAGCTAAATCACAACCTCTACAGTAATCAGCCCAGAGCTTTAGGATTTGGTCAATGACTGCCAGGTTCCCTAATTTTTGCAGACTCCTACCCCCACAACACTTCAAACTCAGGTCGAATAAGAGAAAGCCAAATATGACTTCCACACTCATCACATAGGATGCCTCACTTATAGTTAGCCTGCCTCAGCATCCCATACCAACAACCTCCTATCAAAGCATATCTGAAACTTCCCCTTTTTTTTTTTCACTATAAAGCTTTCCCCACTCCCTTACTTGCTTTTGAGTCTCTGCCAAATGCAAGCAATGCTGGATGATTCCCTCACTATAGCAATCTCTAAACAAATAGCCTCTGTTCTTGAGTGGTCATTTATTTGCACATAACAAAAACTAAACATAAAAAATACTGAAATAAATGCACCCAAAAAATCACTAATTACCATTTGTATCTGAGTATTTGATGTATGGATAATTTGAGAATGTTTTTCTCTCTACCCTGTTGCATTTTCTGTGATGAGCATGTCTATATTATTAATGGAAGTGTAATTTTTCAATAAAAGTATTTGATGGACTACCATACAGTAATAAAAAAGGGAAAAATTACTGATACATTCAACACAGAAAAACGTCAAAAACATTATATTGCATAAAAGAAGATACACACACAATACATACTGTAAGATTCTATTTATATGATGTCCAAGAACAGACAAAACTAAGTTATGATAAAAGCCAGGAATTCATTGCTTCAGGAAAGGGGTAGAAGGAAGAAATTAACTGGAAAGGAGCAGAAAGAAATTTTAAGAAAATTTAAGGTATTCTATATCATATTTTGATGGCTACATGGATATACATAACTTTCAAAACTCACTAAACTGAGTATTTAAAACCTGTGAATTTTATTATGCATAAATTATACCTCAAATTCTTCCTTCCTTGTTCTTCCCCACTTTGTTTTCAGCTATCAACTCTCAAGTGTTCAACTTTTAGACTGTATCCTCTTAACATTTATCTTTTGCTCCAAGTTTTTAATCTTATAGCTCTCTTCAGAATAAAATATATGGGCATTATGAAAGTGTTACAATTAAATAAATTTTTTTTTTAATTTTTTTTTTCAACGTTTATTTATTTTTGGGACAGAGAGAGACAGAGCATGAACGGGGGAGGGGCAGAGAGAGAGGGAGACACAGAATCAGAAACAGGCTCCAGGCTCTGAGCCATCAGCCCTGAGCCTGACGCGGGGCTCGAACTCCCGGACCGCGAGATCGTGACCTGGCTGAAGTCGGACGCTTAACCGACTGCGCCACCCAGGCGCCCCTAAATAAATTTTTTATGGTAACTGTATAATCCTGCTTTGTATGAAGGCAGAAATTAAATTAGTTATCAAAGAATAAGAAAGCATTATTTGAAGGTAATTCATTGAAGATTATACCGAACAGATCAAGATTAAACACTTTTCAATCCTTTTAAAGAAAAGTTGGTAAGAAAAGAGAAATGGTGACTTAAAGAACTATTTTGATATATTAATAGTACCAATAAGAGTATTAGACTTGTTAGGAGAATAAAATGTGGCAAAAGAAATATGTTTTAAATGTCTTCCAGGTTCTTTCATTTTAGAATAAAAGAGCTTTTAGCCAAGAGAATATAAAGAGAAATTAAGATAAACAAAGGACAAAGACAGCAAATATACTACAAAATGATTTTTAAAAAATAGAAACACAAAGCAAAGAGGAAGGAAAGGGAAAAGGAGCAAAGAACTTTCATAAAAGTTACAAAAAATGAATTAAATACATTTTATGCAAATCATTAATCACATAAAAATATAAATGGTTCATTTAGTGTGTGCTGGCATTGTAAATTCAAAAACTGATGGCCCAATTACAAAGTGCCTAGTATAGAATTATATATAAAATAGGCCTTCAAAAAATAGTAAGTACCTAGTAATATACATAAGTAAATTAATTGACCTAATATCTAAGCTGAATAACTATCAAAACACAAAAGTATTGTATGTTATCTCAAATAGCAAAGAAATTTTGGTTAAGATAGAACTAGAAAAAGCAAAGAAAGATCCAATAAACTAAGGATGGAAGAGAATCAGAGTAAGGAACCTTCTGAATTATATAAGTAATCAATAAAAATGTTCAGATTATTTATAAATGGAACTCTCAATAAATCAAAGTATGTTCCTCATCAGTATTCTGATCCTCTCCTTATTGCCCTCCAATCCAGTTCTTCAGGTATATTTAGCCTATTAACCTAGGCCTTGGATATCCTATAACCTAGAATAAATCTAAGTAAGAGAAAAAATAGAGTTGACTAATCTACTTTAAATATTCAGTTAAAAGAACAGATATGTGAAAACTGGATCCCATCCTAATACCTCCAATAACTTATGTAATAGATAAAAGTTAATACCATTCAGTACAACCAAAAGAATCAACTTCAGTCTTATTAATTTTCACATTTTCTTTTTTTTAATTTATTTATTTTAAGAGAGACAGACAGTGCAAGTGGGGGAGGGGGAGAGAGAGAGAGAGAGAGAGAGAGAGAGAGAGAGAAGATACCAAGCAAGCTCTGTGCTGCCACACAGAGCCCAACGGGGGGCTTGAACCCATAAAACTGTGACATCATGACCTGATCCAACACCAAGAATTGGACACTTAACTCACTGAGCCACCCAGGCACCCCTAATTTTCACATCTTCTATGTCTTTTATATTTTCCTCTTTTCTAATATTCTAAGGAAAATCTACCCCCACAATGGCATCATCAAGTAGGAGTAGCTTAGGGTAATTTAAAAATTTTCTTTCTCCAATTCTTTAAAAGATATGCCCATCTCTAGAAAACAAATTTTAAAAATCTAAAGTCTATTTTTCAACTTGTGGTACTCTGAACAACCCACACACTTCCTCACATAGAGTCTAACAGTTCAGAAAGGAAACAGGCTTTGTTTTCAGCAACATACACAAAAGCATAGGATACCTGATCTTTAAAACAAAACAGAGAGTTGCGGCAAGATGGCGGCTTAGGAGGACGCTGGGCTCACCGCACGTCCTGCTGATCACTTAGATTCCATCTACACCTGCCTAAATAACCCAGAAAACTGCCAGAGGATTAGCAGAACGGAGTCGCCGGAGCCAAACGCAGACGAGAGGCCCACGGAAGAGGGTAGGAAGGGCGGCGAGGCGGTGCGCGCTCCACGGACTGGCGGGAGGGAGCCGGGGCGGAGGGGCGGCTCGCCGGCCAAGCAGAGCCCCCGAGTCTGGCTTGCAAAAGCGGAGGGGCCTGACGGACTGTGTTCCCACAACAAGCGCGACTTAGCGTCTGGGAGGTCAGAAATTAACAGCTCTGCTCGGAAAGCGGGAAGGCTGGAGGACAAAGGGAGGGAGAGCTGCTGAGCCCCCTGACAACAGAGCTCAGTTTGGTGGGGAACAAAGGCGCTCGCCAGCGCCATTTCCCCCGCCCATCCCCCAGCCGAAATCCCAAAGGGAACCGGTTCCTGCCAGGGAACTTGCTCGCTCCGCGCAAACACCCAACTCTGCGCTTCTGCGGAGCCAAACCTCCGGCAGCGGAGCTGACTCCCTCCCGCTGCCACAGGGCCCCTCCTGAAGTGGATCACCTAAGGAGAAGCGATCTAAGCCTGCCCCTCCTGCCCCCGAGCACCTTGCCTACCCACCCCAGCTAATACGCCAGATCCCCAGCATCACAAGACTGGCAGGGTGCAAGTAGCCCAGACGAGCCACACCACCCCACAGTGAATCCCGCCCCTAGGAGAGGGGAAGAGAAGGCACACACCAGTCTGACTGTGGCCCCAGCGGTGGGCTGGGGGCAGACATCAGGTCTGACTGCGGCCCCACCCACCAACTCCAGTTATACACCACAGCACAGGGGAAGTGCCCTGCAGGTCCTCACCACGCCAGGGACTATCCAAAATGACCAAGCGGAAGAACTCCCCACAGAAGAATCTCCAGGAAATAACAACAGCTAATGAGCTGATCAAAAAGGATTTAAATAATATAACAGAAAGTGAATTTAGAGTAATAGTCATAAAATTAATCGCTGGGCTTGAAAACAGTATACAGGACAGCAGAGAATCTCTTGCTACAGAGATCAAGGGACTAAGGAACAGTCACGAGGAGCTGAAAAACGCTTTAAACGAAATGCATAACAAAATGGAAACCACCACAGCTCGGCTTGAAGAGGCAGAGGAGAGAATAGGTGAACTAGAAGATAAAGTTATGGAAAAAGAGGAAGCTGAGAAAAAGAGAGATAAAAAAATCCAGGAGTATGAAGGGAAAATTAGAGAATTAAATGATACACTAAAAAGAAATAATATACGCATAATTGGTATCCCAGAGGAGGAAGAGAGAGGGAAAGGTGCTGAAGGGGTACTTGAAGAAATCATAGCTGAGAACTTCCCTGAACTGGGGAAGGAAAAGGCATTGAAATCCAAGAGGCACAGAGAACTCCCTTCAGACGTAACTTGAATCGATCTTCTGCACGACATATCATAGTGAAACTGGCAAAATACAAGGATAAAGAGAAAATTCTGAAAGCAGCAAGGGGTAAACGTGCCCTCACATATAAAGGGAGACCTATAAGACTCGTGACTGATCTCTCTTTTGAAACTTGGCAGGCCAGAAAGAATTGGCAAGAGATTTTCAGGGTGCTAGACAGAAAAAATATGCAGCCAAGAATCCTTTATCCAGCAAGTCTGTCATTTAGAATAGAAGGAGAGATAAAGGTCTTCCCAAACAAACAAAAACTGAAGGAATTTGTCATCACTAAACCAGCACTACAAGAGATCCTAAGGGGGACCCTGTGAGACAAAGTCTCAGAGACATCACTATAAGCATAAAACATACAGACATCACAATGACTCTAAACCCGTATCTTTCTATAATAACACTGAATGTAAATGGATTAAATGCGCCAACCAAAAGACATAGGGTATCAGAATGGATAAAAAAACAAGACCCATCTATTTGCTGTCTACAAGAGACTCATTTTAGACCTGAGGACACCTTTAGATTGAGAGTGAGGGGATGGAGAACTATTTATCATGCGACTGGAAGCCAAAAGAAAGCTGGAGTAGCCATACTTATATCAGACAAACTAGACTTTAAATTAAAGGCTGTAACAAGAGATGAAGAAGGACATTATATAATAGTTACAGGGTCTATCCATCAGGAAGAGCTAACAATTATCAATGTCTATGCACCGAATACCGGAGCCCCCAAATATATAAAACAATTACTCATAAACATAAGCAACCTTATTGATAAGAATGTGGTAATTGCAGGGGACTTTAATACACCACTTACAGAAATGGATAGATCATCTAGACACACGGTCAATAAAGAAACAAGGGTCCTGAATGAGACATTGGATGAGATGGACTTGACAGATATATTTAGAACTCTGCATCCCAAAGCAACAGAATATACTTTCTTCTCGAGTGCACATGGAACATTCTCCAAGATAGATCATATACTGGGTCACAAAACAGCCCTTCATAAGTTTACAAGAATTGAAATTATACCATGCTTACTTTCAGACCACAATGCCATGAAGCTTGAAATCAACCACAGGAAAAAGTCTGGAAAACCTCCAAAAGCATGGAGGTTAAAGAACACCCTACTAACGAATGAGTGGGTCAACCAGGCAATTAGAGAAGAAATTAAAAAATATATGGAAACAAACGAAAATGAAAATACAACAATCCAAACGCTTTGGGACGCAGCAAAGGCAGTCCTGAGAGGAAAATACATTGCAATCCAGGCCTATCTCAAGAAACAAGAAAAATCCCAAATACAAAATCTAACAGCACACCTAAAGGAACTAGAAGCAGAACAGCAAAGGCAGCCTAAGCCCAGCAGAAGAAGAGAAATAATAAAGATCAGAGCAGAAATAAACAATATAGAAACTAAAAAAACTGCAGAGCAGATCAACGAAACCAAGAGTTGGTTTTTTGAAAAAATAAACAAAATTGACAAACCTCTAGCCAGGCTTCTCAAAAAGAAAAGGGAGATGACCCAAATAGATAAAATCATGAATGAAAATGGAATTATTACAACCAATCCCTCAGAGATACAAACAATTATCAGGGAATACTATGAAAACTTATATGCCAACAAATTGGACAACCTGGAAGAAATGGACGAATTCCTGAACACCCACACGCTTCCAAAACTCAATCAGGAGGAAATAGAAAGCTTGAACAGACCCATAACCAGCGAAGAAATTGAATCGGTTATCAAAAATCTCCCAACAAATAAGAGTCCAGGACCAGATGGCTTCCCAGGGGAGTTCTACCAGACGTTTAAAGCAGAGATAATACCTATCCTTCTCAAGCTATTCCAAGAAATAGAAAGGGAAGGAAAACTTCCAGACTCATTCTATGAAGCCAGTATTACTTTGATTCCTAAACCAGACAGAGACCCAGTAAAAAAAGAGAACTACAGGCCAATATCCCTGATGAATATGGATGCAAAAATTCTCAATAAGATACTAGCAAATCGAATTCAACGGCATATAAAAAGAATTATTCACCATGATCAAGTGGGATTCATTCCTGGGATGCAGGGCTGGTTCAACATTCGCAAATCAATCAACGTGATATATCACATTAACAAAAAAAGAGAGAAGAACCATATGATCCTGTCAATCGATGCAGAAAAGGCCTTCGACAAAATCCAGCACCCTTTCTTAATAAAAACCCTTGAGAAAGTCGGGATAGAAGGAACATACTTAAAGATCATAAAAGCCATTTATGAAAAGCCCACAGCTAACATCATCCTCAACGGGGAAAAACTGAAAGCTTTTTCCCTGAGATCAGGAACACGACAAGGATGCCCACTCTCACCGCTGCTGTTTAACATAGTGCTGGAAGTTCTAGCATCAGCAATCAGACAACAAAAGGAAATCAAAGGCATCAAAATTGGCAAAGATGAAGTCAAGCTTTCGCTTTTTGCAGATGACATGATATTATACATGGAAAATCCAATAGACTCCACCAAAAGTCTGCTAGAACTGATACAGGAATTCAGCAAAGTTGCAGGATACAAAATCAATGTACAGAAATCAGTTGCATTCTTATACACTAACAAAGAAGCAACAGAAAGACAAATAAAGAAACTGATCCCATTCACAATTGCACCAAGAAGCATAAAATACCTAGGAATAAATCTAACCAAAGATGTAAAGGATCTGTATGCTGAAAACTATAGAAAGCTTATGAAGGAAATTGAAGAAGATTTAAAGAAATGGAAAGACATTCCCTGCTCATGGATTGGAAAAATAAATATTGTCAAAATGTCAATACTACCCAAAGCTATCTACACATTCAATGCAATCCCAATCAAAATTGCACCAGCATTCTTCTCGAAACTAGAACAAGCAATGCTAAAATTCATATGGAACCACAAAAGGCCCCGAATAGCCAAAGGAATTTTGAAGAAGAAGACCAAAGCAGGAGGCATCACAATCCCAGACTTTAGCCTCTACTACAAAGCTGTCATCATCAAGACAGCATGGTATTGGCACCAAAACAGACACATAGACCAATGGAATAGAATAGAAACCCCAGAACTAGACCCACAAACGTATGGCCAACTCATCTTTGACAAAGCAGGAAAGAACATCCAATGGAAAAAAGACAGCCTCTTTAACAAATGGTGCTGGGAGAACTGGACAGCAACATGCAGAAGGTTGAAACTAGACCACTTGCTCACACCATTCACAAAAATAAACTCAAAATGGATAAAGGACCTAAATGTGAGACAGGAAACCATCAAAACCTTAGAGGAGAAAGCAGGAAAAGACCTCTCTGACCTCAGCCGTAGCAAGCTCTTACTCGACACATCCCCAAAGGCAAGGGAATTAAAAGCAAAAGTGAATTACTGGGACCTTATGAAGATAAAAAGCTTCTGCACAGCAAAGGAAACAACCAACAAAACTAAAAGGCAACCAACGGAATGGGAAAAGATATTCGCAAATGACATATCGGACAAAGGGCTAGTATCCAAAATCTATAAAGAGCTCACCAAACTCCACACCCGAAAAACAAATAACCCAGTGAAGAAATGGGCAGAAAACATGAATAGACACTTCTCTAAAGAAGACATCCGGATGGCCAACAGGCACATGAAAAGATGTTCAGCGTCGCTCCTTATCAGGGAAATACAAATCAAAACCACACTCAGGTATCACCTCACGCCAGTCAGAGTGGCCAAAATGAACAAATCAGGAGACTATAGATGCTGGAGAGGATGTGGAGAAACGGGAACCCTCTTGCACTGTTGGTGGGAATGCAAATTGGTGCAGCCGCTCTGGAAAGCAGTGTGGAGGTTCCTCAGAGAATTAAAAATAGACCTACCCTATGACCCAGCAATAGCACTGCTAGGAATTTATCCAAGGGATACAGGAGCACTGATGCATAGGGCCACTTGTACCCCAATGTTCATAGCAGCACTCTCAACAATAGCCAAATTATGGAAAGAGCCTAAATGTCCATCAACTGATGAATGGATAAAGAAATTGTGGTTTATATACACAATGGAATATTACATGGCAATGAGAAAAAATGAAATATGGCCTTTTGTAGCAACGTGGATGGAACTGGAGAGTGTGATGCTAAGTGAAATAAGCCATACAGAGAAAGACAGATACCATATGGTCTCACTCTTATGTGGATCCTGAGAAACTTAACAGGAACCCATGGGGGAGGGGAAGGAAAAAAAAAAAAAAAGAGGTTAGAATGGGAGAGAGCCAAAGCATAAGAGACTGTTAAAAACTGAGAACAAACTGAGGGTTGATGGGGGGTGGGAGGGAGGAGAGGGTGGGTGATGGGTATTGAGGAGGGCACCTTTTGGGATGAGCACTGGGTGTTGTATGGAAACCAATTGGTCAATAAATTTCAGAAAAAAAAAAAAAAGAAAAAAAAAAAAAAAAAATAAATAAATAAATAAATAAAAATAAAACAAAACAAAACAAAACTCTGTGACTTTACACAATTTGAATTAAAGATAACTTAAAGCCAGATGAAAATGCATTGTGAACCTGTTTGGTTCCCAATCCAAACAAATCAATTACAAAAATAAATTATGGAACAATTGAAGAAATGTAAACATTAACTGCATATTAGAGTGTATAAAGAAATTGTTAATGTTTTTAGAAGTGATAATGGTGCTAGAGATTTTTTTAAGAGAAGAAGGGGGAAAGTTTATATTTTTGAAAAGGAGAAGGGGGAAAGTTCTTATCTCAAAAGTTTTTACAGATGAAATGGTATAATGTCTGAGATTTGCGTTAAAGCAATGAAATGAGAGATTAAGATTTGCAAAATTGATAAACATTGAAAGTAGGAGTTTATTATTCTTATTTTCCATAAAGTAACTAAAAATAAAACAGATAGGTGAAGGTAATGAATATCTTTATGGCAGGCAGAATAGGGGCTCCCTAAAGGATCTGTGAATATGTAGATTTTACAGCAAGGAGGAATCAAGGTTGCAGATGCAATGAACATTGCTAATCAGTAGAGCTTGAAAAGGGGGAATAAACCTGGATTATCCTAGCGGGCCCAATGTAATCATAAAGGTCTTTAAATGTGGAAGAGGGAAGCAGGAAAGTTAGTGTCATAGCGACGCAGTGTGAGAAAGATTCAATTAGCCAATGTTGGGAAGAAGACAAAAGGAATTGCAACCAGCCTATCAAAGCCAGAAAGGAAGAAAAACACTCTCCAAGAACCTCCAGAAAGGGATGCAATGCTACCAACACCTTGATTTTAGCTCAGTGACAGCCATTTCAGACTTCTGACCTCCAGAACTATAAGCTAATAAATTTGTGTTGCTTTAAGCTGCTAAGTCTTTGATAATTTGTTGCATCAGAAATTGGAAACTAATGCAATATTCTAGTAGAATCTCATATTTTTATTTACCTGAGAGGAGATTAAAGCAGTTTGCTCAGAATTCAAATGAAATATGAATCAAGTAAAGAAAAAATTTACTCCTCAATTAAAGAAAAAATGTCCAGATCAGAGACCCTTACTACTTTAAAGGGAAAATCTTTCCTCTATTCCCCATTCAACCTTTCCCTTTCTGGTAGCCTCATCTTCTTTTCTATGGCTCAATTTCATATCTCCACTACAGTATTATACTAAAATGATATCAGTATCTACCATCACTGCTACTTTCCTACCACTTTTCTCCTTATACACCTACTCTTATAGTACTGATTCTATCAAGTCTATTCCGTATTATACTGTGACCTTAATTTTATCCATGATCTTACTGAAAATATTTTACCCTAATCAAGTTCCTCCTGGTCTAAATGGGCTCTCTCAGTTCTGGTTTGTTTTTAATTTCTTTGCTTTGTTTTCATCATCCTTGACATCTTTGCAATGCTGAGACTTTCTTGAATTTCTTTCTTAATATTCTTTGTAAAGAAAGCATCAGATTATTTACCTCTACTCTTGAGCTTTCCTCTTATTCTGCTTACTTCTCCTATGTCTTCTTTTTTAGATTTACATTTCTCATCTTCTCAGATGTTTACAAACTGTAAGCATTTCCCTCAGATTCAATCTAACTTCTCAATTGATTATACTACTAATGATTTTCAAACTTTTTTGGTTTGCAGATTTATAGACAGGTGTTTAGTCAATTTATAATAAATAAATTAGACTAAACATTAAGCAATCCAATTAATTTCTTGACAGTCTAATTTTATTGTGTACATGTACACAACACATTTTTATTGTGTACATTTATTGTGTACAGTTTTTAATGTTACTGAAATGTACAAATGGTTGGCAAAACAGAAAAAATTTTAAAAAGTAACGGTGTTCTCTAGCTACAAATCCTTACCTTTTGACTCCAGGTACCAAATCTACATCTAAAACCACCATTACATAATGGTCAATTTTATTTATAATGAAATGTACATATTCTAATATGATGATGTTTTTATGCTATTTTCAACCCAAGAAATACTTACTGGATACATGTAATCCAATTATAAGATACCTAGAATTAAAACATTAATTATATTTGTATTCAAATTCACTAAATTGATTATATATAACTATATTCAAAAGAATTCTATATATTATCAACTGGTAATTTTAGGCCTCCTAGAACTAAAATCATACTCTTCTTTCTAATATCTTACATAGGCCCAGAAAATATCATTAACTGATTGTTGATTAATCAACCAAAAGACATCATTTCACTCTTATTATAGTTAGGTGAGACTGGTTTATGTACTAATCATTTTACATGGTACAATAAATATTATTTGAGCAATAAACTTGTTAAAATATCTTCTTATATTCCTTCAGTAACTATGAATATTCCATTTAACCAAACCTCTATAAAGATATCACAGTGGGCCTTTATGTATTTTCTGGAGGTCTTGCAATCTATTCTTTACAACTACTTTCCCCAAATCCTTTAAATATGCTTTCTATTTTTAGTTTTATCAAACTTAATCATTGATTTTCTAACACTCCTTATCAATAAATTTTAGCATTACTTAGAAAGTTAGGAATGATTTCCCAGTGTATTATACACATTAAGAGATTAGCCTTTTAAATATTAAAAAGATGTTTAAATTTATCTTTTTTTAAATTAAAAAGAAGAGCACAGCAGCTATAACCAAATTCTTTTATAAAGATCATTATTTTGACAAGTAGAAACAAAAAATTCAGTTTTCTCTAATACAACAAAAACTCAACTTAAAACTTAAAACAGGGCTTCTATTTGAAACTTCTAATGAATACAAAGTTATTGCTGTCAAATTAATATGTAAATTATTTATAGAACTATAATATGGGAAAGCAATACAATCATTCTATTATTGAAAGTAAACTATGGAACTTAATTAATCCTATGATTTTTTTGTATGCAATCTTCAGATGAAGGCAGAAGGGGGTCTACAGAAATGCGCTAAACTTCAAGAAATAGGAATTTGATTTAATCATTGGTGATAATCCTACAGAAAAACAAACTTGGAAATTATGTAAGTTTTTAAATTAGTTCGATATTGAAATATACACAAAGTATGACAGCACTTTTTTTTAAATATATATATTTTTTTAACTGAAGTATAATTAACACAGTATTATTTCGTTTCAGGTGTACAATATGATTCAACAATTCCATACATTATTCAGTGCTCTACATTGCATGTAGATGCCCAGTTTTCTCATACATTCACAGTAAATGTATTCTTAATCTCCTCTATTTCACCCATCCCCTTACCAACCTCCCTTCTGGCAACTTCCAGTTTGTTCTCTGTATTTTAAAGTCTGTTTTTCTTTTGTCTTTTTCTTAGTTTATTTCTTAAATTCCATACATAAGTAAAATCATATAGCATCTGTGTTTCTCTGCCTGGTTTACTTCACTTAGCATTATACCTTCTAGGTCCATCCATGTTGTTGCAAATGGCAAGATCCCATTTTTTTATGGCTGAGTAATATTTTATTTTGTATATATACATATATATGTGTGTGTGTGTGTGTATGCTACATCTTCATCTACTGATGAACACCTAGGTTCCTTCCATAATTTGGCTAGTATAAATAATGCAAAAACATAGCAGTGCATATATCTTTTCAAAATAGTCTTTTTGTTTTCTCTACATAAATATCCAGTGGTTAAATCACTAGATCATACGGTATTTCTCTTTTTAATTTTTTGAGGAACCTCCATACTATTTTCCACAGCAGCTTCACCAATTTACATTCCCATCAACCCAGCACACAAGGATTGCTTGTTCTCCACATCTTCGCCAACACTTGTTATTTCTTGTCTTTTTTATTCTTGCCATTCTGACAAGTGTAAGGTGGTATCACATTGTGGTTCTGATTTGCATTTCCCTGATGATTAGTGATGCTGAACATCTTTTCATGTGTCTGTTGGCCATTTGTATGTCTTTTTTGGAAAAATGTCATTCAGGTCCTCTGCGCATTTTCAATCAGTTTATTTGGTTCTTTGGTGTTGAATTGTAGAAGTCCTTTTTATGTTTTGGAAATTAACCCTTATCAGATATATGAGTTGCAAATATCTTGTCCCATTCAGTAGGTTGTCTTGTCATTTTATTTATAGTTTCCTTCACTGTGCAAAAGCTTTTTATTTTGGTATAGTCCCACTAGTCTAATTTTGCTTTTGTTTCCCTTGCTTTTGTGTATGGTATTAGAAAGTAGTCCAGTTTCATTCTTTTGCATGTAGATGCCCAGTTTTCTCAGCACCATTTCTTGAAGAGACTGTCTTTGTATGTTCTTGCCTACTCTCTCACAGATTAATTGACCATGTATGTGTGGGTTTATTTCTGGGTTTTCTATTCTGTCTCATCTCTGTGTCTATTTTTGTGCCAGTTATACTGTTTTGATTAATGGAGTTTTGTAATATATCTTGAAATTGGGACTGCAATAACTCTAGTTTTGTTTTTCTGTCTCAAGATAGGTTTTGCTATTTAGGGTCTTTTGTGGTTCCATATAAGCTTTAGTATTATTTGTTCTAGTTTTGTGAAAAATGCTGTTGATATTTTGATAGGGATTGCTAATCTAATGATATATAGATTACTTTGAGTATTATGGGCACTTTAACAATATTGGTTCTTCCAATCCATGAGCATGGAATATCTTTCCATTTGTCTATGTCATCTTCAATTTCTTTCATTAGTGTTTTCTAGTTTTTGGAGTATAGATCTTTCAATTCCTAGTTGTTTATTCCCAGGTATTTTACTCTTGATGTAATTGTAAATAGGATTGTTAATTTCTCTTTCTGCTACTTCATTATCAGTGTACAGGAACACAATAGATTTCTGTATATTAATTTTGTGTCCTGCAACTTTACTGAATTCACTTATCAGTTCTAGTAGTTTTTGTGGTGGAGTCTTTCAAGTTTTCTATATATAGTATAATGTCATCTGCAATAGTGACAGTTTTACTTCTTCCTTACCAATTTGGATGCCTTTCATTTCTTTTCCTTGTCTGACTGTGGTAGCTAGAGGAAAAGTTCTTTTTCACTATTAAGAGCACTAATTGTTTTTAAGATAAGAACGGCCATACTAAATGAGATAAAAATCCAATTTGCTGACAATATACTAGCACCAAAAGACTTTTTGTAAGAAAATGTGATTGCTCTCTATGGTAACTTTAAAAGTTTATAAACATACTTCCTACAAGTCTATAATCCCTTACATGAGCCTGTACCCGCACTCTTATGCTCTTAGGATAAACAAAGTAGAGAACCTAGAGTAACAGAATAACCTGGCTTTTGTTTCTGATTCTTTTTTTTTTTTTTAAGTTTTTTTTTTTTTTCAACGTTTATTTATTTTTGGGACAGAGAGAGACAGAGCATGAACGGGGGAGGGGCAGAGAGAGAGGGAGACACAGAATCGGAAACAGGCTCCAGGCTCCGAGCCATCAGCCCAGAGCCTGACGCGGGGCTCGAACTCACGGACTGCGAGATCGTGACCTGGCTGAAGTCGGACGCTTAACCGACTGCGCCACCCAGGCGCCCCTCTTTTTTTTTTTTTTTTTTTTTAAGTTTATTTATTTTTTGAAAGAGACAGAGACAGCACAACTAGGGGAGGGGCAGAGAAAGAGGGAGAAGGAGAGGGAGAAAATCCCAAGCAGGCTCCATGCTGCCAGCACAGAGTGCAACATGGAGCTTGAACCTGTGAAACCACAAGATCATGACCTGAGCCAAAACCAAGCACCTGACGTTCAACAAACTGAGCCACCCACGTACCCTTGTTGCTTATTCTTAAAAAAAATTAATTTTAATGCATTTGGTTCTTAAATGTGTTACCATCTCAACCCTAACAAGGTAGCTTAAGTCTTCTGGTTTGCCTCCATTCCTATGCTTAAAGATGCCCACCCTCACCTGTCCATTTTGGCTACAGGAGCATGAAGTCATTGTCAGATGCTTTATCCATAGTAAGTTATCCTGCTATGTCAACTGTACTATCTTTTATAATACTAGTTACAGCACAGAATGAGACAGGTCCGCACATCTCAGGGAATATTTAATGAATGAAAATTGCAAATATGTAGAACTGTGATCACGGACTTGCACCAAACCCAGTTACAAAACCTCCCAAGTAAAGACATGCGAAATTAGAATAATGTGGAGACAATGGGAAACCTGAAGAAGAGATAATAATCAGGAAAACCTAGGGACTTGACCTCCTTCAGCTTTCCTGGGTCCTGGAAAGCCTAATTCTCCACAGTCCACACGTTTCTGATTTTATACCTATGTATCTGGGAACATCTTATGTTATATCTGGTATAAGGATCATGATTACAAACTCATTTCCTTGCAGTAGTTACACTAGTTATCTACATGTTGGCTCTGACACTATGACCATTTATAAAAACAGCTTATAAATGTTAATGAATTATGAGTTGGCGAATTTAAGAGTTTATTCAAAACTTTAGGAATTATGCCATCTTGTTCTAGTGATATATTTCTTTTTGTCTGTTTTGTTAGTTAGGTCTAGATCATCCCATGTGTTTGTCACTGTCAATCCAGTACTTCTGAATTGTTCCCTTAAAAAGATTTAGGAATAAAATGTCCCTTATATCTTTCTCAATAAAAACTGAAATTTATTTAATTTTTTAAAAGTTTTGTTTAGGGGCGCCTGGGTGGCGCAGTTGGTTAAGCGTCCGACTTCAGCCAGGTCATGATCTCGCAGTCCTTGAGTTCGAGCCCCGCGTCGGGCTCTGGGCTGATGGCTCAGAGCCTGGAGCCTGTTTCCGATTCTGTGTCTCCCTCTCTCTCTGCCCCTCCCCCGTTCATGCTCTGTCTCTCTCTGTCCCAAAAATAAATAAAAACGTTGGAAAAAAAAAGTTTTGTTTAACGTTTATTTATTTTTGAAAGAGAGAGAAACACAAAGCATGAGCGGAGGAAGGACAGAGAGAAAGGGAGACACAGAACCCAAATCTGTCACCGCAGAGCCCCATGCAGGACTCGAACGCATGAACCAAGAAATAATGACCTGAACTAACTGAGCCACCCAGGCACTCCAATAAAAACTGAAATTTAATTGAATACTTCTACAGTCTTCTTTTTCCAGGTCTTTTTGAAAATTATATACTATATTCCTAAAATGGTGTCACTCTTTCACTGAATAATTTCCTTGTCTTCCATAAAAGCCTTTTCCAAGAAGCTGTTCAAAATAATACCTAGTTTGCTCTTAATACACCTTTCTATTACCTTTCCTGCTCTCATTTATTCATTCAACAAATATTTAATTACCTTGTATATGGCAGGCACAGTTCTATGAATTGGTAAGATAGTTGTGAACATAATAAAGCCCTGCCCCCATGTAGTTAAATTATGATAGGAGAAGCAAACAACAAGCAAATAATATATAATTTAATGACAGGTAATTGTGTTATCAAGAAAAAGTAATCAGGATAAGGTCAGGGAGGGAGTGAGCAGCAGTCAATGAAGATCTCTCTGAGAAGTTAACAATTAGTTAACTTAGAACTAAATAAAATAAAGGGAATATGTAATATAATTATTAGGGAGGAAAGTGTTCCATGGAAAAGAAAAGCAAATGAAAAAGCCTTGAGGTAGGAATCGTGTCAGAGAAACAATAGGAAAACCAATGTAGCTGATGCAGAGTAAGTAACATGAAGTAGAGTTGAAAATGATATCTTGGGGGCACCTGGGTGGCTCAGTTGGTTAAGCATCCGACTTGGGCTCAGGTCATGATCTCGCGGCTTATGAGTTCAAGCCCTGCATCAGGCTCTGTGCTGACAGCTCAGAGCCTGGAGCCTGCTTCAGATTCTGTGTTTCGCTCACTCTCTCTCTGCCTCTCTCCTGCTTATGCTCTGTCTCAAAAATAAATAAAACATTTAAAAAAAAAAAAGAAAATGATATCTTGTCAGGGCCAGATCATTTAGATCTCTGTAAGACATTAATGAGATTTTTGTTTTTATTTTTAAGAGAAATAAAAAGCCATTGGAGAGTTTTGAGCAGGAATAGCATAATATGATTTAAATTTTAAAGGGGTTCTACTGCTTATTATGAAAGTGGAGCCTGAGTGAGAACAGAGAAAATACCTAGAAAGCTATTGAGTAGTAGTCCAGGCAAAAGATATGGTAGAAGTGAAGACACGTAATCAGATTTAGGATGTATTTTGAAGGGGAGTCAATAGAATAGTCTATTTTCTCAAAATCTCTGTTTCCTAAGAAATTAATCATGTTGTCTTTTCTAAATTTTTTTTTCCAACGTTTATTTATTTTTGGGACAGAGAGAGACAGAGCATGAACGGGGGAGGGGTAGAGAGAGAAGGAGACACAGAATCGGAAACAGGCTCCAGGCTCTGAGCCATCAGCCCAGAGCCTGACGCGGGGCTCAAACTCCCGGACCGCGAGATCATGACCTGGCTGAAGTCCGACGCTTAACCGACTGCGCCACCCAGGCGCCCCTCATGTTGTCTTTTCTAATAAGTTAGAAAGATAAAACAGAAAAAATACTAGATTTAATAATGGAAGAATAGAGCATTAAACTTAGCTATGCCTCCTACCAACTTGGAGACCTAAGGATACCACTTAAATTCTCTGGCTTCAGATGTCTTATCAGTAAAATAAAAATATTTACACTTTTCTTGCCTTCCTTACAGGACTGTTATCAAGGTGAAATGGGAGATCCTACAAATAAAGCTAAGTTTAATGTAACAAACTCACTAGGTTAACAAAAACTTTCCATCCTCTTTGTAAAACATAGATTGACATTAATGATTCACTGAATACTTGAAACTCTAGCTTAAATTCTCACACTTTCCTACTCCCAGCCTAATTAGGTGTGGGACAATTAACTGTAAGAATTAAGATAGATGATAGGTAGATAGATTTTATATATACACACACATTCATACATATATATTGTGTGCATATACACTCACCTATACTCTCTATATACGTGTACATACAGTTGACGCTTGAACATGGGTATGAACTGCATGGATCCAGTGATGCTTGGAATTTTTTTAGATAAATACCTAGTACTATACATGTGTTTTCTCTTCCTTATGATTTTCTTAATAACATTTTCTTTTTTCTGCTTACTTTATTGTAAATATACATTATATAATACATATAACATACAAACTACATATTAATCAACTGTTTATGTTATCAGTAAGCCTTCCAGTCAACAGACTATTTGTAGTTAAGTTTTGGGGAGGTAAAGTTTTCAGGGAGTTAAGTTTTGGGGGAGTAGAATATATACAGATATTCAATCATGGGGAGATCCACACCCTTAACCCCCATGTTGTTCAAGGGCCAACCATATATTCATCATGTGTATAAACTGTCAGATGATATGTATATATCATCTAGGAGGACCTGACACTTTGCTTCAAAAGCAAAAAAAAAGTCCTTTTTTTAATTTTTTATTTACTTTTTTTAAATATAATTTATTGACAAATTGGTTTCCATACAACACCCAGTGTTCATCCCAAGTGCCCTCCTCAAGACCCATCACCCACTTTATTCTTGAGACAAAGCATGAGCAAGGGAGGAGCAGATTGGGAAAGAGACACAGAATCCAAAGCAGCCTCCAGGCTCTGAGCTGTCAGCACAGAGCCCAATGCAGAGCTCGAACTCACAAGCCATGAGATCACCTGAGCCAAAGTCGGATGTTCAACCGACTTTGGTGCCCCCCAAAAGTTCTTATTCTACTTTAAATAAGTTAAAACTGAAAATTATACATAATGACTTTGGGATGGTTTATGGAAGAAAAGCCCACACAGAACTCCAATTACAGAACCAATGCTCAACAACAAAAAATCTTGTTCATTCATCAAGTGACCTGTAAAGTGGTGTATATACATTTTCAGTTAAAATAAAATGTTTAAGACATATATTGTTATTAATGACTTTCTGCTTTAATCAACCAACCATGTATATACTGTTTCATTCATGAAGTATATCAGGTGCCTACTACAATCATTCTCAATACTGACTGTGTATCAGAATTTCCTGTGGGGTCTTTTCAAAAAATGCAAGTGTCTAGGCCCCATTCCTCGATATGGATTCTCTAAGACGAGTGGAGCTAGAAATCTTTCTTTTACACAGGGGTAAGAACCACTGGCCTACTAGGTAGTAAGCAGCCTAGTAATGATAAGGAAACATATATTTTCCTCTCATAGAGTTGACAATATAACAATAGTGACAGAAAAATAAATTTTCTAATCACAGTAAGGTGCTAAATTCACACCAAAAGGAATATTCCAGGTGCTATAAAAAAACAGAAGGGAAAAAAAAAAACTAATTCTGCCTTGGGCAGTAAAAAAGGAAGGTAGTGGACAGAGTGGGTTTCATGGAGGTGATATTTTAACTATGAGATAAAAAGTAACTAGGAATTCTCCAAGTTTATTAAAGCTGGAAAGGATATTCTAGTCAGAAGCAACAAATTGAGAAAAGGCATTGAAATATGAGAAAATATGGTCCTTTCAGGGAATGCAGTATGTGTAGGAAATCAAGGAAATGAGGATGGAAATGTAAATAAGAACCTCAACCTGATATAGATCAAGTTAAGCACCTTGACGTTTACTGTATAGAGCAGTAGTTTCAAATTGTGTTTCACAGAATTCAAGTTCAGAAAAGGCACTTCATGTAGTTCATAAATATCTGAACAACATGGGCATTCAAATGCATACATACTGAACTTAGATTGCATTAAACTAATGTATAACTTGTTTTTTGATAAGCTTGAACCTAAGTTTCTTCTACCATTTCTATGTTTTTGAACTTCTTATACATTTGTCACTGATTATAAAAGGTGTAACTTTATACTTTTACTTTTATAAGGCCATCAAAAGTCCTACACCTGACAGGGATAATATTATACAACAAAAACCAAATATAAAATACACGATTTTTATTGAGTAGCTGTATAATTTATTATTATTATTTATTTTTAAATGTATGCCAGTAAGGTATATTTACTTGTTTGAATAGCTGCTGTTTACTGGGTCTGACATTAGCCTTTTATTTGTAGAGCATCATTACTCTAGGGAAACGAACATAAACTTTTTAGCAGGGAAATGACATAATTAACATTACAGTTCAGCAATAACCATTATTATAACAAAATCAATTGGAACAGGGTAAAACTAGAGGTAAGAAGATCAGGTAGGAAGTGATTTCAAGAGACTAACCAAGAAACTATGATAGAATGAACAGGTACTGAAGATGATGAAAAGGGAATAAATTTCAGAAATACTGAGGAAATAGGATAGGATTTGATGACTGATCAGATAATGGAGATGAGGATGGTTTTCAAAAGAGCAGATTATAGATTTATACTTTAGTTTTGATCATGTGGAAAAGTTACAAGTACCCAAAAGGTGCCAACTGCTTAGTACTCAGAATAGAATGTTCTTTGCACATTCCATCAGTGAGTCCAAATGAAGTCCCCACTTTAGTAACAGTCCTAATTTTGGAATTTCCTTAATCCATTTTTATATATTTTCTTATAGTCAAGGTAACCTAAAGTACAATCATAAAATCACTTTTAAAAATTAAGTATATTGCTATCCAAAGATGCCATAGTACTTTCCCCATTTAGTAACACTTTAATACTATTAGTGTTCCACTTATACAGCTATGTATCCTCTTAATTTCTTTGAAAGTATAATTTTGTACTTATATTATTACAACCTACTGGTTATAGTCATTCCACTAAGAACAAGGTGATTTCAAAAATTTAAGAATACAAAAATACACATTTTAGCACCTTTTCCAAATTTATACATTACCTTCACCTAATTGTCTTGTTTGATCTTCCCAGTAACCCTCTTAAGTCAGAAGAGTAGAAATACTTATTACCATACCACAGATGAGAAAATCAAGGCTCAAGGCAGATAAATGGCTTGTCCAAGATTACATGGCTGGCAAATGACAGAGCTTTAAATAAAGTACAATCTGATTCCTAGGCCAGTGTTCTTCCTACCATGCCATATGTTTTTGAAGTAATGCATATTTAACTTCTGCTACTTCTCATGACTATTTCCTGTCTGACTAAATAGGAAGACAACTACATATCTCCCATTTTCCTCTCTTGCATTCACCCATTTCCCCTGAAAAATTTAATTTAAAACCTTCTCTACCAGATTTAAAACCTCAATAGTCCTGCCAATCTGTTTCAGAGGTCTACCTTTTCTATAACTATTTTATCTTTACCAAAACTATCCTAAGAGATTTTGGAAATTTTTCAGAATCTTGGAATGGAAACAGTAATACACCAAATATTAGATAATCATAGCATTATTCTCCTAACTAGCAGTTCAAATTTGAGCCTGTAAGACCCTTTTCCATATTTCTTTCATGACCAATATTAAGCCTCTAATCTGACAAAATATCTACTATTTCTTTTTTTTTTTTTTAATATTTATTTGAGAGAGAGACAGAGCATGAGCAGGGAAGGGACAGAGGGAGAGGGAGACAAAGAATCCAAAGCAGGCTTTGAGCCATCAGCACAAAGCCCGAAGCGAGGCCAGAACCCACCAACCATGAGATCACGACCTGAGCCAAATTTGGAGGCTGAACCGACTGAGCCACCCTGGCATCTTTATCTGTTATTTCAAATTGAGAACGAAATTATATACAACTTTGTATACAAAATTGTATGCATATAAACTTCATAGGGTAGAATTATATCTTTTAATCTAATTCTAAATAAATTCACTTTTATGTAAATTAATATATAATATTTTAATAAATACAGGTTTAATGTTTTTATAATGATCCTACCAGGAATAGCAAATAAGACAATAATTTAAACTTACCCCATTATATATGTTATTTACTACAAAAATAATTTTAATAATTTCAAAAAATTCTTTTGAAGCACCAAAACATTTAATAATTTCTGTAATTTCAAAAATTTATGATTTGTTCTAATGTATTCAAACACATCTTAAAATTATATTCATCAGTATTATATGAATGACTTAGTAGCTTTTTTAATTGTACATGGAGGTCAAGAATACAATCCTAAGCTACCTTCCCAAAAGAAAAAAGAACAGTAAGAATTATAAACTACTTTATGTCAGAAAATATAAATATCTATATAGTAACAAAATGTTTGTTTTGAAAATTCTCATGGCTCCCCATCAGAAACTCTATTTTGCTTATTCATTAGAACTTGAACATTAGAGTACAGTTACCCAAAATGTTTCCTCACTAAACCAGAACACAGGCTATTTTTAAGTTCTTACAAGTATTAAGTCCATGGATTTGTTTAAAAATTTAAGAATCTGGAGGTGTTTTCATACAGAATTTTAAACAATGAATTTAAAAACAATACTGTTACATCTTTTTAAATGGATGTATTCACTTAGTTATTACTTCTAGCAACATTTTAATAGCTTTAATCATTTTATACTGCACAGTGAAATAAAATAACAATTGGTTTCTCTGAATGTCAACATGGAATTAACCAGAATGATTATTTTCTCCTTCAGTTTACTACTTATACATAAATATTACATTAAAAATTTTGCCCACAATTTGGGCCTTGACATTGCAAATTCTACTTTTTATGTTTGCTTATTTCCACTTTAAATTACCATTGCTTTTTAAATTGATACTGAAGTCGATGCCTAGAACATCTTTATTAATTCAAACATCTACCTATAGAGTCGTCTGCCCAGGACTGCCTGATGCTGGCATGTCAACAATTTCTGATCCCTAGTGAGTGTTTTTGTTTGGTTTGGTTTGGTTTGTTCGTTTTTAATTATTCTTTCCTCACAACAGTGAAATAAAGAAATAATAGGCTGTAAGCCAATTCAAAACTTACCTTGCAAATCTGGAAATACTCTGAAGTCAGGGTTTCCTGAATCTCCTCTTTGAGAACCCCTGCAGTCCCTCCTGGGTGCACGGAACCACTTCCAGCCCCACCACCGCTGTTACTGCCACTGCTGCTACCACTGCCAGGGGAGGAGGCAGTTAAGCCGTCCAAAACTTTTCGGAAATTAAACTTCTTCATTTTAAAAAACTGTTGAGAAATTCAAAGGAAAGGGTGACTTAACGCATGGACTTATACCTGGGTAAAAGTGTTGAGCTTTTCATATTAGTGAAGGCAGTAGCCAGTCCCCATTTTACAAGCATTGGCTATAAACGAATTAAAAAAGAGAGAGAGAGAGAGAGAGGGAGGGAGGGAGCCAGGCTTCATCTTGTCAAATTTTAATTCTAAAAAGAACATCCTTTAAAAAGAAATAATAAAATACAACTCTAAAGGCAACAGTATTCCCTCCTCATACATCAAATTTTCAAGTGCTTTATCCTCAGCTGTAGCTACGCTTTATCAGCACTGGGGTAAAAATAAAAGGCAGTGTCATCATCGTCATTAGCATTATATCATCATTATTATTATACAATCAAGCCGGAGTCCAACAGACCAAGACTCTGTCTCTCTTAAGGGCGGGCTTTCTTTTTAAAGATTCAGCTCAGAATATTTTCAGAAAAACGATACTGGGGTTGGGCGGTGGGATAGCGAGTATTTACTCTGCTACCACCTTCTGGACTCTTCCTCACCATCTTCAACACTCCCTTCTTCTCAGTAGGTAATGAAGGGGAGGCCTTTTTCCATTTCTCACCCCCAACAGTCGGACCCCAAAACATCTGCAGGTGACCCACGGCAACAGCAGACGGGAGGGGTGAGCGGCGGCGCCGGCTGCCTCCGCTTCTCCCTCCGCCCTCCCCTTCCAACGCCCCCCCCCCCCCCCCCGCCACCAGCGTCTCCAGCCCTCCTCCCTCTTCTCCCCGCTCCATCCACCCCCCGCCCCCCTCTGTCCGCAGCCGCCGCCGCGCTCGCCCGCCTGTCCGCTCTCCCCGCAGCACCGCGGCGGCTCCTGGGGGACGTGAGGCAGTGGCGGCTACAGCTGCGGCCCGAGTCCCGCCTTAGCCTGCTGGGCGCGCAGAGCCGCCGTTCCCGCGGTCCCTCCCCGGGCGGAGCGCCTGAGGCACCAAGCACACACAAACACCCTCACACAGACATTCGCGCGCCCATTCGGAGCACACTCAAACACCGTCACACAGAAATTCGCGCGCGGGCGCTCACGCTCATGAACACACACACACAGGTGTGAGGGAGCCGCGGCTGGACGGCGTCGTCGGCGTCCCAGAGGGATGACTATCGGACTCCAGACTTAGGCACCTTCCTCGGCCGCCACTAGGTGCCAGCCAGCCCGAGAAGCTGAAGGTGCGGAGGGAGGCGGGCTAGCAGGCGTCAGTCCCTCCCGACTGGGGCCGCTTCTCCGGTTCCTCTGGTCGCGGCGCCCGGCGCTCTCCGAGGTCCTAACCAGCAGGCAGGCTCCAACGAAGGCTCCGCCCTCCCGCCGTGGGATGCAAGCCCCGCCCCCTAGAACGCCCCCTCGTTTGCCCCGCCCCCTCCACTTCAGGCCGCGCGGCGCTGGAGAAAGGGGCGGAGAGTTACGGTACGTCAAAGGGAGCAAATAGCCTCGGCTCCAATCCTAGGCTCCATAGAGTCAAGCTCCGCGGTCGCGAGGCGCGGAAGAAACTGGGGTATAGGCCGAAGGAAAAGCCAATGAAAGGGGGAGGGGAGAACTTAGAAAAGTGGTTGAAGTGTTTGATTGACGGAGAGATTGGCCAGTATGCTGGGGGGCCGTGTTTTGGGGGCTGTAATTGGCGCTACCTGTTGAAGGACGCAAGTGTGAATCAATAGAATGCGTGGAAGTGTGCAAACTTCGGCGCCTTGAGTCCGAGGCTGCTGGAAGGGTGTTCCTAGGTCTGACCCTGGAAGATATTGTGAACTGGGCCAAGTGTTTTTGCAGTTTTCACCTCTACTCGCTCTCCAGGTGCATCTATTGGGCTTCCCTCACTGTCCTGCTACTTGGCCTAATTGCTTAACAAGTCACCTCTGCCAGAGAGAATTGTATTTCCGTAGACTTGGAATATATAGCCTTCCAGACCCTAAGGAATCAATTGCTTACCTTATTCCCTCTAATACGTAAATTACCCTTCCCCCCCATTTTCACATATACACTTAAAACCAAAAAAAAAAAACCAAAACATTTCTCTGAGTAAACCGTGTCAGGAAAGTTTAAGCTTTATGAGTCACAAATAATCATTTTGAAAAATACACTATTTGGTGCAGGATTAAAAAATATAATAAAAGCATCAGGATGGGAATATTTGGTTCTGAGCCCTGACTTGATACTGGATTGGGGAAAATTTAGACCTCAATTTCTTCGTCTGTGAAAATGAAGGGCAACTCAGGGGGCCAGAGCTAGCTACAGACTTCAATTTGGGCAAGCAACAGAGCTCATTAGTAAGCATCTCATATAGTCTTACATTTTTGAGATCTCCTAGGATGATTTTTTTTCTTTTTTTCTGGTGAAGGAAGAGGATGGAGTGAAAGGGAAGACCTGAAAGAGAAATGATTTGTCCAAGGTCACATAGCAAGGAAATAGCAGAGATAGGTTACAGCCTAGTTTTTCAGATCCTCAGCTCAATGCTTACCCTCTCCTTTTTAATTTTTCAGTATTTAATGTGTATTTTACTCCTTTTGAAACCTTTAAAAGACCCCCAATTGCCACAGCTAGACAGTAACACTTTTGAAGGCAGGCATGGAATTATAGATTTCTATCTTGTCTAGCACCTAGCACAATGTTTCACACATAAGAGGCACTTAAAGGGTTTTGAACAATTGGTTTGTTAATGGTTGTTAGTAAAAGATTTAAGAGATGATACCCAATTATATCCTATTTGGGAAGGGTAAAAATTTGGGTGGAAACAAATGCCATGTCTGGTGAAAACTAGATCTTGGTAGGGTTCCAAATTCTGTATTGTATTCCTAACAATATGTACCTTTGTCATTACTCTCTTTTTCCATTTTTTTTTTCTTCTTTCTTCCTGGCCCCATTTCACCTCCAAGAACAGGTGCCTATTAAGGCTAAAGAGTTTGCTTTCCTCTTTTTTTTTTTTATATGAAATTTATTGTCAAATTGGTTTCCATACAATACCCAGTGCTCATCCCAACAGGTGCCCTCTTCAATACCCATCACCCAATTTCCCCTCCCTCCCACCCCACCCCCATCAACCCTCAGTTTATTTTCAGTTTTTAAGAGTTTCTTATGGTTTGGCTCCCTCTCTCTCTCTTTTTTTTCCTTCCTCTCCTTCATGGTCTTCTGTTAAGTTTCTCAGGATCCACATAAGAGTAAAAACATATGGTATCTGTCTTTCTCTGTATGACTTATTTCACTTAGCATAACACTCTCCAGTTCCATCCATGTTGCTACAAAAGGCCATATTTCATTCTTTCTCATTGCCAAGTAGTATTCCATTGTATATATAAACTACATCTTCTTTATCCATTCATCAGTTGATGGACATTTAGGCTCTTTCCATAATTTGGCTATTGTTGAAAGTGCTGCTATAAACATTGGGGTGCAAGTGCCCCTACATATCAGCACTCCTGTATCCCTTGGGTAAATTCCTAGCAGTGCTACTGCTGGGTCATAGGATAGACCTATTTTTAATTTTTTGAGGAAGCTCCACACTGTTTTCCAGAGCGACTGCATCAGTTTGCATTCCCACCAACAGTGCAAGAGGGTTCCCGTTTCTCCACATCCTCTCCAGCATCTATAGTCTCCTGCTTTGTTCATTTTAGCCACTCTGACTGGTGTGAGGTGATATCTCAGTGTGGCTTTGATTTGTATTTCCCTGATGAGGAGTGATGTTGAGCATCTTTTCATGTGCCTGTTGGCCATCTCAATGTCTTCTTTAAAAAAGTGTCTATTCATGTTTTCTGACCATTTCTTCACTGGATTGTTTTTCGGGTGTGGAGTTTAGTGAGTTCTTTATAGATTTTGGATACTAGCCCTTTGTCTGATATGTCATTTGCAAATATCTTTTCCCATTCCGTTGGTTGCCTTTTAGTTTTGTTGACTGTTTCTTTGCAGTGCAGAAGCTTTTTATCTTGATGAGGTCCCAATAGTTCATTTTTGCCTTTAATTCCCTTGCCTTTGGGGATGTGTCAAGTAAGAAATTGCTGCGGCTTAGGTCAGAGGGTTTTTTTCCTGCTTTCTCCTCTAGGGTTTTGATGGTTTCCTGTCTCACATTCAGGTCCTTCATCCATTTTGAGTTTATTTTTGTGAATGGTGTAAGAAAGTGGTCTAATTTCATTTTTCTGCATGTTGCTATCCAGTTCTCCCAGCACCAAGAATCATAAACTACCTAGGAATAAACCTAACCAAAGATGTAAAAGGTCTGTATGCTGAAAACTATAGAAAGCTTATGAAGGAAATTGAAGAAGATACAAAGAAATGGAAAAACATTCCATGCTTGTGGATTGGAAGAATAAATATTGTTAAAATGTCAATACTACCCAAAGCAATCTACACATTCAATGCAATCCCAATCAAAATTGCACCAGCATTCTTCTCGAAGCTAGAACAAGCAATCCTAAAATTTGTATGGAACCACAAAGACCAGGAATAGCCAAAGTAATATTGAAGAAGAAGACCAAAGTGGGAGGCATCACAATCCCAGACTTTAGCCTCCACTATAAAGCTGTAATCATAAAGACAGCATGGTATTGGCACAAAAAACAGACACATAGACCAATGGAATAGAATAGAGACTCCAGAATTGGACCCACAAAAGTATGCTTTCCTCTTTTTTATGCTTGTCTTTCCTTCAAAAAAAAGGTGGGGGGGGGGGAAGGGGTGGATGGAGAGGATTACTGTAACTCTTTGAGCAGTAACATTATTGTCTAAAATAATGGATTTAGATGCCCTCCTTCCCTTCATCAGAAAGTCTATTGACAATTCCTTAATTTTCAAACAAATGAAAGTAAGCCTATAACAATTGATGGTTTGGTCTTTTGATGAGAGTGATTCAGCAAAAGGAGATGTAATGTTTACAAGAAAACCCCATAAACCACCCATCACTAACACTGTACTATCTTAGCAAACTAGGTGGTGGTTTTATTCTGAAGCTGGGGGAGAACTGAGAACAAAAAAGGACACAAAACAGATTGACAAAGACTCTGCTTTAAGACCCTACAGGGAATTCATTGGCCTACTTGAGTTAAAAAGAGGTGACAGCGTAGATATTCCTTCAGATGGGACAACAAATTGGAATGGGAAGTGGAAGAAAAGCCAAGTCAGAATATATAAATGTTTCTAACAAATATTAGAAGCCTAAAAATATATAATTAGAAGGCTGAGATTTTGGAATCTTTGGGATTATTTTAAATATCTTTGTTCTTTCACAGTAGTAGCACAGTGTTTTGTACATAGTAAGTGCCCAGTAAATACTAATTTAAATAAATGACAGCAAGTAAAATTTTAACAAAATTGCAATCTCATTGAGTGGGAAACTGTGGACAGAGGATATTGTAATGCCAACTCACAAACTGTGAGCAAAGGATAGAAATGAGCCAAAGACAGTGCATTATATATGTAATAATGTAATGTGTATGTGAGAAGATAGCACAATTATAGCCTGAAAATCTTACTGGATGAGAGAAGCACAATGACATATATATGGAAGAAAATTCCATCCTTAAATTACTTAAAGAGCAATAAGGTGCTATTCTATAAACCATTTGGCAAAGGGATTGATACCAGACCATAAAATATACCTTAAAAATAATGTAGCAATCTTTAGAATTGGTCCAGATAATAACAAAGGAGAGCTTTGTTTATTCTACTATAAATTAGAATACTTCATTGAGAGGAGTTTCTGATAAGCCACACTATCTTCCTAAAATGGCAAGTATGAAGTCTGTAAGGAAGAAAGATTGTCTAAGCTTGGTCCTTGGAACAAAATCATCAAATTATTTAAACAAATCTAATATACTGAAAGGATTTTTAGAATATATGTTAAAAATGTATTACAAGGGATTGTGATCTTTGATTCAAGCCAACAATGAAGCTAATAGCTGATTTTCCACATCTTCAAAAAATTAACTAATTATAGAAAGTATGTACATATATGGCACTTCACACAGAGATTTGCTAAACTGATCAGGCTTGGAGAAAACGAAGCCAAATTGGCAAAACACGTATAAATGGTCTGTCATTCATAAAGATAATCAGTCCTACCAGTTATTTAGCACCCATATGCCAAACACTGTACTATGAAATTTACAAATATCTCTTTTAATTTGATTCTTATTATAACTCTATGAGACAGATGTTGTTCCCATTTTACAGGTAAGGAAATTTGAGACTCTGAAACATATGAGAAATTTACTCATAGTCACTTAGGTAGATAACCCAGTCTTCAAATTCAAGGCTATCTAACATCTAAGATTATGCTTTTAATCACTGCCCTATTACTAATTAGAAAATTAAATAGGAATTGGAATAGGAAAATGGTGAGGGTTAATTCTTCTGAAATGGTGGCTATATGTGTATTAGTTTGCCAGGACTGCCATAACAAAGTACTACAGACCAGGTGGCTTAAACAACAGAAACTACTTTTTTCACAGTTCTGGAGGCTGGAAGTCCAAAAGCAAAGTGTCAGCAGGTTTGGCTTCTCTTTGGCTTGCATATGACTTCTTTCTTACTGTGTTCTCATATGGTCTTTCCTCTGTGTGTGCACATTTCTGGTGTTTCTGTGTGTCCAGAATTTCCTTTTCTTTTTTTTCTTAAAGTTTATTTATTTATTTATTGAGAGAGAGAGCATGCATGCAAGCAGGGGAGGAGCAGAGAGAAAGGGAGAGAGAGAATCCCAACCAGGCTCCATACTGTCCAAGAGTGCAGCCCAATGCAGGGCTCCATCTCACAAACTGTGAGATCATGACCTGAGCTGAAACCAAGAGTCAGATGCTTAACTGACTGATCCACCTAGGTGGCCCCCTAATTTCCTCTTCTTATAAAGACATTAGTCATATTGGATTAAGGCCAACCCCAGTGGCCTCATTTTAACTTAATCACCTCTTAAAGGCTCTATCTCCAGAGTCATATTCTGAGGACATTTCAGTCCATACCAATATGACAATCAAACTCAATATTCTTTGAAATGAGCATCTACTATGAGCAGGAACTGTGTAAACAATTTTATATTTAGTTTCTCATTTAATTCTCACAACGATAACTCCAATTCATAAGTGAGAAAATGGAAGCAAAGGAAGATTAAATAATATGTCCAATATCATACATCAGGTAGGTTGTGAAATAGGAATTTGAACTTGTATAAATTGTATCCCAAATCTCTTTCCTCATGCTGTTAGTGTGAAACCTAAGAAATCTGATTATATAGATAATTGATATTATAAAGGAAATTATTACAAAATCTAAATATTAGGAAAAAAGAGAACAGAAAAAAGAAGACTACCTGCCAAGGAGTTTGGATACTAGAAGTAAAAAGACATTTTGGAGTTGGGGGAGTAGGTACTAGAAGCAAACTTTGTGAATGGCATGCTAATAGGAAGTTGTTAGCTCACAATAAATCTCAGTATAATTTGAAATATATTAAGAGTCCCAGGGAGTGTCCCACTAAAATAGGAGAAAATCAGTTATTCGATAACTAATTAAACATAGCAAGGCAGTAGTAAATTGCTTGGAGAGGCTGTAGTCTCAGTGAATATCAGAACAGCTAGGAGGAGAATTTGAGTAGAGGGAGGGCAATGACGCAAGATTTACCAAAGGGCCAGACTGGCAATTATTGACATTAGCAAGTGTGAACATTTCCAATCTGCTTGCTGTGAGGTGCTGGATCTTGAACTGAGCAATATCTTTTATCATACATTTCCAACCCCTTAAGCAAGTTATAGCACTATCCATTATTATTTGCTAGTCTAGGAATCAGAATTTCATTGAGAGGACACAGTTGAAAAACAGGTTCTACCTATATCCTTTCTCACAAAATTTTCAAGAGGATTAGCAATTATCTTTCCTTCCTCAATCTTTATCTGACTTTTTCTGGCCCTGTGATTACACATCGTTCAGGAAGGGTACTTGTTGATAGTTGTCAGTTTTCTGTCATATGGCAGGAAATAGCAACCAGCATTATAATCTCTTATTCAGCCTACTCCAAGTGCATAAAGGGAGAAACCACAGGGTTAATTAAATAATGTCATCGCTCTCATAACAAACAGGCAGAGGTCATTAGGATAGACCCAAAACATACAAAGTATGGCTCAGCATACAATCAATGACAGAATTGCAAACAGAACTCATGTCTTCTAGGGCAAAACTCAAATATTTGCTATTAAACATGTAATTAAAATCAGCTCTTTGTGCCTCTTTTAAAATAGATGTTCACATATCTATCTATCACATTAGGATGTGTAATAGAAAGGGATTTAGTGCTGAGACAGAACTGGTTTTCCTAAGTGGGGCACTAACATGCCCTTTCAGCCTCTAAGCGTCAATTTTTCCTGTATATACATATAGACTATTTTAAGGAAAAATGAGATTATGTTTGTAAAAGTGAATTATGGAATGCAAACCACTCTACAAATATATTGTTATTATTCTTTTGCTTTAGTGACACTTTATAGGAATTGAGTTGAATTTATTTTTCCCATTATTATTAATATAAAACTCCTTTGTGTCTGTGGATTGATTGTTGCTGAAATTGAAAGAGAGGAAGAAGGTTTGGACTAAATGAACTTTACGAATCTTTCAAACCCAAAATTTTGTCTCTGTATGATTTATTTAGTCAAGGTTCACTGCAATATTTTCCTAAATACTACGAAAGCTGATTGAAAAAATAATTAAAAGAATACTTATGTGGGTAGTGACCAACAGAGATGAACTGCAGCCTACTGCAGATACAGAAATCCTCAAAAGTATCTGTCTACAAATTAGAGATTCCTGGAGATCACCTTTTTTATTACTATTTCTATTTATATACACTGCACATGTAAAATAAAGTACTAATTATATATACACTGATTATAAAAATAAGGTGTGCTTATTATAAAAACTTAAGAAAACTTAAACATTTATTTCTAGTCATTTTCAGAACTCAACATTTTTAACTAAGCATTTTGTTTTAAACTTTTCCCACTTCATAAAATATTCTTCAGAAATAATCATTTTGAGTGTTATACAATTATTTATACACTGCACTTAATAATTTTCATATTATTGGATATTTTATTTCTAGTTTTGCACTATTATAAATAATAATAGAGAGAACATCTGTATACTGAATCTTTGGCAAAGTTTCAGATTTTTTATTTTTATTTTATTTTTATTTTTTTTAATTTTTTTTTTCAATGCTTACTTATTTTGGGGACAGAGAGAGACAGAGCATGAACAGGGGAGGGGCAGAGAGAGAGGGAGACACAGAATCTCAAACAGGCTCCAGGCTCTGAGCCATCAGCCCAGAGCCCGACGCGGGGCTCGAACTCACGGACCAGGAGATCGTGACCTGGCTGAAGTCGGACGCTTAACCGACTGCGCCACCCAGGTGCCCGAAAGTTTCAGATTTTTTAAATAGTTGTTCCTTAAATATTAAAAGTTTACATAATATTAATTCCTTATACAGAAACTCCTCAATTAGCTTTCTTTTAGCGGGCATTACTATGTCAAAATAATATGTCTTCATACTTAGTTCTAAATTTTATTTTTCAAAGGTTACACCAATTCATAATTTCATTAAGAGTTTAGGTCCCTGTGGAGAACTCAACAATGAACCTTTTTGTAAAGTGATATCCCGTCTTACCTGTATTGACATTTTTTGTTTATATTTGTATTGTTTGTTTGAAAAAAGTTCAGAAAAATTTTAAATTATAAGAATTGGTAAGTATAATCAACTAGACAGAGCAGGAAAACATGACAAGCAAAACATAATTTTAGTAAAAGGTTGTAATTTCAGACTGGAAGATGAAAACGTAAGAGTTTTCATAGAATTTTAAGATTAAAAAGAAATTTAGTAATTCATGTTTGATTTCTAAATTTAAAAAGTAATAACTGGGGCGCCTGGCTGGCTCGGTTAAGCGTCCGACTTCAGTTCAGGTCATAATCTCATGGCTTGTGGGCTCGAGCCCCACATCAGTCTGTGCTGACAGCTCAGAGCCTGGAGCCTGCTTCAGATTCCATGTCTCCCTCTCTCTCTGGCCCTCCCCTGCTTGCACTCTGTCTCTGTCTCTCTCTCTCTCTTAAAAATAAATATTTTTTTAAAGTAATAACAAACTTCAGTTATATGAGCAAATTAAAATTACAATTTTAATATATTGTTATTTGAAGGGAAATATTGAGAAAATAAGCACAAAAAGAGCTTAAAGGGTAGACAAGGAAATATAGACCTACAGAAGAATAATTTCATAGGAAAACAACCAAATCTTAAGAGAATATTTAAGGATCTTAAAGCCAAGTTGGGTTTTTGCCACCGTAGGCCAAATAGGGATGTGAACCCTTGGAATTTGTTACATAAATTGAAACTCAGAGCAAGATGCAAACTACATATTATAGATTCTCTGACCCTCATCTAGATGATAAAAATACAAAGATTGACAGCCTTTCTTGGATTTGGAATGACTTATGATGATTGCACCAGTTTAGGGATATGCATTTGCCTTCATGATGGCAATCACAATATACTGAATTAATTTTTTATAATGGCTAACAAAGGGTTAAGATGTTAAGATTTTGTAAATGTCAATATTAATTATTAGGTCTGCTAAAATTGGCACACAAGAGTTTTAGAAAATAAGCCATGATACCAGCATTACTTTGCTTTAGCATAAACAAAAGTTCCAAAACGGAATCATGAGAGTAGGAGAGGAATGAGTGACTTCTTGCCTGTCCAATTACAGGCTCTAAGACAAGAGAAAACCATTTAAGTGGGTCCTGTCTGGCCAAGGAGGATAAGCTTTCTGTTTCAATCAGCTCCTTGGCTAGCTTGGCTGAAAAAACATTGTTGTTCTCTTAACCTTTGCAAAGCTAAGGAACTTGACAAGTATTTTTTTTTCAGTAACAGCCAGAGTGATTTATAGCTTCTTCTAGCTCTCCTCAGTTAGAAAAACAAATTTTATGTCTTTGCCTCATTCTTTCCTCCCCATTATTCCCACTCTATTGTTTTTAGCCATAATCCTTCTTTATTTAATGCAAAGATTATTTTACATTGTTTTCCAAGTGTGTCTGTGTTTAATGTGCTTTAATTATGGAAACTAATTTTCTTGAATTTTCAAGGACAGTTGTTATTTAAAATATTCTGTACCATTGTTCTCATAAACCATCAAAACCGTCTCATAACATATACAGTCCCTCAACAAATACCACTGTTTTCCTTGATGTTATTTTTTAAACTTGAGTGGCAAAAACTGTAGGGGAGTGAAATACACAATAGTGTATATTTAAGAACAGGAGCTCTGATTTCAGACAGAACAGAGTCTGCTACTTGATGTATGACCTTGGACAAGTTATTTAACTTTTCTGTGTTTCAATTTTCTTATCTATAAAACGAAGATAAAATTACCAACCTCATAGGATGGTTGTGAAAATTAGGTTAGAAAAATTGTGCTGGTATTCAACACACTGCCCGGCACCTAGGAAATCCTCCACATATGTTAGTTATTATTAATTTTCAGCCCCAAAGTTTCAAGTGAATACTGATAATCATAAAAGAGGAGTGCCGGGTGGCTCAGTCGGTTAAGCATCCGACTTTGGCTCAGGTCATGATCTCACGGTTCGGGAGTTTGAGCACCACATCCGGCTCTGTGCTGACAGCTCAGAGCCTGGAGCCTGCTTTGGATTCTGTGTCTCCTTCTCTCTCTGCCCCTCTGCCACTCATGCTCCCTGTCTCTCTTTCTCTCTCTCTCTCTCTCTCTCAAAAATAAATAAACATTAAAATTTTTTTAAAAAAGAATTATAAGAAAAAAAATTAATTTTACCACTAAAGTAAAAGACCTTAACATGAAAACTGCTAAAATGTTATTTGTTGTGGTTTGGACCTTGCAAAGTAACTGTGTATTTTCAGGTTGATAATTAGCTTGTCTTTTAGAAAGAAAATCTTTGTAGAAACTGTTAAGCTTGGCTGAGTTCGGCTGGGGAGGCCCTGAATGGTAAATCTTCGAAATCTTAGTCATATTGTCTGTTTAGTAAATACCATGTCTTCAGGCCATATCCTAACAAGAACTTACTAGCAAAATAGGACAAAAGAGAATATATCTATAGGTAAATAACGGTTAAATATGTTTAAAGATTTTCAATATGGAAACATTAGTTTCCCCAACAGAAAGAAAATGTGTAAACTCAGTCTCTCTCTGTCCAAACTCCAGGATGGAAGAGAGTTGTTACTGTTATTGTTTGCTTGCTTGTTCTTTGTTGTTGTTCTGTGACTTCTGTTTTTGTGTTTTTTCTCATTAACAACTTTTGAGATTGGAATTACCATCCATTGATTATTGTAAAATCTTACCTGATAATCCACATGAAGTATTCAGAGACTTGGCAAGAAACGCTGGAAAAAAACTGGAAAGAATAAACAATTATTAAGCAAACAGTTTTTTAAACAAGTACAGGAGAATAATGTGCCATCATTTCAACAGCAGATGATGAAAATGACAATGCAAATATTATATTAACTAATATATGGTGTCTTGGCTGAACTTTTTATTTCTCTTCATGTAATTGTATACTTTATAATGATGTGATTCATTATATGATGTATAATTAAATGATTTAAATTTTACACCACTGTAAGACTTGATTATTTTATTTGAAAGAGTAATTAATTATAACTATCAATTCTTGCTCAAGTAAAAAAAAAAGTGTTTACAAATAAGAAAAAATAAGCCTTTCACAAGAATATGTACTTTGGTTTGTAAATTTTCTAACGTGGTTATCATATTTATAATTTATTAACTCCTAAGAGATATTTTCACAGTCAAAAAAAAAAATAAGGCTGAAGGAATCAAAAGTGGTAGCTATGAAAGCATACTTTCAAAAGATTTGAGAAGCCAAAGAGATGATGTGGAAAGAACCATATTTTCCCTTATGCATACCAGGCTAATTAAGGCCTTAGCCTTTGATAGTGTAGGATGAAAAAAGAGGAAAAGTACTGAGAATGGATATGAGTCAGCTTTCTAATCTGTAAAATGGCTTACAAACAGTAATTTTTATCTATTTTCTTCATGGTTGTATCTATGGTACTTATAATAGCATCTGGCACATGGTAGGTTTTTCAATAAATATTTGCTGAATAAAAATATTAGTACATGATATTCATGCTTCATGCTAGTATTTCAAGCCTGAATTTGAAGATGTAATTAAGCCATAAATTAGATAAACATGCTTCTCTTATTCAACAAATATGTATTGTGTGCTATTTTGTGCTAAGTAAAATGCTAGCTGTTATAGGGGACAAAAAAGAAACAAAGAAAAAGAGTAATACAGCCTTAAAAAGCTGATAATAATTGAGTATAAGGTGACAGACATGCAAAAAAATATAAAACACTGTTATGAGAGTAATGTGAGTGGTATAAGCAGAGCCCTGTGGTTGCACTGAAAAAATGCCCAATTATTTCTTCCAGGTTCCTCAATAAAGAGGTGTATGATTGAGAAAGTTGGTTTGAAGTCTTCTTGAATCTTTTTCTATACTAGCTTCCTCAACACAAGTCTATGTTGATTACTTCTTTGAGGTCTCTCTTACTTCCTTCAATGGATCATCTTCCTTTTTTCAACCCCTAAAGATGTGAGAAGCAAGTGGAATATGAGCAAGAATTGGTAGTTATCATAAATTACTATTTCAGGAAGTTTGGTAGTAAAGGAAAAGAGGAAAGCAGAAAAAATGAAAGCATAAAAAGGAGGGGTTGGTTGAGACAGGAATGAATAATATTTTGGGATAGAGAGGTAATACCAGGGAACAAATGATTAAAGATTCAAAAGTAAAATAAGATAACTAATAAAACAAGGTCATAGCTGCAACAACTATTTCATAACCTTCCTACTTTTCCTAGCCTCCAACTTCTCTGCCACTGCAACCCCAGCTGAAGACTTTGTTCTGAATAGAGAAAATGGAAGCCATTAAATAAAAATGTTCTAGTCCTCCTACCATCAAATCTTTAAGACAATAACAACATCAGAGAGATTTCTCCTACTAACAGCCCCTACCTCCCACCTTGTTCCCACTTTCTCCCATTTAACCATACTCTCCTACTTCTATTAAACTTCTTATGTCTTTCTCTTTGTTTATCAGTATGACAATTAAGAATCCCTGGGAAACTTTCCCCTTCTCTACATGCAAAATTATGATAATTTACACTGATCCTCCAAGCTATGGTTGATTTGGGGGACAAAAATATCCATGAGAAAAAGAAAAAATCCTACCCAGTTATAAGTGAACATAAGATATTTATTCATTCTACAATAGAAATGGTGACTATATGGTGAAAGAAACTCTTTTGCCACACCAGAGAGCATGCTTTATCTAGTAGGAAGGAGGAATTACAAAATTCCTACCTCAAAGGTTTATAGTAGGCTTTATTTAGGTTCAGTAAGAATAACAATTTCTTCAGAACATTATTTTTTAAGCATTTAAACTTCTTTAAAAATCCCAGATTCATACTAAATTAACTGCTTTACAGTTTGCATGGTGTTTTGATTTTCAGATAAAAATAAACAGAAGCTCAATATTCTTTTCACTTTGGCATTTAGATTTTTTTTAATACAATAAAAAAGCAGGTTTGCCTCCTGGGTGTAAGGAGAGCTTCTAGCTGTAAGAGTCAATCAATCGGGAAGGGCATTTTGTGGGTAGGAGTTGTGAAAAGTCACCAGCTTGACCTTGAAAAGAATGAAAAATAATTGAGACTAGTGGCAATGAGCATTTATTTCCCATGTGCTGCAGTTTCTCTCACATTTTTAATTTGGTTTAAATTTCTGCCCCCTACCACCTACTCACATATTCTGTGCACTATTAACATCATAATGTATATTAACGAGCCCTCACAGCTGGGTAAGAAGCTTCTTCTAGCAGGCTAATAACATCACTTTGACTCAATGATGCTGTGCATAATGTAATCTAATAAAATTATGTCATGTGCACCGAGAAAGTAGTCAGAATAAAATAGTTCACCCATCCAAAGAGGCAGCAACTAGGAATACAGCTATACTCATGAAATCATCCTGATTTATATAGCCCAGTGGAATTTGTGTCCTTGTATATATTTCTTTGATTCTATATATATATACATTGTGGTGGGTAAATATAAAATGATAAAATCTCAAGGGTGAGAAAGATATAAAAGACCATATACTACAATTAACTGTTTAATACTTAAATTATCAACAATATTTGTTTCAAGTGGTCATCTAACGTGTATCTGAAACATTTTCTCTTCCCGCCCCCCCCCACATCCTACCTTTAACAAATCCCTAGCAATTGCAAGAAGGAGTAAAATATCTCCAGAGAAATTTTAAACCTTGGCTACACAATAGAACATACTTGGGAACATTTAAAAATCTCCAAGCTGAGTCTACAGACCAGATCAAGTAAATCAGGATCTTTGGAGTTAAGACCCAGAAATAAGAGGCATTTTTTAATTTAATACTTCCCAAGTGATTCCAAATGCATCCAATTGAGAATCACTGCTCTAGAGGCAACACATCTGAAAATAATAAAGGACCTACTGGTCCTAAAAGAAGTTTTCTTGGGAATTCTAAGCTGAAAATCAGGGAAAAATTCTCTTCTTGGCAGATAAAAAATTAAATAATAGATTATTTTTATAAAACATGAATAAAAGGTTCAGAACTATAAGTGCCAGGCATCACATATAAGTGTCATTTATTTTTTAACCCTTGAAGGAAATATACCTTTCCTTAAAGTTTTGCATATTTGAGCAGAATACCCTGTCTTAAGAAGATTAGACACAGGTGCCTACGTGGCTCAGTCAGTTAAGTGTCCAACTCTTGATTTCAGCTCAGGTCATGATCTCACAGTTTGTGAGATTGAGCCCCACATCGGGGCTGACGGCATGGAGCCTCCTTGGGATTCTCTGTCTTCCTCTCTCGCTGCTCCTCCCCGACTCAGTCTCTCTCCCTCTCTCTCTCTCTCTCTCTCTCTCTCTGTGTGTGTGTGTGTGTGTTTGTGTGTGTCTCAAAATAAATAAATAAATAAACTTTAAAAAAAATATTAGGCAGATAACATTTCATGTAGAATCTATCTCTATGGATGTGATCCTGTTACTGCTTCTCTACCCATGAGATGCCTGCTCATCTTTTTCTCATGTGAGATATGTAAATATTTTCTTTTAGAACACTGAATGGTGGGCTTCCTCCAAACTTTAGTAGATATATTGCGAAGTATCAATCATGCAAAAAAATTATATATATATAATATATACATATATATACATGTATATACATGTATATACATGTATATATATATATCAGCATCATGTTCTAGAGGCTGATTATCAATTCATCCATCTGATTATCCAGTTCATCCATCTAACTGAATCGAGATGGATAGTCTAAGTATGATAATCACCCTTCCACATGAAGGACTATGGAAATATTTAATAACAGATATCACTTTTTCTTCTTCAATTTCTTTCTTCTGTAGATTAAATATATCCTCAAATTCTTCAACTATTTCTCATAAAACATGGCTTTACTTTCTCTCAATATCTTGGTCACTTTCCTCCTATTGCTCCTATTGTAGTCCTCTTAATTATGGTTCCCAGAAATATGAAGATTACCTTCTTGGTCCTAGATACGATAAAATAGAAGTCCTCTTACTTGAAACATTGAGGTAAGTAGTTGATCAATATTTGGGAAAAAAATTACCATAATGAAGAAACCATTAAATAAGTGATGATCCACTAGTGCATGATGGTACACTGTTACTGAAGTTTATAGTCTCAGGTCTGAGCAATTAAAAGAATGGAGTTGCCATTAACTGGTAAGGGGAGAACTCGGGAAGGAGAAAGTTTTGGAGGCACTTAGTTTTGAGCCTATTAATATTTTGGTGCCTGTTAATTGGTAGTTGGATATTTAAGTCAGGTATTCATGGGAAAGGTCTGAGCTATAAATACTAGAAAGATATACATTTGTGAGTCATCAGCATTGAGATGGTACTTAAAGGGATGATTTTGGATAAGACCACCAAGAGAATGAGTATAAATAGAAAAGAGAATAGGTGCAAAGTCTGAGCCCTAGAGCATTCCAACATAAAGAAACAACCAAGAAACAAGAATTAAAAGCAGTCAATAAACTGAGGGGTGCATATATCTTTTTGTTTTCTTTGGGTAAATACTAATTCAAAAAGATATATGTACCCCTATGTTTATCGTAGCATTATTTACAAGAGCCAGCATGTGGTAGCAATATATGTGTCCCTCCATATATGAATGGACAAAGATGTGAGATACACTCACAGTGGAATATTAACCTTAAAAAAGAATGAGATCTTGCCCTTTGCAACAACATGGATGGACCTAGAGGGATTGATACTAAGTGAAATAAGTCAGACAAAGAAAGACAAAAACCGTATGATTTCACTCATGTGGAATTTAAGAAACAAATCAACAAGCAAAAAGGGGGAGACAAACAAAAAATTAGATTCTTAAATACAAAGAACAAACTGGTGGTTTCCAGAGGAGAAGGAAGATAGGTGAGATAGATAAAGAAGATTTAGTACAAACTTTTCATTTTAAAATAAATTAGTCATGGAAATGAAAAGTACAACATAGGGAATATAGTCAATAAGATTGTAATTTCATTGTTCGGTGACAGATGGTGACTACACTTATGCTGAACACTGAGTAATGTATAGAATTGTTGAATCATTATGTTGTACACCTGAAACTACTGTAACACTGTGTGTTAGTCATACTTCGATTAAAAAATAATAAAAGGAACAGTCAATAAGATAGTTGAAAAACCAATACTGTGCGTTCTGCATGCTAAGTGAAGGGAGGGTGTGCTCAACTGTGTCAAACACTGTTGAAAGTCTAATAAAATGAAGATTTGAGGTTCTGGGTGATATTGACAAGAGTGATTCTTTTGTGGCAAGAACAAAAGCTTATTTAAATCACATTCAAGAAAGAATGGGAATACAAGAATTGAGTATTGAGTGTACAGATACATTTTTTCTTTGGGATAGAATTTTAAAAAGCATGTTTGTTTACTATTAGGAAAAATCCATTAGAGAAGAGGAAATTAATGATGCACAAAAAGTGGGAAGAATAGTTGAAGGATATCCTTGAGTGAAAGAGAGTGAAAAAATCTAGAACATAAGTTGAAGTCCTGTCCTTACCTAAAGTACATACAGCTTATCCATAATAACAGAGGAGAAAGCAGAGTAGATGGTCACAGATGCATTGGGTGGAAATAAAAGGTGGTGTTGTTTTTGGAAGTTCTTTAAGTATTGCTTCCATTTTCTCAGGAAAAGAGGAAGAAAGATCATAAGCTAAAAGTGAGAACGAGGGAGGGAGTATAGGGTTTAAGGAGAAGGAGAAGGAATACGATAATTATCTAAGTCTAGCAGAGTGGGAGTATAATTGCTAGGCAGCGTAAAGGGCCCACTTAAGGTTAATGATCACAAATATAAAATGAGGCCAATTGACATGGTTGTGTGTTTTTCTTTAGTCATGTCAACTAAACAAGCCCAGACATGCAAGAGGCATAAAACTGATTTTTTTTAATGTTTATTTTTTAGAGAGACAGAGACAGAATGCAAGTGGTTTAGGGGCAGAGAAAGAGAGAGACACAGAATCCAAAGTGGGCTCCAGGCTCTGAGCTGTCAGCACAGAGCCCAACACAGGGCTCCAACCCAGGAGCTGTGGGATCATGACTCGAGTCAAAGTTGGACGCTCAACCAACTGAGCCACCCAGGCACCCTGGCATAAAATTGGTTTTAACCAGGATTGAAGACAAGTGAAAACAATACAGTGAAAAAGTAGAAAGAGGCTGAGAGTAGAGATAAGGAAGTTAGTATGATGATTGACTATATCATTCAAGCTAAATAACCAAGGAAGTGAAGACATGAGCAACGAAATAGTGAAAAGCAAGTAGGATAGATATTTTATTGGCTTGGTGGGTTCAAAGGATTATTGGAATTGAAATATAGGAAGGAATGAACTGGAAAGTTTAGAGAAAGTGATAATCAGGGTGGAGAGCTTGAAACTGAAATCATGCAGGAGTTCCAGTTATTGACAAACACAAGATTTAAACTATAACTTGCACAGTGGCTGAGGTGGAAGACAAGGTCATTGGAAGAAAGGAGGTCAATAAACTGAAAAACGAGGCAAATAGAAGGATAATCTATGTGCATGAAGAAGTCCTAAAGAATGAAGACAGATGTATTAGTGGAAAGAATGACAGAAATGAGGAGGAGTGATCTTCTGAGGGTCAGTACATGACTGCAAACGGGCGGGGTAGTGGGTGGAATAAACAAATCTTGAGAGGGAGACAGTTTAGAGATTGTTTTGAATATTTCTTTATACAACATACTTGTTTTCATCTTCAGCTTATCACTGATATACTTGTTTAATATATATTCCATATTTTATTTGTGATTTTGATGAAATGATAGAACAAAATAGGTCTAAGGATAGAGCTCCAGACCATGCCAGTAGAAACTTCCCCTCAGGTTGATACTGACTTATTAATAAACATCCAAAAAATATGCTGTAGTTTAATAATTTAATTATCTTGTCTGCCCATAAGAATGTCAAGTGTTGTGAGAAATGTAATGCCTTATTGAAATGTTAATATATCAAGTGCAGTGTTTTTCAGACCGGTATACACTGCCCCTAGTAGTTAGTCCACAGATATATCCTCAGAGGTCCTCAAGTTCCTGTGAGAATTATTCTAATGTTGTTATTTAACTTTAATAAAAATATTTTAAAAATCAATACAGACATATTCAATATAATTTGGATAGCCTCTTTATAGTGAGAACTGCCACACTTCTGTTCTTGGGTCTGCAATTATCCTCATACTGGTACCAAGAAGTACTACTTTAATTGTTAGTTAAAAAAAGAGAGGATGCCTTAATACTTAAATGATGCATGCACACGGAAAGCAGGCCAAATGACATCATTGTGTCCTCTATAAGTGATGATTTTGCAGTGTTTCAAATAAAGAAAAGACGTGGGTGACCTGAATCATCACATGGCATGTGGTAGAATTGAAAGATCAAACCCATGGAAGTCAGTACCATGCTCATATTGCTAAACAGTGATTTAAATCTCAAATCTATTTAGATTGGTTTAACCTATGTAGTTAACCTAAATAATATCAACTATCACATGAAATTTTAGGGATGAGTTTAAATAATATTGGTTTTGTGGCTTTATTAGCATTCATATTGGATGATCTCAATATATAATTTTATTTATATTTCATTATAATTAAAATATAAACAATTTAGAATCTATCTTCTTTCATCTTAATAGGGTTTAATTATTTCTCAAGCTGGAAAAATATCCATCTTTTTCATTTTTCCTGTATTTCTAGTCTAATGACTCTGATTTTACTTTTTTTTTTTTTAAGAGAGAGAGCACACATGTGGGATCAGGGAAAAGGAGAGAGGGCAGAGAGAGAGAGAGAGAGAGAGAGAGAGAGAATCCCAAGCAGGCTCCACACCTGGCAGGGAGCCCAACAGTGGGCTCAGTCACACAACCCTGGGACCATGAACTGAGTTGAAATCAAGAGTCAGATGCCTAATTGACTGACCCACCCAGGCACCCCTAATGACTCTGATTTTAAAACGTGAGAGTAAAATATACAACATGCCCTGTTTCTTTATGAGTCCATGCTGGCAACCAGAAAATTATACATTTTTCTACATCATTTAAAGGCACTCTTGTATTAGTCAGTAACATCACCCCCTCCAATCTCTCAATAGCTTAAAATAAGAGTTTATATCTACCTCTTACTATAAGTCTCAGGCAGATCAGCAGAGAAGCTCTCCTCATCATAGTCACTCAGATACCCATGTTAATAGACTTCATCTGGACATGAGTTTCCTGATCACCAGAACAGTGGAAAATTGCACAATGGCTTTTATAAATCTCCACTTAGATATGCTACATATAATTTCCAATCACAATTCATTGGCCAAAAAAATTTACATGGCCATACCTTCAAATGGGAGTAAGAATAACACTCCTACCACATAAATGGTGGAGAATTGGAAAGATTGGGTGGATAATACTAATGAATGCCTGTATCCCTAGAATCTTATAGGATGAATATTTACCAGTTTAGAATTAACATTTGTGTCAATTAGAGTTCTATGTTTGCAAACAACATAAATTGACTCTAGCAGTTAAAAGGAATTCATTTAAAGGACTGAAAAGAGAAGATTAAATAATCAGGTTCAGAATGATAAGAAAACCAGAGCAGTTCTGGGTGTCTCAGTAGAAAGAGTAAATGAATGGCCTCTTCAAGGTTTCCCTGTTGGGGTGAATAAAATCCACACAAATGCAGTGTTTTTGATGCTCATGCAAAGGGTGGAAATTGATTGGTTATATTGAGTTACATGCCTAGTTCATGGCAAGGGGACATCAGCACCATAATATCCCATTCCAGTGATGAAAGAGGTAATTTCCCCCAAAGAAAATCCAGTGTTGTTGTGAAAAGAAAGAGGGACACTTGAAAGCCAAAATGCAAACTTTCTTCCCTTTTGAAAATTCCAACTTCATTAAGCTGTCTCCTGGCACCTCTTCTATTCTTGATCTTTTAGAAGTTTATTGTTGTTCTCATGACCCATAGGATGAGAGACTAAAAGAGAAAGACCCTGTCTGCCCACAATTATCTTTCCTACTGGCATGCCACATGGCTGAAATCATTCACCAATATGGACATTGTTTTGTGTAGTTATCATCTCTAGGAGGGGCTTAATACCAAACAATCAATACTAAAACAATTCATGGATTAATTTGTGAGATTAGATGGCCGTAAGTGATCTGATCAAGACCATGTGGGAAAGAAATGAAGGACCATGATGACATTTTTAAAAGTCTGCATTCTGGAAAACTTCCTGGAGAATAATGATTTGGAAGATGAGGGTCAGCTCTACAGAGAAGTCCCGGGCAGTCTCAGGTACTAGTATTATGATTGGGAAAAAAAGCCATAGCAAACATTTTTACAGTAAGAGTATGAACACAAAACGCTTTCTCTCATTCCATACTTGCAGCCATCTGACCTTTGAAATTTGGCTACTACTGAGTTCTTCATGAGTACCACCTGTTTTTCCTACTTTGGAGAATCAGTTATAAATAAAATGAGTTATTAATATTTGGCAATGCAGCTTCAAACACCAAATAGAAAGTTTTACTGACTACTCTGTTGAGTCCTTGAAGACAGATGGACCAAGCATGTGTGCATCATTTGAAAAGGCAGCAGTTTGCAATGGAGGGCCAAAATCTCATTCTGTCCACCCCACCCCCACAAACATTGCTTCTGCAGGCTGAGCTCTCTGGATAATCAGAGAGAGTTCTGCACATGTGAGAAAAAGACAATAGCACAAGTCTGGAGTAGGTTTAAATTATGTTGTTACTTTTACTTATTTAATTTTTTTAAAAAAGATTCTCTTTTAAAAAAAAAACAGAGCCTCTAGATTTACCTATAATATAAAGCATTTTATTTTATAACGAACCAAATTCTCCCAGTAGAATCTCTCACTGGTTACAAATTAAGCAACCTGGACACTGCATTTACCCCTTTAGGCCTTAAGTAACTGCCACTTTGCAGAATGGCCCAAATGCAGAAACAAATACAGAGATAAGGAAACGGGCTTTCATGCCAGTTTGCTAATAAATTGCCACTTCAGTTTCCTAAATGAATTCCTGGTGGCCTAAAAGAGTTGACATAGATTCTGTACTCCTGTCAAACTTCTAGAAAGGAACTTAGAGGCTAGTAGGAAAATTGATAAATTATTTAGGTTTTAAAAGATTGACATGAAATGAAGAAAACATTAGTCACTATATTCATTCCTTAGGCCAAGAAGTTAAAGTCAATTTTTCTGGGAGGCCCTGTGGGACACAATGATCCTGTTTTAAGAGCGCACTCCAAGCATGGACTTAGAAATGCATTAAATACAGTACTATTGGTTATGATATAGAAATGCACTACACAGAATACCCAAATTAGCCCTCCTTAATCTTCTCTAATTCCCAGGGGAGGTCAAGTTTCCTTATTACAATCTTTTTTTTAAATAAAAGATAACAAATCCAGGGTGATTATAAATTAATAGTGAGCAATAATTTATAATAGTGATAGAGCAAATACGTCCCCCAAATTCAGAAAACGGTTGTTTCCAAAATCTCATTTGTACATAGATTTTTTTAAGTATGGAATATGTTTTTCTTTTTTTTTTTTTAATTTTTTTTTAACGTTTATTTATTTTTGGGACAGAGAGAGACAGAGCATGAACGGGGGAGGGGCAGAGAGAGAGGGAGACACAGAATCGGAAGCAGGCTCCAGGCTCTGAGCCATCAGCCCAGAGCCCGACGCGGGGCTCGAACTCACGAACCGCGAGATCGTGACCTGAGCCGAAGTCGGATGCTCAACCGACTGAGCCACCCAGGCGCCCCTGGAATATGTTTTTCAATCATACTTGGAGTCTCAGGCTAATTCAAAAAGATTGATACACCCAAAAACACGCTTGAGTATCGTGCTGTCAGTACACTACCATCTCTATACCTCACTTCCCATGTGACCTGCAATAGAAAAACAATAGAAAGCAGGGGTATCACATATGGGAGGAGTGGTGTGTAGAACAGTTATGACTAATATGGAGAAAATATGCCAAAGGTACCAGTCGTTTGTAAATCAGCTGTTCGTATGACAGAGAGTGCTTGTCCTGATGTCTATTAGCTAAGACACATTCTTCCCAAAATAATAATTAGAAATTTTTTCTTAAACCTAAACCGGAGAGAAGGTATTTAAATAATTTATGCAAAATCCAAAGCGCTTATACCTGTTCTGCTCAGAGAACACTTTGCTTGTGGCTAGAACTCTTATGTGTATACCTGCCAGGCACACAGTGCCTTTTTTCCCTGAATACTGCTAAAGACTCACAATTTTTTTTTCACTTTCCTTCTCTTCCTTTTTAATATTCCCTATTAGTCCACAAAGTGCTTTGGTCATAAGAGACTCTTAAAAAACTGAAAACAAACTGAGGGTTGATGGGGGGTGGGAGGGAGGGGAGGGTGGGTGATGGGTATTGAGGAGGGTACCTTTTGGGATGAGCACTGGGTGTTGTATGGAAACCAATTTGACAATAAATTTCATATTTTGAAAAAAAAAGTGCTTTGGTCATTACAACCTTACCTCTCAATGTAATTTCCAAGGTTAGAGCTTATCAATTTCATCATCACAATTTGTATTGACTTCCTGATAAGGTCTACAGCCGTACCACCCTGAACGCGCCTGATCTCGTCTGATCTCGGAATCTAAGCAGGGTCGGGCCTGGTTAGTAGTTGGATGGGAGACTTCCTGATAAGATGTTGGGAAAGCAGGCATTTTAATCTCACCACTAACATTTTATAAATAATATTTAAAGTGGGTCTTCTTCTGAAATTGTTTTGTAAATAATCCTATCTGCTATGTGTTGATTTCTGTACCTCACTCCTAAATTTTAAGTTGTAGGTTACATTTGGAGTGTTTTGCCATTTATCCTCATCATATATTTCTCTTGTCTCATTTTCCACATATATTGCTTCAAGTCTATGTTGAAACTACATATGAAGCACTGGGTGTTGTACGGAAACCAATTTGACAATAAATTATATATATATATATATATATATATATATATATATATAAAACTACATATGAATCTAGACAAACGAAGACGCTGGTGGTTATGAGGGTGGGGTTGGGGGGTTACACACCCTCACAAGGGACAAGAGGAGGGACACAGAGCCAGCAATCTGATTGATAAGAGGACTAGAGGGCTTCTTTTAAGTTGTGAAGTGAGCACCCTGGCTTTTTAGAGGCCTCTGCATTTCTTTGAAGGGAGCTTCAGAATGGATGTAGCCCTTTTGATCGATTGTTTTCTTTCACCACTTTTGATAGTACTGATATGGGTAAAGATAAAACTTTTTCTCTACCACGAGGAACATCAGCGGTCCAATTATGATAATAAGTGGCAACTGAAATTGGTCTTAGTCTCAGGGAGAAAAAAGAAGTGATAGAAAAATGGTAAAATGGAGAGTGCTCCACCTAAAAGAAGCAGCTGTTACTAGGTTCCAGTGGATTATTGCCATTTAGGAATATGGGCACTGTGTTATCAGTCTTTTCAATTTTTCAAAAGAAGCCAGAAATCCACACTTTAATGTGAGCTCTCCCATTTTTTTTTCAGTGTTGGCTCAAGCTAATGCTTTTTTGTGACTTTACCAGACAGTATGGCATCTTTTTTTCAGGAGACATTGACATCCGTTCTATCTCGACTGACTCATTTGGTAGGAACAAGAAGTCCACATGCCAATGCAAATCAAGGAGGGAGAAGAGGTTCAGGAAGAGGGGAGGAGTGGGGGAGACATTCTGCAGTGTATAAAGATAATGAGTATTGATGCTTTATTTTTTACCAAAAAAAATCTATATATATATTCCACCAAACTGAGTCCTTGAGATGTCAAAAATATGTATTATAGTGAGAAACTGACAATTTTTAAAAGTGCTATAACATTTAAAACAGGAGATGGAGAAGGAACATTGGGATATAGAACTGAGATAAGTCTGGTAAGATTTGTTCTTATAAAGAATTAATGTTGGCTATTAGCAAAAATACAGAAAAGTCCCCTGTATGATAAACAACAAAATTCAAGATAATGGTTACATGAGATGCAATCTGGGAGGGTTACCAAAGGGCTTTAATTATATTGCTGGTGTTTTATTTCCTAACATGAGTTGCAGGTATGTGAATGTTCACTATAAATTGCTATATATTTTTATATGTCTTAACTATTTCATAATAAGCACATTTAGAAGAATAAATGTTAAACCTTCATCAGACCTGTGAATGGTTTTTCTGCCAAACCATTATATTTCCTTTTCAAGGGCAAGAAGGGAAAGGGCTCTTAGACTTTTCTTTTCTCACTAAAAATCTCTCAGCCTCTGACAGATGACAAGAGACTGTGAGCTGAAAAGCACACCTCACGTTGGCAGGAACATTGAGGGGTTGCCAGAAATGTTCTAGCTGATAGCACAGCCATGACTCCAGCAATTGGACCCCAGATTTCTGTTTATTTTCCGAACCCAGCCAGAGATGTTTATAGAATGAGTGTTCTGGAGTCTGCTTTAATTTCTAGACGGAAGTAATTAAAAAAATTAGTAATTCCTGAGTAATAATCAGGCACCATATTGTTTATATGAATTGCTGTCATCACCATCATTATAACAATTACCACTCACATGGCATTTAACAATATACAAAAATGTCTTATATACATTATCTTATCTTGGTCTAGCAAAAATCCTGGAAGGAACAGGGGAAGAATAGTATTATCTCTAATCTCCATAATGGATTGACAGAAATCTATAGCTATGACTTTATCAAAACTCTTTCTGGACAATTATCTGCCAGTGCCTTAACCTTCCCTAATCCCATAGGTTGAGTCCACTGAACAGCTTGGACCAGGGGTTTGGCCATGCCCCAGACCTAATGACCAACCCTGTTCTTAATCATGGGTTATTTTTAAAAGCGTACATGTAACAATATTTTAGCATATTCTAATATCCTCTCTCTGACTACTAGTCCCATCTAATATAGTACCTATATTCTTGTAACTATCAAATGTTTCTTAAATTATTTCCATGTTTCAGTTTTATATCCCAGCGACATTGTTAATTATCTTATTTGTAGTGCTTTTTGTCATTTGATTCTCATGGGTTTTCCAGCCATCTGTAAATAATTTTTACCTTGTTCTTTTCAGTTTTTATACCTATAACTTTTTCTCTCATACAATTGAATTGACTAATGCCTCCAGGGAAATACTAACTAATAATGATGATAGCAGGCAACTTTATCATGTTCCTGACCAGCAGGGGCTTCTCAGTGAGTCCTCATTAAGATGTGGCTGATGTAATGACATCCACCCCAGCAGCTTAAGGAGGTACATATCTATTCTTCCTCACTTAGGGAGAAAGTATATATGTTTTCCACTTTTTGAGATATTGACATATAACATATGAAGGTTAAGATGAACAATATGATGATTTGATACACAAATATATTGTGAAATGATTACCACACAAAGGTTGATTAACACCTCTATGCTTTCACTTTATTACAACATTTTTGTGTGTGATGAAAACACTTAAGACTACTCTTTTAACAACTTTCGAGTAGATAATACAGCATGGTGAATTACAGTCATCATGCTGTACATTAGATACCCAGAACTTATTCCTCCTATACCTGGAAGTTTATACCCTTTGGCCAAAATCTCCCCATTCCCCCCATTCCCTAACCCGTGACAAGCACTATTCTACTCTCTATTTTTATGAATTAGGGATTTTTAGATGCCACATATAGATGGGAATGTACAGTATTTGTCTTTCTCTGTCTTGTTTCACTTAGCATGAGGCCTTCAAGGTTCATCCATGTTGTTACAAATGGCAGGATTTCCTTCTTTGTCGTGGCTGAATAATATTCATATATATTATTCATATATATATATATATATATGCCACAACTTCTTTATCCATTGATCCATCAGCGCCCACTTGGGTTGTTTCCATATCCTGGCTATTTGGGAATAATCCTGCAATGAACAGGGAGGTATAGATATCTCTTCAAGATACTGATTTCAGCTTCTTCAGACATATACCCAGAAGGGATTGCTGGATTATACAGCAGTTCTATTTTTTAATCTTTTGAGGAGCCTACATACTGTTTGCTAATTTACATCCCCACCAACAGTGCACAAGCATTCCCTTTGCTCCACATCCTCGCCAACAATTTTATTTCTTGTCTTTTTTGATGATAGCCATTCTAACAAGTGTGGAATGATATCTCATTTGTGGCTTTGATTTCACATTTTCTTGATGATAAGTAATGTTGAGCATCTTTTCATGGACCTATTGGCCATTTGTATGTCTTCTTTGTACAAATGTCTATTCAAGTCCCCTGCTCATTTTTTAAATCAGTTTTCTTGCTATTGTTGTATGAGTTCCTTATATATTTTGGATGTTAATTCCTTGTCAGATAGATGGTTTGCAAGTACTCTTTCTCACTCTGTAGATTGCCTTTTCATTTTACTGATTGTTTATATTGCTATAAGAAGCTTTTTAGTTTGAGGTGGTCCCACTTGTTTATTTTTGCTCTTGTTGCTTGTGTTTTTGTTGTCATATTCAAAAAATTGCTGCTAAGACCAATGTCAAGATTTTTATCTATGTTTTCTTCTAGTGGTTTTATAGTTTTGGGTCTTACACTTAAGTCTTTAATCCATTTTGAGTTAATTTTTGGAAATGGTGCAAGATAGGAGTCTAACTTCATTCTTTTGCATGTGAATATTCATCTCCCTATATAAAAAAATATCCAACACTATTTATTGAAGAGACAATCCTTTCCCTTCCTCGTTAAGTATTCCTGGCTCCTTTGTCAAATATTGACTATGTATGAATGGGTTTATTTCTGGGCTCCCAATTCTGTCCCATTGGTCTATGTGTCTGTTTTTATGCCAATATCATACTATTTTAATTAATAGAGCTTTGTAATACAGTTTGAAATCAGGAATATGATGCCTCCAGGTTTGTTCTTTCTTAGGATTGTTTTGGCTATTCGGGGTCTTTTGTGGTTCCATACAAATTTTAGGATTGTTTTTTTGTGTGCAAAGGACATTGGAATTTGAATGGGGATTGCATTAAATCTATAGGTCACTTTGTGTAGAATGGACATTTTAACAATATTAATTTTTCAAATCCATGAACACAGGATATGTTTTCATTTATTTGTGTCTTCTTCAGTTTCCTTCAATAATTTCTTATAATTTTCAGTGTACAGGTCTTTAATTTCATTGATTAAATTTATTCCTGAGTACTTTATTATTTTTCATGCTATTATAAATGAGATTGGTTTTTTAAATTTCTTTCTCAGGTGGTTCATTGTTAGTGTATACACATGCAACTGATTTTTGTATGTTGATTTTGTATCTTTTAACTTAATTTATTAGTTCTAACAGTTCTTTGGCGTACTCTTTTAAATGTTTTAAATTTATTTTAATTTGTTTATTTTTTTTAAGGTTTATTTATTTTTGAGAGAGAGAGAGAGAGAGAGCGTGCTCAAGGCGGGAGGGCAAAGATAGGGAGGGACAGAGGATTCGAAGCACACACTGTGCTGACAGCAGAAAGCCCGATGCAGGGCTTGAACTCAAAACTGTGAGATCATGACCTGAGCTAAAATCACAAGTTGGATGCTAACTGACTGAGCCACCCAGGTGAACCTAAAATTTTCTATACATAAGATCATATCATCTACAGAGAAAATTTTACTTCTTCCTTTTTTAAGAGACAGCATGAGCAGGGAAGATGGGTAGAAAGAGAGGGAGAGAGAGAAAGAGAAAGAGAAAGAGAAAGAGAAAGAGAAAGAGAAAGAGAAAGAGGAGAGAGAGAGGATCTTAAGTAGGCTCCATGATCAGCCTGGAGCCCAATGTGGGGCTCTATCCTAGGACTCTAGGATCATGACCTGAGCTGAAATCAAGAGTCTGAGGCTCAACTGACTGAGCCACCCAGGTGCCCCTTACTCCCTCCTTTCTGATTTGGATGTCTTTTATTTCTTTTTCTTACTTCATTGCTCTGGCTACAGCTTCCCCAGTCCTATTTTACTATTTAAATGGCAATGGTGGGAATGGGCCCTTATATTATCCCTAATTATCCCTAATCTTAGCAGGAAAGCTTTCAAGCTTTTACCACTGGGTTGATTTTGTATATGATTTGTTGTATATGGCCTTTATTATGTTGAAATACATTCCTTCTATTTTTGAGAGTTTTTTGGTATGAAAGGATGTTAAATTTGTCAAATCCTTTTCCTGCATCTATTGAAATGATCATATAGTATTAATCATTAATTCTATAAATGTGTATATCCTATTAATTAATTTGTATATGTTGGACCACCCTTGCATCCAAAAGATAAATCCCACTTGATGATGTGTGAGTCTCTTAATGTGCTTTTGACTTGTCTTCTAGTATTATTTTTTAGAATTTTTGCATCTATATTCATCAGGGATATTGGCCCATAGCTTTCTTTCCATGTATCCTTGTAGTGTATTTTCTTTTTTTTTTTTAATTAAGAGAGAAAGAGAGAGAGAAACAAGCAGGGGAAGGGCATGGAGAGAGAGAGGGAGAGAGAGAGAGAGAGAGAGAGAGAGAGAGAATCTTTTTTTTTTTAATTTTTTTTTCAACGTTTATTTATTTTTGGGACAGAGAGAGACAGAGCATGAACAGGGGAGGGGCAGAGAGAGAGGGAGACACAGAATCGGAAACAGGCTCCAGGCTCTGAGCCATCAGCCCAGAGCCTGACACGGGGCTCGAACTCCCGGACCGAAAGATCGTGACCTGGCCGAAGTCGGACGCTTAACCGACTGCGCCACCCAGGCGCCCCAAGAGAGAGAGAATCTTAAGCAGTGTCCACACTCAGTGTAGAGCCTGATCTCATGACTATGAGATCATGACCTGAGCCAAAATCAAGAGTTGGTCACTCAACCAACTGAGCCTCCCAGGCACTCCTCCTTGTACTGTCTTTATCTGACCTTGGTATCAGCGTAATTAATGTTAGCCTCATAAAATGTATTTGGAAACATTCCTTCCTCTTCAGTTTTTAGGAAGAGTTTGAAAAAGATTGGTGTTAATTCTGTAAATGTTTGGTAGAATTTACCAGTGAAAACATCTGGTTCTGGGCTTTTCTTTGCTGGGAAGTGTTGGATAACTGTTTCGATCTGCTTACTTGTTATTGGTTGGTTCAAATGTTTTATTTCTTCATGATTTAGTATAAAATGTTTTAAAAATGCACACAAGCTTTTTCTTAACTGGCAACAGCATTTAACTAAATGATTTGGACTCATTTTCCCTGTCTTCACAGTTCTACCCTTATAATGAATGCCCAAATGCATATAAGTTTTGTATCTCAGAGTGTAATTTGACCCACCAGTGAGAGAAAGGTACACATTGGACTCTGGTGTGCATTTTAAATATGCTTCAATATGGGGCGCCTGGGTGGCGCAGTCGGTTAAGCGTCCGACTTCAGCCAGGTCACGATCTCGCGGTCTGTGAGTTCGAGCCCCGCGTCGGGCTCTGGGCTGATGGCTCAGAGCCTGGAGCCTGTTTCCGACTCTGTGTCTCCCTCTCTCTCTGCCCCTCCCCCGTTCATGCTCTGTCTCTCTCTGTCCCAAAAATAAATAAACGTTGAAAAAAAAAAAAAATTTAAAAAAAAAAAAAAAAAAAAAAAAATATGCTTCAATATATTTTCTACTCTTGTCTATGTACTGGCCACATTTTTTAATGTCTCTGAAAATCTGACTAATGAAGGTTTAAACAAATAGGGATCATTTTCCTCATATTATAAATAGCCTAGAAATAAGCATTTATATATAATGGTATTAGTTTATCTGTTCAACAATACCAAGGATCCAGATTCTTTCTATTTTTCCTCTCTATCACCAATAGTGTGTCTTCATGCTGATTGCCTCATGGTAGCAAAATGGTTTTTAAAGCTCTAGACTGCACATCTGCATTCAAAGTAGGAAAAATAGGGGTGGAAGTAGACAGGGATTAGGGAAGAACAGTACCAGCAGCGTATGTCCCTTTTAATCAGGAAAAAAAATTTTTTTTCTACAGAGACCTTATCAGCAGATTTCATCTTTGGTTTCATTGACTACAACTGAATGACATAGCCACCCTGAACTGCAAGACAGACTAGGAAAGGGAAGTTGTCATAACTGGCTTCATCATCTGGGGCCAGGCATAAACAAAGTCAGCATTCTATCATCAAGGAAGAAACAGGAATGGATTTAGAACAGAAAACTAATGGTGTTTGCCTTAAATATCCAATCTGAAATTGTGTTTTCTGCATTTCTTCAGCAAATTGGTGAGGTAGAGATCTAATAATTTCTTACGAGTAAAAAATATATAAAACAGTGTAAATTGTGAATACCACATTATTCCTACCCTCTATTATCCATGACACAATTAATTTGGGTGAAAATCAATTGTATAACTTTTATCAGTTGAGGGAGATCCATGAAATACAAAAACATTAGGCATTCTATTTCACACAAAGAATATTCTAGTTTGTGATCTCTTGCCTACTTTGAAAATTTATTCATACTGCCATATCCAAAATCATATCTGTAGGACACTGTTAGGCCTAGTGCATTTTAATCAAGAGAGAGCATGATGATTACTTAATACACACAAAAAAAATATTGGCCAAAGATAGAGATTGAGTTTATCCAAGAAGTACAAATTGTTTGATATTATTGCTATAGAGAAGACAAGTTTCTTTCTCTTGGCAGCATTTTTCTCATGTAGATGAGTATTGCCTTGTGGTCTTGTAACAAAGTGCTCCAACCATTATCGGACATGTCAACTGCCACTTTGAACAGGTTTAAAATGCCTGGGGCTCTAAAAACTGATAAGAAAAATCAGAGCCTATTTTAGCTTTTCAAAAGCTTCTTGACACTCCAGGGGACAGATATCCTATCCTCATCATGGTTTTCTCTTCTAAGTAAAGTCAAAAAGCAGACCAGCTAGAGTGCCAAAGTGAGGTACTTTGTATTAATGTTTTTATCCTCAACATGCTGATTTGGTCTTTTAAATTGTTTGCTTGTATGGATGTAAGACTTTTCTAGTTTTTCATAGTTCCTTGTTCTATAAAGGAATTGAATGTACTTTTCCAAGTTTAATCCTATATGTTTAATCTCTGAAAACTCAAATTTGAATTTTCTAAGCCTCAATATAAAACCCATTTGTTTAACATTCAACAGATCTTTTTGGTTGTTCACGCACTATGTATAGACACTGTAAAGAAAATCAAATGCACAACAGTGAATAAGATAATAGTCCCTGCTTTTGCTGAGCTTACAGTGGAGTGAAGAAGAGAAATTTTGTTATTCAAAGGAAGTTTCCCAGGGAAATTCAAAACTAAGCTAAGACCTTGTGTTGCCTAAGGAAAGTAATGCCAGCTGGTGAAACAAACCCCAATTTCTCAGCAGTTTAATACACAAATGATTTACTTCTTATTCACGTTATAGTTACATGAAAGTCCCAGGCACCTTCATCTTAGACTTCTGTTCTCCTCAAAGTCTAACTGAATTTCCAGTTAGGTGGTGGATGGAGAAATAGAGCAAGGTTTGTTTGTAGCAGGGCTTTATGGACCAGGACTGACAGTGGTGCATCACTTCCCTCACATTTTACTTAGTGACACCAGTTACACATGACTGCAAGGGAGGCTAGGAAATGTAGTCTAGCCATGTGCTGATGATAAAGAGGGAAAGCTAGATACTGCTGAACACAAGTAGTGCCTACCCAAACCTGAAGGGTGAGTAGCAATTAGCTATAAAAGTTGAAGCAAGAGAGAAGATGGAGAGATGTAATGAAGAATGTTACAGACAGAGAAAGCACAAAGTAGAAGACCTGGAGGCAAGAAAACATGGCAGGTAGAAGCTGAAAGTTGTCCAGTGTGGCTGGAAAATGGAATTCAAATTGGTGAAGTGAATAATGGGCAGGTCATGGACATCTTTGTGGACCATTTTAAGGAACATGGTCTTTACCCCAAGAAAAGTAGGACTCCATTAAATGTTTTAACCAGGGAAGTGAGATGATCAGATTAGATATTTTTTAAAACCATAATTCTTGTGGTATGGAAAAGAAATTGGAAGAAGTGAGAGTGAGAGTAAGACTGAAGGCCAACTAAGAAGCTGTTTATAATTTAGGTGGTAGGCCCTAAACTAGGATAATGTCATTAAAAGCCGTAGGAAAAGAAAAAATAGATTGTTTTGGAAGATATCTGATAGGAAGCAAAATTGAAATAATATGGTTTCTGATTAGATGTTGGTTGCATGGAGCATCAACCTGCAACGTTTCAGATATTTTTCTGCATTTTAGCTAGGAATACTTACTTGTTCATCTTAGTAAGCTAGAATAAACACTCTGAGTTCATATAACAACTCATTTATCAATACTTGGAATGAGGTTAGGGTGTTCCCAAGTCAAAGAGCAAGATAGCACACCAATATATTTAATTTAGAATTATAAATGTAGTTGGGGACTACTATTCCTCCAAGGCCACTTGCCTGAAATAATTACATAAATCAATAACTGAGGTGAATTAGGAAGTTCCTAATTGACTCTGGGCATCTGATATCTCATTTTCCTCCTTTCATAGACTTCTAAAAATTACAAGATTGCCTAAATTGAAAAAAATTTTCTGCTTCATCACAAATCAGGTTATATTTTGGCTTGGAGTGAAGGTTTAATTTTGTCACTGGCTGAAGAAGTCGGGGACATCTTAGTCAGACAAAAAAGGAAGAGGTGCCAGTAGTCTTGCTGTGCAAAGGCTTTTTCAGCATATTTCAGGACATATTTGTTTAACAGAATCCCAGACTGCATTCTGGGACCTACCACCTGAAGACATTCTGTGTTTGCAATATCAAGTCACAAATGCTGCTTGCCAAGATTCACGCTGCTGCTCACCTAGCCAGGCCTGACCACCTTAAGAACTGAGAATAGTGGGCGGAAAGTCCTGGCTGACATTGTGGAAATTGGGTCATGCCCACAAGCTCATCTTTAGAAGTCACTGCCTACTATGTTCTGCAGTGCCATGGTGTGTTCCCTATTCTGCTCCTGACCAGTGATCCTGAGTGATGTCATGGTGTTCCTGGCTTATTCTTCATTCCTCTCTCCCCTAGACATACCCAGCGACTTCTTACTTCCTCATAAATCCCACTTACTTCCCTGTGCATTACTTGCATTCTGTGCCATATTCCAGTCTTCAACCTGTCTACACTTGGCATCTGACTCCTCCCCAGGAGGGAGGAGGTACCCCACTTGTGTCTTGAAGCTTCCCCTACCCTCTGGAGAGCCTCTGCCTTACAACTACTATCCTGGCCTCACCCCAGTTATTATGTTTGGTCTCTGCAACTGGAATTATCCTTCAGATCCCACGTATACTACTTGCTTTCCAGTGCTACAAAATATTATCATAGAACTGGCCCCATATTTCTCTTTTTTGAATTTGGAATTTAACAAATTTGTAGCAGCAGGAATTAATTAATGACGATTACTCCTGTTCTTTTTAATTTTTTTAATGTCTATTTATTTATTTTTGAGAGACACAGAGAGAGAGGCACAGAGTGCAAGCAGGGGAGGAGCAGAGAGAGAGGGAGACACAGAATCTGAAGCAGGCTCCAGGCTCCAAGCTGTCAGCACAGAGCCATGAGGGGCTTGAACTCATGAACCATGAGATCATGACCTGAGCTGAAGTCGGACACTTACCCGACTGAGTCACCCAGGAGCCCCTCCTATTCTTTATAAATGTCTATTTCTTATGTTCTTAAAATTAGAAATACATTTTGAGTCTCAAAACATATTTTAAGTTGATCTTCTCCATCATTTAATTGACAAATATCTAACAAACTGCAGTATTTGATTCAGATACAATGATTGCTGAATATCATGGTGTTAAGCCATTTTGGAGTTTGTAGCTCTGTAGTGCAGCCTTTGTGGTTTGCCCCTGCTTTGATGAGGACATTAAGATCAACAACCATTGCTATTTCTTAGAGTTTTTTTTTTAACTCTCAGAGGAAATTACCACTTTACCCTATCAAATTTTACTATAAGATTTTAGCATCATTTTAGCATTGTTTGCATTTCCCCCTTTTTTTAAACAGAAGAGATTTTAAGAAATAGTTTCTTAATGAACTATTTTTTGTTATAAGTAGGTTTTAGATGTTTTATAACTTTCATCTTTCTAAGGATATTTTGGTGGCTTTCAACTTCATGATGACGTGATAACACGAGGCAGATTTAACCCATGATATATAGAGTCCCTTGAAGGAAAAAGAATATAAGCACGTGATCTCCCAAAGAGCTTTCAGGCTACTTACATTATTATTCAACAGAGAAAATATCTTTTTGTTCTCTGTCTAATGAAGGACAACACATATTTTGCAATTAAAAAATAATACTTCACAATGTGCAAGTTTTTCCTCTTGTATTTCAGGGTGTCTCCCTCCCCCTAAAATTCAGTGGACACTTTTTTTTTAGTTTTATGATTTATTCCTGAAAATCCATCCATCCATCCATCAATAAGTACTCTAAGATATAATGCCTCCCTGAATCTTCCTTTCAAGATCTCATTATCTGTTTTTCTTCTGACTTCTTTAGCCTTGACTAAAATAAAATGTGGTAGAAAAATGAAACAGTGGTCTTAAGAATTTAAAATGCATTAATAATAGCTACCACTTATTGAGTACCTAGTATATACAATGCACAGTGTTGGATGAACTTACAGATATTATTACTAACCCTCATAATAAGAGGTATGCTTTGTTATCTCTCTTTTATAGATAAGAGAAAGGTAATTAAAGCTCAGGAAGGTTAAGTAATTCATCTAAAGTCATACAGCTAGAGAGTGGCAAAACCAGAATTTGCAGTCAAATCTGACTCCAATGTTTATGCAAACTGTAATGCATTAATTATACCATGCTGCATCTATTGCATGGTTATTCTAATATTTGAAGTGGTGGAAGAATGGATTAATTGGGGTATACCTAGAAGTAGGAGAAGAGGATAACTTTCAGGACCATTCAAAGACTGGTGCTTAAACATAAGGGTGTGTCCAGGAGTTTCTGATTCTTGTATGTAATAGTTTTCTATTTTATTATCATATAGTCCTATAGTTTAGAAGTCTGGCTTGGGTTTTACCAGGCCAAAATTAAGATATGTCAGCAAAGCCTCTTTTTTGGAGGCTGTAGGAGAGAACCTATTTCCTTGCCTTTTCCACATGCAATTCTTATCTCATAGCCCCCTTCCATCTTCAAAGCAGCAACACAGCATCTCTTTGGCCCTACTTCCCTAATCAAGTCTCTTTCTCTTACTGTATTCTGTGACCCCCTTCTTCACTTTTTAAAGACCGTGTTATTACTTTGGGCCTACCAGAATAACCCAAAATAATCTCCCTATTTTATGATCAGCTGATTAAGAACCTGAATTCCACCTGTAATCTCCATCAGTCTGCCATGGAACTTAACAGACCCACAGGTTTCAGGGATTAGGATTTGAATATCTTTGGCGAGGGGCATTATTTTGCCTGCTTCACAGGGCCAAGTATAATTAGACATGACTCCCATAGTAGGTGTAAGCCCAGGACATTAATGTTCCAAGGAGAAAGGAGGAAGATCATGAGTATAGTTAGGTGAAAATAAAATCAAATGTGAGGTGCCTACCAAAGAATTGGTAGAATAAGCAAAGGTGAACCATATGTATGCCACTGGCAGAAAGTAAACTGGATGACATTTAGAAATTAGGGCAGGGGCACCTGGGTGTCTCTGTCAGTTAAGCATCTGACTCAGGTCAGTTAAGTTCAGGCATGATCTCATGGCTTATGAGCTCAAGCCCCACATCAGGCTCTGTGCTGACAGCTCAGAACCTGGAGCCTGCTTCAGATTCTTTGTCTCCCTCTCTCTCTGCCCCTCCCCTGCTCACCCTCTGTTTCTCTCTCTCCCTCAAAAATAAATAAACATTAAAAAAAATTTTTTTAAGAAATTAGGACGAGAGTAAGCTGTTGTGAGTTAAATTGTGCCTCCCCAAATTCATATGTTGAAGTCCTAGCCTCCTCAGTACTTCAGAATGTGACCTTATTTGGAAATAGGGTTGTTGCAGATATAATTAGTTAAGGTGAATAGGGTGGACCCCTAATCCAATATGACTGGTGTCATATTGTGAAGAGATAAACACACAGAGAGAGAATGCCAGCTGAACCTGAAGGCAGAGATTAGGGTAATGTCTCTATAAGCCAAAGAACACCAAATATTGCCAACAACCCACCAAATGCTAGGATAAAGAGGCATGGAACAGATTTTGCCTCATAGCCCTCAGAAGAAACCAATTCTGCTGATACCTTGATCTTGAACTTCTAGTTTCCAGAACTATGCGACAATACATTTCTGTTCTTTAAGCCATCTAGTTTGTGGTACCTTGTTACAGCAGCCCTAGCAAACTAATATTGTAAGTGTCAGAGAACAGAGAAACATGAGATTTGGAGAAATTGGCAAGAAAATCAGTTATGTAATTAGGAGATAGGAAGTGAACCCAACCAGAAACATTTGGGACAAACACCAGGGTTAGAGAGAGGCCACCAACAACTCTGACTTGATCTCAAATCAGTGTGTTGAGTAAGACTTATTCCAAGACCTGAGAGGATTTGGAAAGAAGCAGTCACCTGGATTAAGTGAATCCAGGGACAAGAAGCTGGTCAGGTATACTGTCCTTAAGCAACACAGCCCTGTGACAAATACATTCTTCTTACAAGTGCTTGGTCAATTTATTTATTGATTATCTGTGGTTACCTTGTCTACAAATGAAGGTTGCTGAAAGGTTTTTGTGTATTCACTTGTTTTAAATATTTGGTTACTCAGGGAGATTAACTGGGTACCTCTCTGTGTTCACTTTGCAGAAGTAGCAACAGAACAGTTGGTGATAGAATAGTAGGAAAAGCAACTTTTCTCTCTTCTTTATGGTTCTTCCTTTTTTTATATCCATGAAGGATTTGTTTTCTTTTTTTTAATGTTTATTTATTTTTGAGAGAGAGAGACAGAGTGTGAGCAGGGCAGGGACAGAGAGAGAGGAAGACACAGAATCTGAAGCAGGCTCCAGGTTCTGAGCTGTCAACGTAGAGCCCAATGCAGGGCTAGAACTCGTGAACCACAAGATAATGACCTGAGCTGAAGTCAGATGCTCAACGGACTGAGCCACCCAGGTGCCTGTAGTTTACTTCTTGCATATAAAAATTGCTTGGTCGTCCTGATAGCATTGGAATTGTACATTTTATTGGATAGTATTTGTTAATCATTTTTTCCATTAGAATTACGTTCCTTCTTAGAATTATAAATGCAAGAAATTGGTTTCACCATTCTGCTATAAGGGAAGCAAAGAAAAATATGAATAATTAACTAGTTTGCATATGAGTGCCAACCTATAGCATGTACCAATACAGGGATGGGTCCTTATAAAGTTCAGTGTAAACTAATTTCTAGTCCTACAGGCTTCACTTCACTGCCAAGGTCAAGCATGTTGATTATACAATAACACCAGGTAAACACAACTTTCATGACAATTGATATAGGCAAGGAAAATATGCTAGTGTTACTATAATATAGTCTGGTATTCTCATTCATGTACATTTGAACTCTTGTCGGTGATGATCCTTCAACTCCATGGATCAGAAAAAGCGATATTCCAATTACTATATCTTCAGATTTATTTATTCTCCTCCCTCCCTCCTTCTTTCTTTCTCTCTTTATCAATGGTGTTTGAAAATTAGGGCAAGATATTTGTGGATTCAGTCTCTAAGGGGGGTAGATGTTTGTTGCATCCACTGTTTAACTCCAGGCTTCAAGGCCTAATCAATAGAAGAGGAAAACTCCCCAATTTTTTAAATTAGAAGTCTACAAGCAAATAGAGCCTTTAATTCTTTCTTCTCTTCAGCTTGGAAAAATGGAAAGATATCCTGAAATTTATTTTACTTTTGCATTTGAGAACTATGCTGTGCTGCTTGTCACCTGACACTGCAGAGTAAAAAGTTAAAAGTACAAAAAAAATCCTTTTGAATTTGGAAAGTTCAAAGATCAGACACCAACAGAGAAAAGCCTTATCTAAACATTATATTTACCATTTAAATAGTTTTAGTATCAACATATTTTTTAAACTATGTGTTTATAAGATAATTATTATTTTTTCCTCCCAACCATGTTTTGCCCTGCCTCAATTCACACTCAAATCATGTGAAGATTCTTAAGGGGGGGAATAACAAACAAAAGTAAAAAGACTGCAGCATTCTTCCAACATTTTACCCAAGGAAGGAGAAGCTCTACATAGGAAAAGCCAGTTGACCACATGACCCCAAATTTGTGTCCTAGAGATTCACCTTTCCACACACTCCACCATTTTGAGTCCTCAGGGGTCTACAGGTAATGTCCAACCCAAATAGGATCAAATTCCTATCCTTGGTTCCCTTAGACAGGAAAGAACTTTCAAAGCAACTCTATTAACTAGCAAGGGTAGAAGAAAAAGGGGAAATAAGCAGAGTACAGAAGCATAAAAGCAATGCAATTTACAAAGCACAGGTTTCTGATAGTTCTGTAACCAGCTTGTTTTCTATCCCATTCCATCTGTACCCATTCTCTGAAGACATATACTGAGGCTCAAAGCCCTTTTTTAATAACCCCCAACAAAAGGTAATTTTAATCCTCTGTAACTATATTAAACTAGACTGGGGAGACTTCTGCTTTCAACCTGTCATTGTTACAGTTCCAACCTGAAAACCATTCCTCATCCCGAATCACAAAAACCTGCAATAATCTCACTTTTTAGGTGATACCTCAAATCCTCACATACTAAGGTGTGGCTAAAAAACTATAACCATATTTTGTGAGACATCATGTAAATTTAAAGTTTTAGACAAATTACTTTTCCCAACAGACTTGTTCCTTTATACTACTCTTTGTTATCATCGAAGGTAATAAACAGAATACTAATTTTTTTAAGTTTTTTTTAAGTTAGTTTATGTATGTATGCATGTATGTAATTCTTTTTATTTTATTTAAATCCAAGTTAGTTAACATACAGTATAATAATTGTTTCAGGAGTAGAATTAATGATTCATCACTTATGTATAACACCCCGTGCTCATCCCATCAAGTGCCCAGAATACTAAATTTGAGTTAGGAGAGCCAAGTTTGAATCCCAAATCCATTGTATACTAGTTGTTTCATTCAGAGCAAAGTATTTAACTTAAATGAACTTTAGTGTCCTAATCTGGAACATGGAAATAATAACATCACCCCCACCTGCCTCACCATAATGTTCTGAAAATGTGATCTATCAAAAGTTTTATAATTATAAAATTTTCATTTTTTTAACGTTTATTTTTATTTTTGAGAGACAGAGAGAGACAGAACATGAGTGGGGAGGGGCAGAGAGAGTGGGGGACACAGAATCCAAAGCAGGTTCCAGGCTCTGAGCTGTCAGCACAGAGCCCAACATGGGGCTCCAACTCACAGGCCATGAGATCATGACCTGACCCAAAGTTGGACATTTAATCAACTGAGCCACCCAGGAGCCCCATATAATTACAAAATTTTAAACAAACATCAGCTATTAGCATTACTGTTGTCTGTGAGCTACATTAAACAAAGTGTTTGTAGAGGAAGACAGAAGATAAGTGAATAATAAATATATAAATGCCTATCCAAATAAAACTGTGTTTTAGCATGATATCACTCTGAAAGCAACAACAGTTCAACAACCAAAATAGTAATGATAGTGATAATAATAATTAAAAAGCAATTTAAATCTTTACAGAAGTCTCTCAAAAATACCAATTTTATCCTAACGCATAGCAAAAGTTCTCAAAATTTTTTTTCATCTCTTTCTGAATAACTTCATCTCCCTAAATTCTATCTCCAAATCACTTCCAAAACTCAAAATAAACCTCTTCTCCAAACCAGCCCCTTTTCATTCTTAGTCAACATTTGTTTCACCTTTTGGGCCTGTTATGTTATTCTTCCAGTAACCTTCTCTTACCCCTATAGAGCAAGCCCTGCTATGTGGGTCCCTTTTAATCTTCTTCCACCCTCACACTGATTCTGTACAAAAAAACAAAAAAACATAAACTCAGATAGTGAACACATAATTCTACTCATAGATCAAAAGAAAAGAAGTTCTGGATATTTGTGAGTTATTTTTTCCTGTCACAATGAATATTATGTTTATTTCCATCACATCTTGCCAAATTTAGAGTAAAACATATTTTCTAGAGTCTTCTCCAGAGCACTGTTTTAGAAAGAGTCATATGGCTCTCAGTTAGTCCATTGGCACCATTCCATCTGCATTTGTTATTTACTTTGACCAATTGTTCTTTTAATTCTTCAAAACTTTTGAGTAGCTAAAGTTGGGTAGCTTGTTTAGATCACTTGTTTGCATTATATTGATCAACTCTCTCTAGGAATGACATCACAAATACATTGCCTACTTACTGCCACTCCTACCTCCCTTTGTTCATAGGTGACATCACTAGTAGATTACTGCATTCCCCCCCCCCCCCAACTGAGCTTGGATTAGAATTCTTCTGAACACAGTACTCCAGACAAGTTGTTCTCAAATGTTACTGTGCTTCAGAATCATCTGGAGGACTTACAGAGATTGCCTCAGAGTTTCTGGTACAGTAGGTCTGGGGTAAGGATCAGGAATTTGCATATCTAACAAGTTGTTGGGTGATAGTAATGTTGCTACTTGGGCGACCACACTCCAAGAAAGTTTCAGTCAATTACTACCGTGACTGAACACAGTTAGCTTATAAGATGGAAGCTATTTGCTGTTCCTTGTCACAACACATGATCTCCATGAGTTTTCAGAAAACAGATAATAGCCATCCAGAGCAGATGAGGACCCTCAACAGTTTATATTACAGGTGTCCTATAAAAGTTCTCTTTCCTTTAATTGAGAAAACTTCTAGTTTCCCTTCCAATATGAGTCCACTCAGTATCATGTATTCTGCATCACAAATTCTTTGTCTTGGACTTAGTTCCAGCCTTTTGAACTATGCCTTTCCACTTAATACTTTGAACTACCAATTTGATTTCCAATCTCACCTTTGAGCTGAAGAAAGCAGGTCAATGGGGCTCCTGATTACCTTAAAAGATAATTTGTACAGGAATCACAAGTTTTTTTCATAGTAGGGGGGAAAACAATACAAACAGGACCCATATTGTCTAAAAAAAGTTTTGCTAGACTTCACTTGCTTCGGTCTTATCAAGTGTTCAATGTGGAAAACAAACTAAATAGTTAAAACTTAGAAAACTAAATGTGTCACTCTTGCGGGGAGGAAGGAAATAAGGGGAAATACTTGAAGTGAGAAAGGAATACTAAAGAAGCAATTAATATCTTCTCTCTGATAACCTGCAAATAGATAGCTGAGGGCTTTTAACATTGCTCTCAAGCACAAAAGCGCCTTGAGGTATACCTACCTACACAGATACATGTACATAAAAACTGATCTAAAACAAAAAAGAGCTATATTCAATACACAGGGGGACTAACACTGTCTGACTCCTCACTTTGTGCCAGACTGCTAAGCAGACACATTTCAAGCGGAGACCAGACATAAATGACAACTGACCTGTTAAGCTGATGTAAACATCCATTGAATACAATTAAATAATCACCCAGAAGTTATCATTTAGCATACCTGGGTACCCAAATCTCACACACAGTGTAATGCAGAGATGACTCAACAACATTCAACAAATATTTATTGAGTACCAAGCTGGCAAACATCAGTGTACAAGACAAAAAAAAAAATCTTGCCTTTATGGAGCTTATATTCTAACTAGAGGAAACAGACAATAAGCAAGAAATGTAATAAATAAGCAAATTGTATGGTACGTTAGAAGGTGATGAGTAAAGGCAATGGAGTAAAGAAAACAAATAGAGCAGGAGATGAGGAGCTCTGAGTACCGGGACTGAGTTGCAGTTTTAAATAGGTCAGGAGTAGATTTAATTAAGAGTTCAATATTTGAGCCAAGATTTGAAGAAGGATCTCCAGCATTGGTGACTTCCTCAGGTAACTACTACCTTCACTGCCTTTTATATGTCAGTATGCATGTTTGTATGTTTATCTGGCTGAATTTAGTGATAGCACCATTGAATCTCTGCTGGTACAGAATGCATATTGGTTAGCAATGGATCTTTAACAGGAAGGCTGATTTAAACACAAATTCCAGGAAGAAATAGGTCTGGCGTTTATCTAAGTGAAGCACTTGTTGCTTCCCCATGCAGACCTTTAGATTTTCAAACAACTGTTTCTTCAAACTGTTGACTTTTCTTGCTTCAGTATATTCTTTTACATTTTATTGTTATAAATAATAATAGCAAAAGTTAAAGTTTATTGGATATCAAGCTAAGTATCAAGCCCATTATTAGGCACTCTGTATACATTATTTAATTTAATTCTCAAAATTCCATGAGGTAGGGGGATGTTATTACTCTCATTTTACAGATGGGAAAACAAGCTTCAGGAGGTTAAATAACTTAAAATCACACAGATGGAAAGTGTCAGAATCAAGATTCAGGTCTAATTCCAGAGTCATTTTAGCCTCTATTTACTAACTAAATTTAGTACTGATTAAATGTATTCCTCAATAGGAATTTCAAAATGTATGATAAACATTATCTAATTCAATGGTTTTTTGAAGACATTGCTTCAGCAATTTTTGGATAATTCATACAAAGAATGTGACCTTTGTTCTTACAATGCTTCTGATTGATCCAGTGTTATGGTTCTCCAAATTTCATTTAGCAGTAGAATTCTTGACTAAACAAAATATTGCAATAGAAGACTGAATCAGTCACAGAACTAGTGTAGAAAATTCAAACACAGATGGAAAACCATAAAGGGTAAGTGAAGAGGGTTTAATGAAAGGTCTATTCACAAAATAATGCTGAGGTAAAGGAAAACCGGCAAGAGAAGGTGTAAGTTCCACAGGGCTAGCCACAGTGGGATGGCATGTCCACCCCTAGGCCTGTGGGTGGCAGGCAAGTGAGTGGGCAGAATACTTGCCAAAACCTGGCAAGAACTGTAGCGGTAGGAGGAGCCACCAAAAAAGAGCAGTGGACTTGGTAGAGGAATATAGCCATTGCCAAACCACAGCCTAGAAGGGAAGGAGTCAGGGGAATACATAACTATGCTTCTTTCTCTTTCTGCCCTCCAATCTCCTGCTGCTTCCCCCATTGGCTGAACCCAATGGAAAACTAGAAGCAAGGAAGCCCCAATGATGCAGTTCACAGAATTCAGCTACCAGGGGGCAAAGAGTAAGATGAAGAAGAGGACAGAATGGATTTAAACAGGCAAACAGAGAATATCCAGCACAAAACCAAAAATGCAAAACTCTTAAAGCATAGTTTCTCTTGTTGAATTGGGGTGGGGGGTCAGAGGCTGCCAGCTTATCTCTCTCTACAATCACTCACTGTTACCACAGCAATCTCTGGAGCACCTTTGTCGAACCCTAGTGCTCTGGTCTAGTCCTTATGTTATAACAATCTCAGCCACAATCCACAAGGCTGTGTGCTTTTAAAAAATACAACATGCATGTTGGTAATCTGGACTTAACCATAACACAAGAAGCACCAGACATGTCCTTGAAGGTTCAGAGCCCCAGGCTCTGGAAAGAATAATATGATTATGTACATAATCATACTGAGGGGCCCATGAATCTGGGAACCTGAGTGCTGAAGGAAATATCTATAGGAATTATAGGCCAGCTGAGAACCCTTAACAAACCCTGGACAAGCATTGGGTTTGGAGACTAACAGGCTTCCTTTGAATAGCCTCATCTGTTATGAAATAGAACCCTCCCAAAGGGATTCACAATTAAGTTTCATGGTCCATAAAATTAGAGACAAGACTTTATATCCAAATACATTGAAATGTGTAGTTATTTACAAAGACAAATAAGGATATTGATGAGAGGAGAGAGGGAGCAAAGATACAGGGTGGTTGGGAGGAGGGTTAGGTAGACAAGAGAACTGATTAATCAGAAGAGTGACCACAGAGTACCCATCACTAACAAAATACAAAATCTAATGCTGTTACTGGCAGCTCAAAAGCAATACCCTCCAAATGTGCTCTGAAGTCTGAATCACAGCCTGGCCTCCTCAGCGGGGGCTGCTGCAGGTCCGTCAGTCATTGGGCAGAGCTGCTGAGCACACCCTCTGCTGCTATGCAGAGAAGTCTGACTAGGGAAGCCAAAACTAGGATGGAGATGGGCGGGGGTGGAGAGGTGCCAACACACAGGAGCCAGACAGCCAGATATTCTGTCACTGGTGCTGCCACTTAAATCTCTTGGTTCACTGGATAGAGGATGGGGGGGGGGAGGGGAGGGAAAGAGGGTGTTTTTAATCTTAGCAACTAGAGTGGCCTTCACAGGGAACAAAAATAAGCTGAGCAGAGGAGAAAGGCACAGCTGTTCTTTGCTTTCCGAGGAGTCTCCAAATCTCTTATTACGTATTGGTGCAGCTGCCTAGTCAGAAGAGCACAGGTTACCGCTGTGACAAGCACAGGTAGAGAATAAGGTGGTATGAGATGCAGTCTATACCTACCTTGTATCCCCTCCAGACTACTGCCTCTCTCTCACCTTATTCCCTCACTGCATGTCTCCTGTAGGTTGGAGAGCTTTAAAATACTAATATATAACATTTGTCACACATGAGATAAATCAAATCATTTTACATATATTATCACATTTAGTCCTCAAAGCAACATTATAAGGTAGGTACTATTATAACCATGTGTCTGTTCAGATGGGGAAATGAGGATTTAGAGAGGTGGAGAAACTCAGTAAATAAGTGGCAAGCTAGAGTTTGAGTCCCAGTAACTTGATTTCAGAACCTGTGCATTTAACCATAGACCATCCTATCTTGTCCTTATGTGGTTATTGCTTTGCCTCTTCTGTTCTCTGAGCTAGCCTGGCCTCCATGTTTCTGACCCTGGACTCATCACTTAATCTTTGATTTCTAATTATTTCTTCTGTCAACAGATCCTGAGAAGGGAAGACCAGATCCACCTCACTTGGCTTCTCTCTCCTCCTAAAAAGAGCTAATTAGAGGGGCACCCTGAGGGGCAACTGGTCCTAGGTCAGTGAGGTGAGAAACACCCAGGCCTCTCCCTCAGAGGACCACACTTCATGAACCCAGAGTCTCATTTTCAGATCCTAATCTTGAATGCAGAACACTGTTAAAAGGAAGAGGAAGCTGGGCCATTAGCCTGAATGTATGGAAATGCCTATAGAAAGCAACCCTTATGTGGCAAAACTGAGGCAATGAGAAGAGACAAATGAATCACACCCCAAAATCAAATCACCGACTATTTTCAGAGAATTATACAGAAATTTGATTCCAATTTAGAGAGCTACTAAAATTTTTCTTGGTTAAAATAATAGGTTTAGATAGGCCTTTCTGCTGGTTATTCATAACACTTAAAATTGCTGAAGACAATGAAAATTTTAGGCATTTAAGTTTCTTGAAAAGAAATTATACAATGTTTGTGTGACATGTGTACATTTTAGTATTATAGGAATAGGTTTTAAAGTGCTTTTTATGTTTATCATGAAACTTCATGCTCAATTCCATATCCTCTGTCTTCTTTTTTTTTCTAAGTAACACTCCATTATTCTGGTATATTTTGCATATGCATATATTTACACATGTGTACTTACTCATATATAAGAAAATATTATTCTTAAAAGATTCAAAAGAATGTTTACATGAATCATGGAAGCAGTTACTTTACTACTTTTGTTTTTCTTCTTCTACTCTGTCCCCTCTATATTGTACAAACTTTGTCCTCTGCTCTAAAAAATAAAGGGATATGCAGAATTACATAATTCTGGGGTACATCAGTGGTTATGTATGGTTTTAGTCTGTAAAGCTTAATCTCGCCTCTAGAATTCACCTTATCTTTTGTATTAGGGCAAGTCTGTTTGCAGGGAAGAGAATCTACTTAAAGTAGCTCAAGTAAAGGAGGATGTGGACTTATTATAAGTACATAAATCTCCAACAAGCCAAGAGGCCTCAGAGAACCAGATCTAGAAACCATTCTCTGTTTTCAATCAAGAATCCCACCATTAATATTATTCAGCTGCCAATACTCTCAACTTTTAGGCTTCTCGTTTCAGATGAGAATGAGGGAGAGATGGAGAGAGAGAGAATCTGATTTGTCAGCCTGGCCTATACATTGGTTCTCTTTGAGTCAGATGACTACCCCTATGTGCTCCTATTTGCTACCAACAGAGTGGTCGGGTCTATATTGCAGATTCTCTAAATAGGTATATATTTAAGTATGTTTGAAGTTGACTGGATAGGAAAAGGGGGCCAAAGGACAAATATCGATGTCTAACATATTCATTCAGGGAGACCTAAAATGGATAAAAAATTTATCTTTTTTCAAGGTTTTTGAAAACTTCATATTGTTTGTTCAAATCCTGGGTTTCTATGGGGCGTTTAGGATGTTCTTATTTTAAATTTTAGTCAAACACTGTATGTTAAATATAGGATCTCTGGCCCCAAAACTGAGCCAGCCTCTAGGGAATTTCGTCATGAAAAATAATACATAATAGCAGTATACAACTTACCAGTGGATTATGTCCTAAGAGTTTATTGGTATATTAGTTCACTAGGGCTGCCATAGGAAAGTACCATAGACTGGGTGGCTTAATTTATTTTCTCACAATTTTGGAGACTAGAAGTCTGAAATCAAGGTGTCAGTAGAATTGGTTTCTTCTGGTCTTTCTCCTTGGCTTGCAAATGGATGTTTTCTCCCTGTATCTTTACATAATCTCCCCCTCTGTATATCTATCTGTGTCCTAATGTCCTCATCTTATAAGGACACCAGTCATATTGGATTAGGGTCTACCCTAATAACCTCATTTTACTTTAATTACCTTTTTAAAAAGGTATCTCTTGGGGCTCCTGGGTGGCTCAGTCGGTTGAGCGTCCGACTTCAGCTCAGGTCACGATCTCAAGGACCGTGAGTTCGAGCCCCGCGTTGGGCTCTGGGCTGATGGCTCAGAGCCTGGAGCCTGCTTCCGATTCTGTGTCTCCCTCTCTCTCTGCCCCTCCCCCGTTCATGCTCTGTCTCTCTCTGTCTCAAAAATAAATAAATGTTAAAAAAAAATTTAAAAAAAAAGGTACCTCTTAACATAATCACATTCTTAAGTACTAGGGGTCAGGACTTCAACATATGAATTTAATTGGAGGAGGGACACAATCCAGTTGATAACAATTGGTAAGTATTATTTGGAACTAGGAATAGAAGACACATTTCCCATCTCTCACCTGTTTAGTGGCCTTCTACTTGGTCCCTACTTTGCCACACTATGATTAATCTGCCAAAAAGACATCAGATTGATCCTTTTTAAAACCAGTGGTCCTTTTCCAAATGAACAAATCTCATTTTTGTCATTTCCTGCTTGGAGGACTCCTCTAGTTCCACAACATCTTAGTGTAAAGTTCAAATGTGCCCCCCCCCAACCCCAGCATAAACGGCTTCTTACAATAAGCTCTAGCTACCCTTCTACCTCATGCAGATGCCTAGACTGGTAGCATGCTAACATGTTGAGAAATATCTGCATTATGTATTTTAGGTTCTTATTTATTCTGTGTATTTAAACAAATTTCATAGCACATTAAAGATGAAGATTATTCCACATTATTGTTTTCTACCATTCGTTACTTGTATACTTATTTCATTTACATTGTAAGTTGAACTAGTCTAGGAACCTAATCTATTGTTTCCAATTGTTCCATAAATATTTGTGAAGCACCTACCATATGTCAGGCACTCTCAACATTTATTACATAAAGATGAAAAGTGAAGTCACTGATTTTAGTAAGTTCACAGTCTAGGAAAGAAGACAAGCAGGTAAACAAATAAAATACAATGTGACAAGTCCAGGGAATAGAAATATGCATGGACTATTGTAGGAATGCAAAATGAATTAATCTTATGTGAGGTGGTCATGGAAAGCTGAAGGGAGGAGAATTGATATTTGAACTGGGAACTTGGTAAGAGGGAGAATGAAACTTCAGGCACAGAACAGCAAAAGCAAATCATATACAGATAACCTGCCAAGACATCACCTAACCCTGAACTACTATCCCTTTTCTCTAGTGAGATCTGCAACTAAGGGTTGACTAGACTTTTCTTTGAACTTTCAAAACCCAAAGCATCTGATCACATCCCTTCTCTAGACAGCGACGGCTGAGTTCAGACTCTAGGGGCTCCTATAGACCTGTCTGTCTGAAAGAAATCACCTTCAGATTCTAAGGCAATTTCCCTTCTAAAAAGACAGTCCTAAAGTAATTATAAGGTGCTTTATGGTACTCCTCTTTCCAGAGAAAAGAAAAAGAAGCTTAATCTCTGAAACATTTACTTGCTACATATGATCCTTTCTTTTCAGAACATTAGTTCTCACCCTTGACTGTTTGATTTCCTAGACAGATCTTAAATATTCCAATGCCCAACAGGCACCCCAAACCAGTTAAATCAGAATTTCTGAGAGAACCCAGGCATCAGTAGTTTTTAAAGCTCCCAAGAGGATTCTAATGTGAAGCCAAGGTTGAATATCACTGATTCAGAATTTATGGGTATTTCCCTCCTTAATATAGATGTTTATCAAAACTCCTAAGCTTCTCTGACAAGATCAGGATTACTTAACTTGTTGGTTCAGAGGTAGAATGGACAAACATTGCTTTTATTCATTCCCAAAGTAAAATTTGTCTTCTCCTGTTTGGTTTATCTCAGTTGTATAGCCTCTCTGGTTTCTCTTAATGTTCCCCTCTCTGATGTGTGTATTTCTCTCAGGCTCATGCCATCAGGTTAGAAGACAGGTTTTGGCCAGGTAGGTTTAAGAGAAATGTCTGTAGCCTATCCCACCTCTGGTTCATTTCTTCTGTAGCTAGAAGTTCCCCTTAATTTAAGGATGCAAACTCCTATATTTTTACCTCACTCAAGGGTACACTTTGGAACTGAATCTCTGAAGTTATTTCTCCATGCCTGGCCTTGTTTCAGGCCCTCAGTCTCAGGCTGAGATCTGGACCTTTGCAAGGCTTTCCTTTGCTTCATCCTCCCAGTGTGTTGATGGGGGAGGGGATGAAGGGAATGAAGAGATCCTGACCCCAGAAGAGAAGGGAAGATCTTCAGGTCTTTCTGGAGAAGATGAACAATCAACCTCATCGTTAGAACATGAGGCCTAATCTATGCCTCTCTTTACCCCCTGTGTTGAGAGGAGAGATTGTGAGAAAGCAGAGTACCCATGGGGCTAGAGAGAGGAAAGAAGAGTTAGCCAAGTATCTAGCCCACCAGAAAGTCATCAGCAGAGTGAGGAAGGGAAGATCAGAGCCCTGGCAATCACAGTGACAGTGACAGAAAAATGAAGCCCAAAGCAGGCGAGAGCCTGATGCTGCAGTCCACTGAGTCAGAAAGAACTGATTTCTCATCAAATTAACCAGCTAACGCCTGTGGATGAAGCATCCCACACAAGTGTTGGCTCTATCCAGGCTGCTCATTTGTCAGCATTGAAATGACATCATATAAATTCACAGGCAGATGCCAAACTTGATGGAAATTCATGATTCACTCAGTATCTATTGGGCTTACACAGCTAACTGGATGACCTCTAAGGCCCTTTCTGGCTTTTTAATTCTTGAGATTCTATGATACCAAGTGACTACCATGAACCTGGCATGTCCCAGAAAGTACACTCAGGAGAATTTCCAAGAAGATTTGTATCAGGTGCCAGTTTGTTTTATATGAAAGATGAGGGGGTCACCATGTTAAGGGGAGAAAATGGCCAAGAGACAATTTCCAACAGGGGTATGACTGCTTGTATGTGCCCATTTTTCCTAAGCAGTCCTCTAAACAGCATGTACACATACGGCCAGCATCTCTGATCAGTCCCTACCCAGGCAATGACATTCTTTTCTGGCAGCAATCTGGATCTTTTTCTTCCTGATTGCCCATAGACAATATTCCCTTAGGACCATACTATAGAAGACATACCCACCTCCCATTGGTATTAGCAATCTGTCCACCCTTCTGTGGCTTTCTAAGCTTACTTGTTCAAAGGCACCATGGGGGTGTTGGTCTTTATTTCTAATCCCTCCAGGTAGTAAACATTGTGCCAATTCCTTCTGGACTGAGAACTAGAGTCAGCAGAGAACTCAACGGAAATAGAGGCTGTGTAAGGATGGAAGCAGACCATGTGTTCCCCACACATGCATAACAGGTCTCTGTTCTCATGCTGAGGTAGCAGCTGCAGCACCACCCCTACCCCCACCAGACCCTTGCCTCATTCTCTTTTTAATCACTTATTCTGGCTGTTCTCCTTTCTGCCAACAATAATTCATAATGATTTCACATATAATCTCCTCTCATCATGGTACAGCATAAACAGTGAAATCACAATAACAAAGGTAAACAGAAATACCACATACAGAGTTCTTTATCTGCATGTGAAAAATGGGGGAAAGACTTAAAATATTTCATTTCTAATCATGAGATGGGAACATTGATAGAGCTTGTAATTCAATCACTTGTTTGTTTGTTTGTTTGTTTTTAAAATTTTTTCTACTTCATGAATTTTCTTACAGTAAAATCTCTGTTAATAGGAACCCAACTACTGAGGCTGGGTTCACTTGAGGACGTTTTCTTTTTTTTTTTTTTTTTTAATTTTTTTTAACATTTATTTGTTTTTGAGACAGAGAGAGAGCATGAACGGGGGAGGGTCAGAGAGAAAGGGAGACACAGAATCTGAAACAGGCTCCAGGCTCTGAGCTGTCAGCACAGAGCCCGACACGGGGCTTGAACTCACGAACCGTGAGATCATGACCTGAGCCGAAGTCGGACGCTTAACCGACTGAGCCACCCAGGCGCCCCGAGGACGTTTTCTATGGCTCTATTTTTAGAAGGAAAAAAATTAGAAACTACGGATTTAAATTTTTAAAAGAGCAACTTTAGGGGTGCCTGGGTGGCTCAGTTGGTTAAGTGTCAGACTTCGGCTCAGGTCGTGATCTAGCGGTTCATGCGTTGGAGCCCTGTGTCGGGCTCTGGGCTGCAGCTTGGAGCCTGGAGTCTGCTTTGGATTCTGTGTCTCCCTCTCTTTCTCTGCCCCTGCTTGGCTCGCACTCTGTCTCTCTCCATCTCTCAAAAATAAATGTTAAAAATTTTTTACAAAATAAATAAAATAAAAGAGCAACTTTAAAGCATATCTTGAAGTTAATAACATTACATTTTCTGGTAATCCCATGTCTTCATAGTACCCAGAGTTATGAGACTCAGTAACCTGAGCTCAAAATGGGAACACATGTCATTACTTTTGTCATGCCTGTGGATAATACACAGCTTTCAGATTCAAGGCAAAAACTCAAAGAATTCTGGAGTTTTAAGCCGGAAAAAAAGAACCATGCTCTGAGAGGGAATGGGAAGGTCAGTCAGACTGTTCCTAGGAAACAGAATATAATCAGACCCCTAGAGTCCATATAGCTAAGACAAGGCTGGAATTTGAGAAGGAAAGTAGGGAAGACACTTATGAATTTGTACCATACCTTTAGACCAAAGTGCATTTATTTCAAGATAAGGAGATCTGAGACTCAGATGAGTTTCTGCTATCTTTACTATAATCCTCAGGACCAAAAATATATTCTGTACTTTAAAAAATTATATTACTGTAAAGGTGTTTATACTTGTTCTTATCTGTTTTCTCACTCCATTAAATTACAGAGAGTCACCTTCATCCATTATCTTTTTTAAAAAACTGTTTTTTCCGGGGCGCCTGGGTGGCGCAGTCGGTTAAGCGTCCGACTTCAGCCAGGTCACGATCTCGCGGTCGGTGAGTTCGAGCCCCGCGTCGGGCTCTGGGCTGATGGCTCAGAGCCTGGAGCCTGTTTCAGATTCTGTGTCTCCCTCTCTCTCTGCCCCTCCCCCGTTCATGCTCTGTCTCTCTCTGTCCCCAAAATAAATAAACGTTGAAAAAAAAAATTAAAAAAAAAAAACTGTTTTTCCTATTTTATATACTGTAACTTGTTTATTATAGCCCTTGATTTTGGACTAGATCTCTCTGCCCTACTTGGCCCACTGTTAAGTGATTTCATTTACTAAGATGGAAAAGACTGTTATGTTAAGAGTCATATGTAAGGTTGAAAATTAACTAAGTTAGTTAGTCAAATTTCGCAGAATTGTTACACATTAATGTTTAGTAACCATTGAAAATAGTAAAGGAGACTGAATACTGGAAATGGATAATTTTTGCCCAATGAACAAAAGTGACATGGTAAAAGAGAAAGTAGCTCTTTATGACAGAGATTGTAGACAAATGAATATAAAATTGCAAGATTTTTTTTAAATGATTTTAAGCACATAGATAAAGACCACCATCAGGAAACAGCATGGAATCTTAAAAGTAAATTATTTTCTTTAAGGTTAGAGTTCTGCTAAACAAAAGGAACTCTAAAGACAAATTATGACATCAGTAAGTCTCTTAGAATGTCATGGACAAGATGATTTGGTATGAGATAGGGTGATTGTTTAGATAGTGGGTTGAAATTTCTTTAGAATGTGTCACTCTCTCCCACTACATTGTGAACCAAATTTAAAAAAAAAAAAAGAGTATTTTTACATTTCTTTGTATCTCTGGTACTTAATTCAATACCTGACAAAAACCAAATACCCAATCCATTTTTCCTAAATTCATAGGCACTTAAACAAATCTACTCAAAATGAACTGCTTAATGTACTCAGGTTCAGCAAAAAAGAATTCTTAGTGACATATTTTAAATACTCTGTGCATAACAATTATCCTGTTTAATACTCTATGGTAGCAATTAATAAATTTTAAAGGCAATTAATATAGTGCATAAGAATCAGAATCTAATAACCAGAAAAGGGATGGTAGCCCAATATCTCATAACGCCTAACAAAATGCTAGATACAGAATAGATGTTTAATCGCTATTTTCTTAATTATTTTTTAAATTAATTGTGCCATTCTCAAGCTTTAACATCTATGGTAGTTGGGACAACTAGATATTCACATTTGCTTCCCTAACTCATACCATAAAAATTAACTCAAAATGAATCAAAATCTACATGTAAGAGCTAAAAGTATAAAACTCTTAGAAAAAAATGCAAGTGAAAATCTTCATGACTTTGGATTATAGAATGGTTTCTTAGATATGACACCAAAAGTATGAACAACAAAAGAAAAAATAGGTTAGACATCATCAAAATTTTAAAACTTTGTGCTTCAGTGGATATCATCAAGGAAGTAAAAAGACAACCTACAGAATGAGAGAAAATATTTGCAAAGCACATATTTGATAAAAGACTTATATCTAGAGTCTACAAAGAACTGTTAAAAAGTAAATAATAAAAGGACAAATGATCCAATTTTAACAGACATTTGAATAGACATTTTTCTAAAGAGTTATACAAATGGCCAATAAGCATATTGAAAGATACTTAACATTATTAGATATCAAGGAAATGCCAAAGAAAACTACAAGGAGCTACTACTTCACACTAACAGAATGATTATAGTTTTAAAAGAAAAGACAATAACAAGTATTGATGATGATATGGAGAAGTTGGAAGCCTCATGAACTGCTGGTAGGAATACAAAATGATGCAGCCACTTTGGAAAAAAACTTGGCAGGTCCTCAAACAGTTAAATATAGAGAGACCCAGCAATTCCACTCCTGGGTATATATCTAAAAGAAATGAAAACGTGTGTTCACACAAAAACTTGTACATGAATATTTATAGAAGCATTATTCATAACAGCCAAAAAGTGAAAATAGTCCAAATGTCCATCAACTGATAAAAGAATAAGTAATATCCATACAGTGGAATCGTTTTCAGCAATAAAAGGAACTGAAGAATTGACATATGCTACAACACTGATGAACCTTGAAAACATGAAATGAAAGAAGCCAGTCACAAAGGACTCATATTGTATGATTCCATTTATATAAAATGTCCAGAATAGAGAGATCTCTAGGAATAGAAAGTAGATCAGTGGTTGCCTAGGGATGGGGATGATAAGAGGATTGAGGGGTGATGGATAAGGGGAGAAGAGTTTCTTTTAAATTATGATGGTGGATATACAACTCTGTGAATATACTATAATTAATTGAATTGTATACTTTTAATGGGTGAATTTATTTGGTATGTAGATTATCTCTCAATAAAGATATTTTAAAAGATAACCTATGTAGGGCTCCCTGTTTGTGGTAGACATAGAGATACACTACCCAGACCCCCCCTTCATGGAAGGACCTGCTACCCAGTTGTGAAGAGCATAGTCAGCTGATATTCTATAGCTGTCAGCTCCTTCTCAGCTTCAGAGAGCTGCCTTGGTGAGTTTACACCCTTCCCAGGGCAGCCCATATCCCAGTGAGACAGGAGTATAAAGGCTTAGCCATTTCTGCTGGATGAAGGACAATTTTTACTAGCACTGCTCCTACAAGCTCCTTGCTGGGTTGGCTGAGGCTTTATCAGACTTGCATCATGGTTTGCTTTTCCTTCTGTTCAAACTTGCTTCCTCCCTTTTCTTTTCACAAGTATTGATCTCTAGGGGCACCTGGGTGGCTCAGTCGGTTAAGTGTCCAACTTTGGCTCAAGTCATGATCTCACAGTTTGTGGGTTTGAGCCCTGTGTTGGGCTCTGTGCTGATAGCTCAGAGCCTGGAGCCTGCTTCAGATTCTGTGTCTTCCTCTCTCTCTGCTCCTCCCCAGCTCTCTCTCTCTCTCTCTCTCTCTCTCAAAAATAAATAAACATTAAAAAAACATTTAACAAGTATTGATGTCTAACCTTAAACCCCAAAGTATCTCAGCAACTGCTTCCAGGGAACCAAACTTGTGACAATGTTAAACATGTAAACCAGGCATCTATATATCTCAGGAACCCCATCAAAGTGAAGGTAAGGTAATTTTGTTTTTTGGTTTTTTTAACTCATTAGGTCCAAGAGAGCAAGAAAAGAAACTTGGTGGATGAAGGAATAATAGTTGTCTTAACAGAAAGGAGGAAACAACAAAAATTCCAGTAGAGTGCGATATCAATAAGTGGGTGATCTCTTCCCTGGAACCTCTTAAAGGCTCAGGACCGGAAAGGGAGTCCCTGGAGACAAGTGCAAGAACAAAGCTGATAAAAAGGGATTGATTGAAATCAATATGTGAAATGGTTACAGCCCCCAATTCTCCTCCTATATCATTGCATAAGACTAGAGATTTCTTTGCTGGAAAATGGATCAGGGAGAGACTCTCAATTTGGAGATGTTAGGATTACTAGAGGTAGAATGAGGGTTGAAGCTCAAAATAAGGGGAATAAATGAAAGTCTGTACGTTGAATAGGGAGACTGCTCCCTTTCAATCTGCTTCCTCTTTTAAGCAGTCTTTTTCTTTTTTTAAGTTTATTTATTTATTTTGAGAGAGAGAGAGGGAGAGAGAAAACAAGCAAGGGAAGGGCAGAGAGAGGATCCCAAGCAGGCTTCTCACTGCCAGCACAGGGCCCGAAGCAGGGCTCAAAGAATCCTGAGATCATGACCTGAGCCAAAATCAAGAGTCGGAGGCCCAACCAACTGAGCCACATAGGTGCCCCAGCAGTCTTTACAAAGGCCAGGGCATTGGCTACAAACAATAGATTGGAAATTTTTTCTGTGTAGAAATTGAATGACTCCAGAGAAAACATAACTACCCAATACTGGTATTTGGGGGTTCTCAAAGAAAAAACAATCTTGCTGTTTTATCACCCCACACCCCCACATTGCTCCCACACACAGAGCTTCCAGTTTTATAGTTCTTCATTATTACATATGAATGGTCAGGCAAGGACTACTAGACATTTGAAGAAAACTTTCAATATGAAAAACAGACCAAAACAAACAAAAGAAAAAGCATAGAGAAACTGAAAATGCAGAGAGAAAAATTTTTTTCTGAAAGCAGAATACTCACAACTTAATATTTGTGGAGAAAAAAATAGAAGATGCTGCATATTTATGAGTTAAAATGAGGAGGAAAGAACAACTAGAAACTAAGAACTTTTATAAATAAAAACATGATATAAATTAAAATGCTGTAGAAGGCTTGTAAGACAAAATTGTGGAAAACTATAAAATATAGAATAAATGACAAGAAGGATAATGGAAGGGAAAGGATAAGAAAAAGACCCAGGCACCAAGCATAACAATAGCATAGCAGGGCGCTTGGATGGCTCAGTCAGTTAAGAGTCCGACTCTCAGTTTTGGCTCAGGTCATGATCTAACAGTGTGTGAGTTTGAGCCCCGCATCGGGTTCCATGCTGACAGTACAGAGCCTGCTTGGGAGTCACTCTCTCTCCCTCTCTCTCTGCCCCTCCCCTGCTCACTCCCTCTGTCTCTCTCTCAAAAATAAATACATAAAACTTAAAAAATTAAAAAAAAATAAAACAATAGCATAAGAGATAAAAAAAATTTCTGAAAAAAATGAATCATAAATTATTAGAAATCATTAGACTTTTTAATATAAACACTGGATTCTGCTAAAAAAAATTACCTTCAAAAGTCTAAGGGAAATTCTAGCATTAAAGTCTAGACTAAGTCAAATTATCAATCATAGACTAAAGATATTTTTAGGCATTCAAAGACTCAAAACTGGACCTTCCAAGTACCCTTTCTTAGGATGGTTATAGGGAATATGCCCCACTAAGAGCAATAGAGTAAATTAGAAATAAGAAGATACAGAATTCAGGAAACATGAACTCCAGGAAAGCAGTGAAGGATGACAGTAGCACAACTAATCTAGATGAATGCAGGAGACAAGGGCAGAGAAAGTTTCTCAAAGACAATAAATACATACATACATACATACATACATACATAAACAAACAAACAAACTGATAAGTTATCCGATGGATTTTACCATATGGAAAGAGTACTGTGAGATGCTTTTTGAAAATATATGGAGTAGGGGCACCTGGGTGGTTCAGTTGGTTAAGCGTCTGACTTCAGCTCAGGTCATGATCTCATGATTCGTGGGTTTGAGCCCTGTGTCAGGCTCCACACTGTGTGGATCCTGCTTGGGATTCTCTCCCCCTCTCCCTACCCCTCCCCCACTCATGCTCGTTCATCTCTCTCCCAAAATAAACTTTGAAAATTTTTTTAAATATATATGGGGTATTTAGAAAGAATTAGCAATAGGTGTATAGGAAACAAAGTCATTAAACAACCAAGGCAATTTTTTATTCCAAAAAAGGAAAAAAAAGTTATATAAGAAGGAAACATAATCGGAATATTTTACTTAATTAGGCAGTAAACAGTATTTATATCATCATAATGTAAACATTAGATATTAATTTACCTCTCAAAATTATATAACAGTTGAGAGGATGAAGAGGGGAAGAAAAAGTAGAAGTATATAAAAGATAAACCCTCATCTACAAAAGCAAGATATCAATAACGTTTAAAAATGATAAAATAATAAATTGCAGTATACACATATAACTGTGAAATATACAAAATGGGGTAAAATGAAAAAGCTAAAAGAAATGGACATGGTCGCCTCTAAGGAGCAGTACCTGGAGATGAGGAGGGAAGAGTAGACAGGAAACTGCTAAATTTTATGTCTTATACTTAGCTTTTTAAATCATTTGCTTATATTACCCTGACAAAAATAAAGTTAAATTGAAAAACAAAACCTATAAAGATTCCCAACTTCCTTGCGCAGTCAATCTAAACTGTTGGGGGAGGTCATAGAGAGGACATGACCACCAGTTGACCTGTAAGAAGGACCTAGGCAATCAGAGGCTCCTCACCTCCCCCTCTGTCCTTGGAATGTGCATTCTGCTTGCCTTTCCTGCAACCAGAAGCTGCTCCAATGACATAGCCTTAAGACAGGGATATAGTATTGAGACCATCTGGATGGTATGCATGACTGAACTTAGTTCAGGCCTCTATTATAAACTTCTAAGATTCTGGCAGGTGGGTGCAGAGATCTACATCTTGTGGCTGCCCAAGACAAGCCTCATACATAAGTTCTTCTGCTTATTAAATCTGCCACCTACCAATCTGGAGCAGACTGCCTCTTACTTCAGTCTCACAGCTCTCAGTGTACACGGACCAGCTTCGGATCATACCTGGGAAACTCCAGAACTTGCCAACCAGCATAAACTGTTTGTTACTCAAATTACAAAAAGGGGAAAAAGCATGAACTGCAGATTCAAGCAGAGGTATGACTAACGTGACTTAATAGCTATATATGACTTTGCTCAACATTTTTCGCTATTACAGTATATCATGTGAAACAGGATTCATAACTTTCTCATAGGATTGTTGGGAAACTAAAATAAGATACTGACTATGGTACCCAACAGAGCCCAAGCCCAGTATATAATTGAGGCTTGATAAATGTTAGCCATTGTTATCGTTAGTCTGATCTTCAGGAACTTCCATTATTTCACCCTTCTTTTCCAATCTCCATTTATTTTCTCTCTCTACAACCTGACATGGCTTTTCTTTTGCTTTAGCCACACCTCCTTTCCCCATACTTGTTACTGACTGTGCAAACTTCTATCTCCAACTGGATAAGTTTTGTCCAAATCTTTTTTCCAAAACTCTACATGCATCATTCCTTTGAAACTCACTTCTTCTCAGCGTATCTTCTGGACTTCTAAATATAAGGAACATGGGTTCTGTGGCAATCTGATCTGAGGGAAGTGGCTAGTGGTCTTATCCTAAGGTGAGATTGGATGGAAAACTCATTTTAAAAAAAAAGTTGGATGGTATATTTATTTAGGGTGTTTGGGAGTGAATGCTGAGGGAGTTAATTGGGTCTGCATCCACCTAAATCATGACTTGACATTGTTTTCTCTTCTTTCTAAAAGCTACCCTTGTGCCAACCATCACTTAACATTGTTTCCCCTTCTTTCTAAAAGGTACCCCTGTGGAACCCCACCTGATTCCTTTACTCAGAATGTCTTTGATCATCCTATATGTACCATCACATATAACACTGGGCACCTATTTAAAGATTGCTTTTCTTAGGTGATCTCATCTCTTATTATCCAAGCCAATTGTGATGGTACATTAGGGCAGGTACAGCTTTCTATTTGTTTTATATAGTGCCATGACTCCTGTTGCATATCTTTCTCCAGAAATTCTTGATGACTGTTTTATTTGCTTCTTACTGATACATGCAATGAGGTAGCCCATCATATAGAGGGGGAAAAAAGGAATTTAGGCAACTTCTTGCAAGAAATCAATTATCAAGAATCCATGGGAATATACAGTGCACCCTTCAAAAAGAAAAAACATGGCTGGGAAAGTAGAAAGGAGAGAACCAAGGCAGGTAGGGGACAGCTGGGGTTTGGTTAGAGATACTGCATGAAAGGGAAACAGAATGTGTAATCAGCAAAATGGCTATATTGCTCCTTCAAGGAACTCAGGTACTGCAATAGGAATAGGGCTGGCAGCAACACCATCACTATTATTATTTAGATCTTTAAAATGTGCCCATCACTGAGCCCTGAGGCACATGTACAGAAACAAACACATGTTTCAATATTTACTCTCTAGGGCCTGAATCCATGGTGGTACAGTTGTCGATCCTCCCACAGCCATCAGGCACATGCTTGACTAAACAGATGGCCTTGCCAGGATTTTTACTTGGGTGGGAGGGTAGAGGCTTGTACAGCCAGAATTTTTAATTCAATATGTCTTCCTGAGTATATTCTCTGAAGAGTCCACCTTATAAGAACCATGTGGAATGGGGAGCACACTGAATGTTGTGGGGGGCAGCAGGGGAGAAGGAGGGTAGCAACCATCACATAGCATTTTAAAAAAACACAGAACTTAGAGACCAAAAATCTAGTTTTAAGTAATTTCTTGCCACTAAATTGCTATGTGACTGTGCAAAAATCTCTTCACTTCTCTTAGTCTCAATTTTCTCATCTGTAAAATGGGAATAATGATGTTTCTCCTGCTTACTTCTCATACTTTGTGAGGATTAAGCAAGTTTAATTTGTGCTAAAATACTGTGTAAACTGCATGTCATAACACCCTAGCATCTGAGACAACTCTTTTAAATCTTGTTTTTTCCAAAGGAGAAAAATTGATGCTTTATTTTAAAAACTTTGTAAAACAATTTACTTACATAACAAAATATTTACTACCAAATATTCTTTAAATTTCCATTGTTCAATATTAAGAATAACATAATTTATTTTTTAAAAAATTTAGAATTATGCTTTGAATATTTTTCAAAAGGAAATAGAATTTGGGTAAAATGTTATACAAGATAGAATTTTATTCCTACTTCAGTATTCTTGTAACTACTCTCTTTAAACTAGTGAAAGGTCTATAGGTAAACATTTTCACTGGTATAATTATTTTTAGATCATCTGTCAATTGAACCCAGAAATGAAAAGAATGAATGAGTAAAAATAGGTAACGAAGGACTAAGTGATATTAGGAAACAGCAGAGGAAAGATTATGGAAGAAAAGATGTTTTTTTTAAAGAAGCACCGTTTGGGGACCATTTATTCTACAATCTGTACTCATAGTTCTATGATAATTATATCTAGAATTTAAAAATTGAAAATAGTTAATCCTCTACTGTGCCCTGAAACTGAGCTGAAACCAGATTCTTGAAAATGTTGTATGATAATGTGCATCACATATCACTCAGATGCCACAGCTGGATTGACCTGGGCTCCAGTTACTAACTTCCCGTGTGACCTTGAATAAGCTAGTTCACCTCTGCTTCCTCATCTATAAAAATGGGGAATTGTCACCTGGTGATAGTTGGAGTTTCTTCTACCTAGAACTATAGGTCATAGTAGTCAAACAAACTTCTGGGACTTGATCAGCTCACAAAATAGCAACAGCATTTATGTTACTGCTTCATTTCTGGATGAAAAATGGATCATCCAGATGCTTCTGGTGGTTTGCTATTCGTAGACAAAAGAGCCAGTTGGGCTTTTTCCTTTAGAACTTATATGTAGATACCCCAGGAACAGATAAGAGCCATTACAAATGATCCCATACATCTCTTCCTATACATCAGTGGTATTTGGGATTAAACTGTTTGACTCTTTTGTTTTTTACCTCTGTGGCTTAACTCAACAGCCCCAGCCAGGTCAGTTTTCAACCACTCAAAAGAGTGTATCAGAAAGTGATTTTTAGGTTTATCTCCTGTAAGCCATTGAAATTTTTGAGAATGAAAACAATTCACTTACATAAATACTGTATGAAAGAGAGAAAAGATAAAATTTGGTCGTGGTATTAAAGGAACAAGTGTTTAGTGTTACTGCTAATATTAAGGAATAAATGGAGAACTTGTATCTAGTTTACATGAGTTTGATTTGAAAACTACAATATAATAATTTTTATTGAGTGTATTCCCCTAAAGTGGCTATTGAAGAGTTAAATGACAAGAAAATAAGTAAAATTTTCAAAGCAGTGTGCAGGTAGTGAGTCTCACTGAAGATGTGGTTCCCCTTCTTTTTATTCTTTCCTACCCTTCTTCTCTGTCTCCTTTCTCCATTCAGCCATGGCTTCCTGACAAAGCACCCAGACTATGTAGAATTAGGCTCCTCTGTGATACTCTGTGGATAAGCTCAGGGAACAGGCAGCTGTCTGACTGAGGTCTAGTATTCAGTCACCAGAAGAGAGTGATAAGAGCTGACACTAAGTGATGGGATTTCTATTTCCTTTTCTTCTTATCCTCTTCTCTTTATCTTTCTTGCTTTCTCTCCTTTCCAAGAAAAAAAAAAAAAAAAAGTCTGGTTCTGTTTGCATTTGCAGTTAGCCATTTAAATCATTGTTTCTTGTCCCTCTTTTAAATTTTCAAGATAACAACCAAAAAGGATGAAAGCAGAAAGGAGAGTGACTGTTTGATAGTTGGGAAAATAGAGAATCTTTTGTTCCCAAAGAGAACTATCTTTTAAAAAATTAATATATAATATATAGAAAAGTGCATATATCATGAGCACATAGCTTGAGGAATTTTCACAAATTGAATAGAGCCATTTAGCCAATACCCAAATCAAGAAACAGAATATTAGCAGCATTCTAGAAACCCAAAGCCCTAATGCCCCTTTCTATTCCCTACTTTTCTCTTCAAGCATGACAGCCATCCTGATTTCTAACAGCATCGATTTGTCTGTATTCATATTTTATATCATTTGAATCATACCATATATACTCTTGGAGTCTGTTTTCTTTTGCTCAATATTACATTTGTGAGGTCTTATATTGTTGTGTACAGTTTTAGATCTTAATTCTCCATGGCAGGATAGTATTTGTTTATTTTTCCTTTCTATTTTTGCTGGATATTTGGGAGGTTTCCAGTTTAAGGCTACTATAAATAGTGCTTCTATATACATTCCAGTACATGCTTTTTGGTGAATATATGTATGCCTTGATACTGGGTATATCCTGGAAGTGGAATTGCTGAGTCATATGCTATGCACATATTTGGCTTTAGTTCTATCAAACACTTTTGGAGTTGTAATGGTTTCACACTCCAGGAAAAGAACATTTTTTTTTCTGTGCCCACAAAAAATGATGTTCCTCTTCCTCTTCTCTTACAGTCACATTTACCTACATTCATACATGTGTTGTTCTTTTTTTTTTTAATGTTTATTTATTTTTTGGGACAGAGAGAGACAGAGCATGAATGGCGGAGGGTTAGAGAGAGAGGGAGACACAGAATCTGAAGCAGGCTCCAGGCTCTGAGCTGTCAGCACAGAGCCCAACGCTGGGCTCGAACTCACAGACTGTGAGATCATGACCTGAGCTGAAGTCAGACACTTAACCAACTGAGCGACCCAGGCACCCTGTATATGTGTTGTTCTTTTATATGGAGCTTATTTGCCTTTCTTGGGCTTAATAAATTTGAATAGTCTAAGCCTAAGGGAGCTGTCTCTGAGAACAAAGACTAAAAATGTTGCCTATAAACGTTCACTATGTTCCTGTTTTCCTTTCTCACAACCATGACTGAAAATTAGTTTAATTTTCTTCAGTGCTGTTTTCAGGAAGCTGTAACAATATACCTAATGTTTCTAAAATCATGCAGAGTTCCATTCCCTAATTATACCAGGTTGTACTTCTCTCCATTAACTTGTTGATTTACCTAGAAACTTCATATCTGTTTCTTAAAAAAAAAATTAAAAATCAATAAGGGATAACCTTTAAAATCATATACAGGAGCTATAGCAAATAATTTAAGGGCAGAGAAAAAAGAATAATCTTTCAAGGGCTATTAATGACTTCTATCAGCTTTTCAAGCCATTTGAAGCAGGAGGCAACGTTAATCTTTTGTCTGTTAATCCAAGAATTGATCATGTTTGATGGTCTCAGGAAGGATTTCAGTAAAAACTAGGTCACAAGAGCAGCTGTGTTTGATTGCTTAGTCTTGAAATCTATCTAGCGTTTCTGGAATTATAGAATTCCACATGACTCTACATGCTTCTCATTCAGCCTATTTCGACTGAAAGTTTTGGACCTCCATCATTACTAAAAGGCTCTTAAAGCACTCTTTTGGTTGAGTTAATTCAGGTAGATGTGTCCTCTATCAAGGTTAGATCCAATTTAAGCATCTATTCACCAAGTGTTTATTGAATACCTACAATATAACATGCTGATTTATATATTTATTTTAATCAGCATGCTGGTGATTTAACATTTGGCTAACCAGACACAGCTCCTGTGTCCTATAGAATTTATAGCCCACTGAATAGATTAAAAAATAATAAGAGTAAATATAAAAGCACAACTTGTGATTAAGCTATGAAGAGATAAACAGATTAAAGTAAGCATGACGAAACAAGAAGGTGGAAACTTCTGGGGCGCCTGGGTGGCGCAGTCGGTTAAGCGTCCGACTTCAGCCAGGTCACGATCTCGCGGTCCGTGGGTTCGAGCCCCGTGTCGGGCTCTGGGCTGACGGCTCGGAGCCTGGAGCCTGTTTCGGATTCTGTGTCTCCCTCTCTCTCTGCCCCTCCCCCGTTCATGCTCTGTCTCTCTCTGTCCCAAAAATAAATAAACGTTGAAAAAAAAAAGATTAAAAACAAACAAAAAAAAAAGAAGGTGGAAACTTCTTAGACTGGATGTCAGGGTCTCTGAAAGTTGATGTTTAAGCTAAGACATAAATGGTAACAAGGAATGAGTCATGTAAAGAGCAGTGGGGGGGAAGTGTTAAAAAGGAACAGCATACACAAAGGGGCCAGTGCAGTTGAGAATTGGTGGGTCAACTTTTAATTTTTTTTTTTAACGTTTATTTATTTTTGAGACAGAGAGAGACAGAGCATGAACAGGAGAGGGTCAGAGAGAGGGAGACACAGAATCCGAAACAGGCTCCAGGCTCTGAGCTGTCAGCACAGAGCCCGACGCGGGGCTCAAACTCATGGACCGCGAGATCATGACCTGAACCGAAGTCGGCCGCCTAACCGACAGAGCCACCCAGGCGCCCCTGGTGGGTCAACTTTTAAAGACATGATATTCCCTCTCAATTTATTTTGAATCTATAATATGAAATTTTGATTTTCCTACATTTTTAAAAGGTAGCAAAATAGTTAATAGTCAATCACGTACAAATCTGAGAGATGGCCCTAACTGCCCTATGCTAAATACTTGTTGTTTGGCAACAGATTTGTGGACTAGAGCTAGAAAGTGGGGCTAGAAACACAGAGTCCAAATTAAGTGGCAGAAAATATCAGTTCAATGGCACACCCAGACAGTTGACAAAGATATAGTGCTAACATAACTGAAGTCCAAAGTACTTGTCAGGAGCCAGAGCTGCAGTCAAGGGGGAAGAAGTCAAGTAATACTGGCAAGGCCAGCATTCTAAAATATCTTAAAGATTTCTGTCAAACCAAAAGAGTTTTCCTATTTCTTTGTCTCCTTGGAGGAAGCAAAACGGTGTGTTAGGTTGGAACAGGTAAGGAACCAGAAGTATGTCACGAGAAGGTGGGTCAGATATTGGAAAGCACCCAAGGAGGGAGGTCACAAAACCAAACAGGAAGAAACCAAGATAATTGATATGAAACATCCAGAAGGAAGTTGGACTTGGGTAACAGAGGGGAGAGATTTTAGGCATTCATTTTACCATTTCAGAAGAGAGCTGCAGTTATAAAACAGGGACCAGGATTTTAAGAACTTAAATCTCTGCAACTTCTGTATGTTTATAATTTTTGCTATAAACATAGTAAAAAAAGACCATTTTTCCAAAACAATTGGAAGGACCACCCTTAAAATCAATAGGGCCTGGAGACATCAAAAGACTGTGAGACTAAGGAGGTAAGGAGTCTGTGCCCTACTCTATAGCCAAGCTCGGAGTGAAACAGATATCTAAGAGTGGCTATAGCTACAGAAAAAAAAAAAACAGGAGAACACAGAGAGCAGCTTTGGAAACCTTGCAGCTGAGTGGCAGAAGGGTCTATATGAGGTTCCCTGACATTTGGTGACTAGATATGAGGTTGATTCCGCTTGGACTGATGCTGAGTCCCCTAAGAGTTATAGTTGCAAGCTCGGGGATCCAGGAATGCAGGTGAAAGGAAGCATAATTGGGCCAGGTAGATGCTGTGGTAACCACCATCCCATCTTCAGATGAAGTAGCTTACTTAAACCTGAGCTAGGGAAACTCCAAGAAGAAAGTCTTCAGAACCTTGCTTCTAAGAGGGTGATCCATGGATCAGCAGCAGTGGCTTCCCCTAGGATACTGTTAGCAATTCAGAATCTCAGGCCCCAGACCTACTAAATTAAAATAATGTTTTAACATGACCCCCAGGTGATTCCTATATAATTTAAAGTATGAAAAGCCCTGGTCTAGGGCATCCCTGGAGAATCCAAAAGAGCATTACAGACTATATAAAAAGAAGACAGGAGAAGGAGGCTAATATGAGCAACTGGAGGCAGATAAGGAGTTGAAGTTTGAAACAAAGCTAAAGGTGCCTGAGTGGCTCAGTCGGTTAAGTGTCTGACTCTTGATTTTGGCTCAGGTCCTGATCTCACAGTTTGTGGGATCAAACACTGCGTCTGACTTTGCACTGACAGCATGGAGCCTGCTTGGGATTCTCTCTCTCTCTCTCTCTCTCTCTCTCCCTCCCCTACTCATGCTTTCTCTCGCTCTCTCTCTCAAAATAAATAAACATTTTTAAGAGCTTTAATAAAAATTAAAGATAAAAAAAGAAATAAAAAAAGAAACCATGTTAGCTAGACTCGGGAAAACCTGAAAGTAGAGAGCCAATGCTACTGCAGGGGGCAGGATGACACCTCTTAGTGAGAACAGATTCCTTTCCTTGGCCAGCAAAGCAGGCAAGAGTTAAAAAAAAAAAAAAAACAGGCAGCTCTAAAGACCCTGTCAGGAAAAGTTCCAAAGGCAGTGTTTGGGCCTACAGATAGAGAACTAAGAGAAGTTTACCTGGCTATGAAGAACCAGAGAAAAATTGGTGACGGGCTCTGTTACCAGCCAAAAAAAAAGATGAGAAACAGAAATATGGAGAGTCCAAAAATGGCAAATGGCAGCATTTCATCAAAAGAAGCCAGCTCAACTTACACCAAAAGATTTCCAGTTATGCACAATAAAGAGATCTGTTTGCTTTTCTTTGTTCCTTTTAACAAACAGCAGTTCTGTGGAATATTCCTATGAAGACTAGGTCCCATTTAATAAAAGCAAATTATGAAGAAGTCTTACAGAGGTCAGAAAGGTCCACTATGAATATTTGACTTCTCCTTGCTTATTCAGCTTTATATCCTACTTGGCTTCACTCTATACTTTTTCACTCCATACTCCAAACCTAGCAATACTGAAGTAGGTTTAGATCCAGAATTTTCTATGCACTCTAATATGTAAAAGAGATGCTATGTGGTAGTGGAAAGAAAACATATTACACTTCTAAAGGATATTAAATTATTCTGGAAGCTTTGAAAAGGCTGGATTTTTTTTCCTCCTTATTTACTTACTTATGCTAACAGCTTTATTGATACAATGCACACATCATAAAATTCACCCTTTTAAGGTATACAATCCATTGGGGTTTTTTTGTTTTTAGTACATTCACAGAGTAGTGCCACTGTCACTGCTATCTAATTTTAGAATATTTTCATCAGCCCAAAAAGAAACCCCATCTCCATTAGCAGTCATTGTCCTTGCTTTTCACCCAAGCGCTTGGAAACCGCCAATCTATTTGCTGTCTCTATGACTGACTTTTTTTGGACATTTCATATAATGGAATCATGTTGCATATGGCCTTTTGTGTCTGCTTTTTTCATTTAATATAGTGTTTTCAAGACTTATCTGTGTTGTAGCATGTATCAGTGCTTCACTCCTTTTATGGCCAAATCATATTTCATTGCATGGATACACCATGTATTCTTTATTCATTCATTACCCATTGGATATTTGGATTGCTTCCTCATTTGAGTTATTATGAATAATACTGCTCTGAGCATTCGTATACAAGCTTTTATGTATACTATGTTTTCATTTCTTCTGGGTATATAGTTTGGAGTCGGATTCGTGGGTCATATGAGAACTTTATGTTTGACCTTTTGACTTACCGCCAAACTGTTTTCCAAAATGACTGCACCAGTTTCACAATCCCATCCACAACATATGAGAGTTTCAATTTCTCCATATTTTTTGCCAATACGTATTATTTTCATTATCTGTCTTATTTATGATAGCTATGTTATTGAGTGAGTATGAAGTGGTATCTCATTTTGGTTGTTACTTGCATTTTCCACATGATTGATGATGTTAAGCATCTTTTAATGTGCTTATTGGCCATTATTGTGTATGTATTCTTTGGAGAAATGTCTATTCAAATCCTTTACCCATTTTTAAATTGGATTATTTATCTTCCTACTATTGAATTGTACAAGTTCTTTACATATTCTGGATACAATCCCTTTAACAGAAAAATGATTTCAAATATTTTCTCTCATCCTCTGAGTTGTCTATTCATTTTCTTGATGATGTCCTTTGAAGTACAAAAGTTTTTAATTTCAATGAAGTCCTACTTATTTTTATTGTCATTGAACATGCTTTTGGAGTCATCTCTAAGAAATCATTGCCTAATCCAAGATCACAAAGATTTACTCCCATGTATTCCTCCAAGAGTTTCTTTTTATTTATTTAAACCAAGTTAGTTAATATCTAGTGCAATAATGGTTTCAGGAGTAGAATTTAGTGATTCATCATTTACATATAACACCCAGCGCTCATCCCAACAAGTGCCCTCCTTAATGCCCATCACCCATTTAGCCCATCCCCCCACCCAGCACCCTTCCTATAACCCTCAATTTGTTCTTGGTATTTAAGAGTCTCTTATGGTTTGCCTCCCTCTCTGATTTTATCTTATCTTATTTATCTTATTCCTTTCCCCTATTTTCATCTGTTTTATTTCTTAAATTTCACATATGAGTAAGATCATTTGATATTTATCTTTGTCTGACTGACTTATCTCACTTAGCATAATATATTCCAGTTCCATCCATGTTGTTGCAAACAGCAAGATTTCATTCTTTTTGATTCCTGAGTAATACTCCATTGTGTGAATATCCATTCATCAGCTGATGGACATTTGAGCTCTTTCCATAATTTGGCTATTGTTGATAGTGCTGCTATAAACGTTGATAGTGCCCCCTGCATTTTTGTGTAAAAGTCTGGATTTTCTGCTAAGCACGTAAGAACAGAGTTAGAGGCATCGTTTCAAGATGAATTTTGTACCCTGAGGATAAAAGTAAGGTTTCACCAGATTTCACTAGTAATTATATCTTTTATAATTATTTGTTTGGATAATTACTAAGAGGCCATCTTTTCATCTTTGTGTTTACAGCACTCAGCATTATTCCTACACAAAGAAGGTATACATTTCATATCACTTGGATACATGAATAAATGAAAGAATTGCCTTGGCTCAGAGGCTCGTACAGGATTCCTATAAAGGCAGGAGTCAGTCTCCAATTTGGTCCAAAGCCAGAACGTAAAACAAACAAACAAAGAAATAAACAGAAAATTATTCCTAGAGTAGAGAAGCAATCAGGCTGAGAAGAAGGAAGATTCAGCAATCAGCCCTGACTTTTCCCCGTTAGTCTGAAATTTCCAGCTATTTCGAGAAGTAGCTATTTTAATGACACTAAAACTTAACAGGTCCCCTTCAAAATATTACACCTTCCTAAATTCTCTTTTATCTAATTATATATGTGTCCTTAATCTCCCCTTACTCATAACCTCAAATTTACTTTTTTACTTTTCTTTGTTCCATATACACATCCTGGTACAAAGTTCTATAGCTTGTTTTACTAAATGTCTTTCATTTCTCTTTTCCTATCTGAGCCCATAGTCATCCTTGTACAGGCCCTAATCACTTCACCTTTATATCATCACAATATCCTTCTGGCTGGACTTTTTCCTCTGGCCTTCAATTCTTCCTGGCACAGCATTAAAAAACAACAGCAGCAACAACAACAACAACAACAATGACAGCAACAACAAAACCTTTTCATCTTGTAATTCTCTTGCTTAAAAACCACCAATTTCTTCTAATTGCCTATTGACTCAAATACAGATGGAGAGGTAGATAGTGTGTGTATTAATATTTCCTCAGTTCTTAGTATTCTCTCTTGGTGTAAGTCAGATTGATAGCCTTACCATTTTCCTTCCCACTCTTGATAATTCTTATTTTTGTTCACCCTTTAAGGATTTTTTCCTTTGCCTGAGTGGCTGTCAACATCTCCCCATCAATTCATGGCCATAATCCAATTAAAATCAGATTCAAGATTTACTCGCTACAGTTAAGCCTAAGACACACTAATGATAACCTTGATTTTCATTTTCATGTACTATCATATATACACATATACACACATCCATATATAAATGTATATTCATTGGATTATACGTAATTCTTTTTATATGTTAATATTATTTATTTTATCTTTCAAACTAATTTATATAAAATTAAGGGACTTTGCCACTTTAATGTTTCATCAGTATAGACTGAAATTATACATAAACTATATTATTATTCATATTTTTAGAAGAAATAAATGAATAATTTTGCTTTGAGATATTGATATTGCCACTTATTTTTCTTTGTGGATAACTTGATTCATTTACCTGTGAATTCATTCATTCACTCATCAATCACTTATTGAATACCTTTTGTTCTGAGCCCTGAAGTGAGACCGGGAGGCCTGGAATAAGACACAGTCACTACCATCAAGGAGTTTATACACCTGTGATGAAGACAGACAAAACAAAACAAAAACAAAAACAAAAACAAAAACAAAAACAAAACGTAGATAATTGCAATTATATCAGACACCTGGAATTGTCACCTACTTTTTTTTAGTAATTCTCCCCTTCCCCACCCACACAGTCAAAGAAGACAGTATTACCCACTCTAACTTCTCAAGATAATTGATCCATCAGTAAGCAATTGACTCATGAGTATTTTGCATTTTTACTAAGGCAATGATTCTTCAGATTAATGGAAAAAAGTTATGTTTCTCTCAATTTTATTTGGTGTCCAGCAAAACAACAGCAATTAGAATGAGTAACTCACCAGTGGTGATATTGGTCTAAAAAGAGTGACTAGAAGAGATTTATTCTGATTTATTTTTAAGATTTCTTCTCCATTGATCTCAAAGAACAATACTCTGAATAAAATCACTTAAACTGAATTGTTTTAAACTGGATGAGCAGGAGACTTCTAAATAGCCTAGTAATTGAGATAAGCAAGACTATATAATTTAACTCTAGATACTTAGGAATTATTTTATTTATAATTCAGTAAATTCTGTCTTTTTGTCTTCCCTGGTGGTCTATGGTGAGTGACCCCTATATGGTTTTCAATTACTGAATTTCTCATAATATCATCTTTGTTCCTTCTCATTTATGTTCTTCACCAGAATCTGGTTTTTCTTGGTTCCCTACTGAAACATACATTTTAGTATTGCCACAGTTTATGACATTCTGACACCACAGGTTCAGATACACATCTATTTGGTAAAATGAGGTAAAGAAGAAACATTCATAGTGACTTTGATAAATGAGAAAATAGAACAACAAGATGAAATTCAATAAAGAAAATTTAAGTTGATTTGTAAAGGAGAGGAACAAAAATATAAATGCAAGGTAGGGACCAAATACTGTGCAACTGTATAGAGTTTGCAGCTAATACAATGATTTCTGAATGGAAGAAGAGGGGAATTAATTGCATTCAAACTTTTATATACTTGAAAAAATTTAAAAGACTAGTGGTCACCAGTTGTTTTCCACTGGTGAAAGGAAGAAGAAAGAAAGAAAGAAAGAAAGAAAGAAAGAAAGAAAGAAAGAAAGAAAGAAAGAAGTAGGCAGAGAGGGAGGGAGGGAGGAAGGAAGGAAGGAAGGAAGGAAGAGAAAAAAATGCCTTAGATTAAAGAATATTATTTTGGGGGGCACCTAGGTGGCTCAGTTGGCTAAGCATCTGACTCTTGATTTTGGCTCAGATCACGATCTCTTGGTTCATGAGTTGGAGCCCAGTGGGGCTCCACACTGACACTGCAGAGTCTGCTTGGGATTCTCTCTCTCCCTCTCTCCTTGCCCCTTCCCCACTTGCACTCTCTCTCTCTCTCTCAAAATAAATAAATAAACATTTAAAAATATATATATTATTTTTGGTTGTATACCAGCAAGGCTCTTTACTATCAGTGAGATTATATACTAAGATGGGCTCCTGAGAGAGACTGCAGACTCTCTAGTCATTCAATTACTATTTCTTGCTAACCCTAGGAAATCATCATAAAGAAAACATAAAATTTCCTGAGCTGGAGGATTGAGTTCTTTGCTTCCTTAAATAAAGACTGCTGAACAATTTTTCAGCATTCTCCCTGATCTAGAATACTTCCAAAAACATGATTAAGGGAAACTCAGCATTCTAGAAAATGATTAGAGCTGTATATTGAATTGATTCCAGGCTATTCACTGACTTTATAAATAAGCAAGCAAACAAACAAAACCAAATAAGAGGGACTTATACCTTTCTCCTAATTTTAAGTTTGACTCAAAGGTTTGTTGACCTCTACGACTAGCTGTGATTTGGAGAAATGGTTTCTATTTTATACCAGCATCCCCCTCATTCACTATTCATGACAGCTAACATTTTCTATCATTAAGTTCAGAATGAAGATTAAAGATAGAAATAATTCACTCTAATTAGCATAACAACCGAATCAAAATGTCCTGTCTTATAGTTTCTAAAACATGCCCTTGTGAACCTATGTTCTATCCCAGAATCTAAATTCCTTTTCTTCTCCTGCTCCTACCACGTTGTATCTTAATTATCACCCTAAATTATCCTGAATTCTAGAAATGTGAACCCTGTGATTGCATTCCTTGACCCAGAGGCCATAAGAGGAAAACTTTTGAGGAATGCCAAAGGAAAGACATTCAGAAAAATGAGAGATGACTTAGCTAGCAAAGCAATACTGACATTAACTCTAATAGCAAAACCCCATGTTCTAAATATGAGCTGCCCAGTAGAAATATAATGTGGACTACATGTATTATTTTAAAACTGCTGATGGCTACACTAAAAAAATGAATAAAATGTATTTTAAAAATATATTTTACTGAACCCAAATACCCATAATATTATCATTTCAGCATGCAATCAATACAAAAACATTAATGAGATATTTTACATTCTTTGAAATCTGGCTTGTATCTAATGCTGATAAAATATTTCAGTTTGGACTAACTACATATCAACAGCTCAAAATATACCTAGTGGCTACTCCAATATATTGGACAGAGAAGTTCTAGATCACATATCCAACTTTGATTGCAAGGAAAGGAAAGAGCAAACAAGGAAAGGTTGAAACATCTGTGTGGTATTTGCTAGCACTTCTCTAATTCTTTCATTTCTTACCATATAGGAGAAAATACTTTGAGAGGACATTGGACAGGGCATTGTCAAGTTTTGTCTTAAATGCCTTTTTCTCGGTCCCACCTGATAATTCTATATAAAACTGCATTTTCTCCCCATCCTACATTCCTGATCCCCCTTACACTGTGCTCTTTATTCCATAGCATTACAACCTTCTAATATACTGTGTTATTTATTTATTTTATTTATTGTCTTTCTCCTATATAGAATGTCAGAGAAGAGGAAAGCAGAAATATGTGCCTGCTTAGGTCACTAAGGTAATCTAAGTAACTGGACAAGTACCTCATATAGTAGATCCTTTAAGAATAGCTGATGAAAAAAAAAAAAGAATAGCTGATGAATATTGGAGGAATTGGTAGAACTCTAAAGCTTGCAATGTTACAAATGAGAACATTGGAACCTAGAGATGTAAACTGACTTGTCAAGATCCAACAGGCTGGTCAATGGCAGATCCAGTCCTAAGACCCAAGTTTTTGAACCACTTGTCTAAAGCTTTTTATACTATTCCATGTGTAAAAAGACAGAAAGGCAAAAAAATAATTCAGTTATTAGATATGAAATACAAATTATGGTATTAATAGTGCAACAAATCTTTGTTGGATCATGAGTTCCCAGAGGTCAGAGACTGTCTTATACAGTTTTGAACCTTCCTTCCCACCCCCATATTTGCAAAGAATATTTTACATTCTGTAGGTGCTAAATTAATAAAAGAATGAATGGTCAGTGGTATCCGGCTTGTGACATAATGTGTGATTTTCTTTTACTGGGAAGACAGTGGAAAGAAGTTACTGTGTTCACCACAGATTATTAGCTTTTTGTCATGGCCTAAAGAGTTGAGAATGAGGTTAACATCTTCTGCTGCTATTAGCAACTAGCCTCTGGAACTCAAACAATAAAATCCAAGAAAGGAGAAGAATATTCCAGAGGCAGGTTTTAACAACTAGTTTCTAATTCTCCTCAAAGTTCTGTCAGGGACACAAGTATTGCTAGTTGAAATCAACTTTGATATTTAGGTGTCTGAGAACTTGAATTAACTGTGACATTTAGATTTCTGAGAATCTCGCTTTTCATACTAACGTCAATGTGGTGATGACAAAATGCAGCTGACCAAATGAACAACAAAAACTGCCCTTGAGGGCACCTGGGTGGTTCAGTCAGTTAAGCATCCAACTTTGGCTCAGGTCATGATCTCGTAGCTGATGAGTTTGAGCACAACATTGGGCTCTCTGCTGCCAGCACGAGCCTGCTTCAGATCCTCTGTCTCCCTCTCTCTCTGCCCCTTCCCCACTTGTGCTTTCTCTTTCTCAGAAATAAATAAACATTAAAAAAAAAGCTCCCCATTGTATGTACCTGTAATAAAACACAGCTCCTGCCATAATGTGATTATATTCATGAGATTTTTATGTAATAAAATATAACCCTCTTTAAATAATGTTCACAACATCCTTAATCTTTAGATACCTCTGGTAGAATGCAAAGAGACAAGTGTCACTTTCCTTCATTAGAAAAGGAAATGAAGATGGAGAAAGACATCCGTTGGTTATTCAGCAAGTTTGCAGCCAGATCACAAATCAGGATTTCTGCACTTTAAAGACACCTAAAAAAGACTTTGGATAAGAGTCTATGAAACTTTCATATCTGTTTGAACTAAAAGGTCATGTCTTTATTTAAAAGTAACACTAGCCAGAACTCTGAGAAGTCCTATTTGCATAGGAAATCTACAATCAAAAGTTTACAGAAACATACTATTGGCATCCTAGTAGCTTGCTCAGCTTGAACATATGCTATCTGATCCTTTTTTAGATTCATAAAAAAAAAACAGTGCTGGAACTTTGGGTGCAGCTTAAAGTACAAACCTAGGACAACTGGGAGCAATGCCCCTATGATTGAATTGAAATTTGGAGAATTTCAGTAACTTTGAAAAAGATGGTGAGCATCCCACATTTTTTTTTAATTTTAAGGTTTTCTTTAAGAGACTACAGATGAAAAGCTATCAAAATTAATTTTTCAGAATAATTTGATTAGACATGTCAAAATGTTTTAATTTGCCATAGTTAGGGTCCAATTTAAGGGAGACAGTCTTCAGAGGCTAATGTTTCCTGAACTGGTAGTATTTTATTATCAGGCAGATGCATCACAAATACATTTTGAGTTTCCATCTATGGATTCCAGCCTATATTAATCTAATTCTGAAACCGGCAGTTGGAGTTAAGAAAAGAAAAAATGGTCATGAGGATCAGAAGAATAGGTTTAAATCCACTCAATCACTCGCAGTACAACCTCAAGAAAATCATTCAACTTCTCTGAACCTTGGATTTTTCATCCAAAAAAAAATGGAAGGAAGAAAATTCTAGATGAAGAGAATCTTATGAACAGAGCCCTGGAGGTAAAGATGACAGAAGATCCTGGGCTTGACTAGGGCAGAGGTTACATATTAAATTTTTAAAAAGAGGTGACATGGATAAAATAAGATAAGTAGAGCCAGAATAAAGATGTGGACTTAATTCAATGGGCCATTAGCAGTCAGAGTAACATGAAGAAAGGGTGTGTAAAAGATTGGTTAAGGGTGGTGGCAGAATGTATCAGAGAGCAAAATGCCTGGAATTAGGAAACCTCCCCAGAAATGAGTTGCAATAATTTATATGTGAGGTGAGGAGATCTGAAGTAGCACTGTGGTGGAGAGAATGGGAAAAAAATCAGTAGGACTTGGTGAGTCTTCCTCATATTTATATATGAAAGGAAGAGAAGGATGAGTCAAAGATGACTGCAAGATTTAAACCAGGGTGGTGGCAAAGACAATGATGTAATGCACAGAGAAAGAAGATGAGAGAGGAAAAAAGTTTCCAAGATGTTAAATTAGAAACTGGTGATGGCAAGCCGTCCATGGGGAAATATTAATTGAGCTTTTGGTGTGTGAACCTGGTGGTGTGGACATATCCAGATTAAGTATGATAGTTGAAGCCATTGGAACAGATGAGCTCCCCTGGTGAATGGAGAAAAGAGAAAGCACAACTCAGGATTTAGGCTGGAAACTTGGAGAATTAAATGCAAAAATATATGTAAAGTACTCAGCAAAGTAGAAAGCATATTGTAAGAGATCAATGATGGCAGATTTTACTACACTTAAGAACCCACAGATTTAAAAGATAAGGCAAACAAAGAGCTTTCAAAGGAGAGAGGCATGCATGGTGAACTAAAGTAACCTGGCTCTCTGATTGAAAGTGTGGCCTTCATGGTAAGGGACTCAGACCTCAGTGCAAGTGTACCTCAAGGCTCCCAAGGATCATCTTTCACAAAACTCCTTACCAACTATAAAAAATAATTTAACATTAACAATTTTGTTAGTGGGTTGAATTCCTGAGAAGTATATTAATTGATTATTCAGGCATTAGCTGGAAGTGATATAAAATGTGACCCTCAGATCTATCCTTTTTTTTTTTTAAAGCAAGAGTTTGTAAGAGTCTACCATTATTCTTCTCTTAGTTAAGTGTGGGTCAAACTATTCTTGCCTGGGTTGAATTCATGGGCAGTTAGTATCAACTGGAACAGGACTTCAACTTTGTCGTATCCCTCCAACTTCATGGCCACTTGACTTCAGCTCTATACATCTGGACAGCTCTCTCATTAAGCATCTCTAACTTGAGGCCTCTTAAATAACAGAGTATCCATGGCATATACTCTTTGAAAATCATCCATCTATTCGTTAACTCTGATCCATGCACAATGTCACTCATAGTCAAAAAAAGGAAGTTCTGAAAAAGAGTAAGTCAATGAACAGATAGGGGAGTGGAGGCAAAATGAATAGTGAGGTCTAAAGAGATACAGGCTGTTAATAAAATGCCACAAAGCATTTAACTCTTCATCAGTCTTCATAAACTCTCTCCACTTTATAGCAGAGAAGGCAATTAGATATGTAGGCTACTCAATCCTAATTTCTGAATTCAAGAAGAAATTAATGGTTCTAAAAAAAGAAGAATTTTTCCACTTTTCTTGTATCAATCCAGCATGAGCACAAATGTATCTCTTAAGGCTGGGGGGAGATAAAGGGAGGGAGAATATGATTACTGCCAGAACAAGCTCAACAGACAGGAACAGAAAAGAATTTTACTGGCAGAAATTAGAAATTGTTCTTTCTCACTCCACCAACACATAAGTAATAAACGCAGAACTACCTTCTGCTGCCTTTATAAGCTGTGTTACAAAAATGATGCCTCAAGGGATACAAGTAGAATCTGCCATGCAATAGAACTGTACCACCCCACCTAGCACACCTGAAACTATTCTAAAAATATTTAATTTTTCTCATAATATTTTTATATATATCCAAAAGCCTAAGTTAGTTTGTAAATGAGGCCGAAACTTTTTGGCCATGGGCCTTTGCCAACTCTCCAGAACAGATTGAAAAGTGAATGATGCAATCTTTAGAATAAAAACCATCACACACACACACACACACACACACACACAAATTAAGTGAGTATTCCCTGTATGAAACATGTAATGTTTCAGAGGGTACCAGATATGTGTAATGTGATGTTAAATGAGACTCTGTCTGACTTTGGCTGAAGCCCCTCAGGTAATAAATGCCAACCATTTCTACATTCCAAAGTGAAGTGCTAGATTCCCTAAGCAGGACTTGCTGTCTTATAACCATTGGTTGATCACCCATTTTCTAGCTAGAAAAATAAGTTTGAAGATGCTTATACAGTTTTTGGGAGATTGAGGAAAGGATTTCTTCTAGTGAGTATAGAAGGGTGGTAGTATTTTCTTTCCCCATCATGCCTATCTTGCATCAACATGGAGCCCTATATTGCACCTCAAGCCCAGTAAGGGAGTGTCAAGGAGAACATCAGAGGTCATTTTGTGTCTCCAGATCAACTGTGAGAAATTTAAAGGATTTGAGATTGTTTGAGGTAACCTGAGGCAGTAGAATAGACCACTATAGCTGACAGGTAACTGTATCCCCACTGACAACAGAGCTAAGGTGCTTGTTTGCTATGAGTTGGTTGTGGACAACACAGGAGAGAGGCTGCTGACCTGGAAGTGGTTAGAGTAGTGCCCAGGAGAGTTTTCTGTGAGGGACAAGACAACTTTCAGCCGAAGGAAGCTCAGAAATATCAATGGTATAAAAGTTGTGGGGATGCAGATAGGGATTGTTAGCATGTAGGGAAAAGGGCTACAATTGAGTATCCACCAGAGGGATCTCTGAGGAAGCCACAAAGCACCAGTAGAGAGTGTGCTTGCATCTCTGCCCCGATGAGAGGAAATTAAGACCACTACAGTGGTACTAGTCAGATTTTTGCTGTTCCACACCTCTCCTGCCTCCCCACACTTCAATAGTAAAGGAACAAGCACAAGCCCAGTGAGTGGGGCAGAAGAAAAGGAAACAATCCACACCCACCTGCATAGCAAGTTTCCAGTTGAAGCAGATCCAAGTTAGGGGAAAGAAGATTTAACTGAATGAAATTCAGAATTTTTACTATTACACTGGCCAAGACATATTAATTACTAAACTAAGACTGTTTTAGGAATTCAAATGACCAGAGGAAACAAGATTTTATTATCTAATTGTAAGCATCTAAACTACGAGGTTTGCCCAAGATTCCACTTGGGAACAGAAGAAGATGTAACCAACAGAGTGCAGGCTGTGAAGGAAAAGTACAAAGTTGTCTTCATATTTCACCCTACTTTTTTCTGTATGCCCACACTCCTACTGAAAGGACAGGCCCTAGAGAGACATGTTTTGCCCCATTGTGACTCCATTTAATTCCCAATTCCTGGCCATGGTTAATTAGACGAGGGAAGGGTATCTGATCAAACTCAGTGAAACAATAGCTCAGCCAGAGACCTGTGACATTCCTTTGAGCAAAAAGATAAGTCAAATAGTTTCATTGCATGAGAACACAAGAAAAAGAAGAGAATGAATATACTTAATCATTGGAGTTGAAATTAAAATATCATTCATTCATTCAACACATATTTAGTGAGGGCACTAAATGCTATGTTTTAATAAAGTATAAGAAACATAAAGTCCTTGTTCCGAAGGACCTAACATTCTAGGGGGGAAGCAGACAAAAAGCACTTTAAAAAATTAGATAATGACAGATTATTATTGTTGTGAACAAAGTAAATAGGATATTTGAATAAGGAATAGCAAGGAGGAAGGACCTATTCTAGATAAGATGGTCTGAGAAGGGCTTGCTGGGTGTGATATCTAAACTGAAACCTGAAAAATGATATAGATCCAGATTTGTGAACAGTCAGGGAAAGAGTGTTCCAAACATAGAGAAAAGCAAATGCAAAGACCCTGAGGAAGAAAATTGCTCAGCACATTACCAGAACTGACAAACGGCCAAGGCAACTAGACAAGAGTGAGCAAAAGGGAAAGATGATCTCAGGGAGAAAGGCAGGAAGCAGACTATGCTGAAACTGGGAGGCCATAGTGAGTCAGTGTCACCTAATGAGACAGAGTTGAGACCAGTGTGGACCATGTGAAATATACTTTTAAAAAATGGCAAAGACTGAAGAGTAACTATGAGTTATCTAGTAAAAATGATAGCTAATGATAAGTTCTTTCATGCATGTCAATGTATTAAATTAGAGATCAACAAACTTCCTAAAAATAGCTGGGTAGTAAGTATTAGAAACTTTCTAGTCAATGCAGCTTTGATCACACTATTCAATTCTGCTGTTTTAGTGCAAAGACAGCCATAGAAACTATGTAAGTGAATTAGCATGGCTGTGTATCAATAAAACTTTATTTATGGACACTGAAATTTGAATTTCCTATGGTTTTCATGTGTCAGGAAATATTTCTTTGATTTTAAAATAATTTAACAATGCAAAAATAATTCTTTACTTATGTAATTTAAAAAAGAAAAGTAAGATTGGCCTACAAGCCATAGTTTGCCAACTACTGTTCTACATGCTTTACTTATGATTAACTCATATAATACTCTCAACAACCCTATGAGATAGGTACTATTAATATACTCAGTTCATAGAAAAGGAAACTGAGGCAAAAATTCTCTCAGGACTTAGAAATTAGCAGAAACAAGAGAATCTCGTTTCAGATTACATGGTATTGATTTTGCAATTCTGCCTAATAAACAACAAATTTAACATATTCAAAAGAAGCACTTCTGGAATGGTGGAGCAAAAATCCATCCCGCCATAAAATCAAAGAGAGAAAACTAGCAAAAAAATAAATAAACTTTTTCAGAACTTTGGAAATTAAGTTTAAAAAAATGGTCAAATCTTGGTAAGAACAGTGGGTTTTGTGATGTCTTAACTTGCCTTATTCCTATCCCCCTCTTCCCAGTTCCTCAGTAGCCTTGAAAATTAACAGCCTTGAAAATGCATTAGCTGTTAAAATCAGTAGCCTAATAGCCACTGGAGGGAGACAAAATGGTGTGAAGCAGCTCCATATCAAAATAATCATTATTTGAGTTGTTTGACAGCTGCCTGGGAACCTCAAATCATAGGCTTTTATTTGATCTGTCTCAAAGTTCATTCAGTGTATACAGCCTTTCCCCAGGAATATTTGTCAAAAACAATTGGTAATTGTTTAATGTCACAACTGCCTGAAGAGGAGATAACTGTTGGCAAAAATAAGCTGACCAAAATACTATAAAAAAAAAAACCACTAGAGAATGAAATACCCATGGGGGCTGTGAGAAAGCTCCAACATATTGCTAGAAGTCTAGATGGCTATACACACGTGCACTGTGTGCATACCCAGGAAACACTTAAGAAGTCCCTAATCTCTTGATTCTGGCTGACAGTGAGACTCTACATGAGCAGGAAGTGAAGGATAAGGCAGAACTGCAAACTACAAGAGAGTTGAAGTGTGCCCAAATATGCATAGAATCCGTCAACAAAAGTGAGGAGACATTGCTTTAAAGCATTTAAGAAAATCACTGTGCAATCATTAGCTGACTTCCAAGATACCCAAGCAGAGGCTTCAGTGATGGAACATGACAAAGAATGCATAATTTACAGAATTAGTTCAGAAAAATTACTAACAAAAAAAATAGCAGCAATGGTAATAAGGGCAAAAACATCAAACCCTAGGAAAGGGGGCAATTTGATATCCAGAGTTGTCACATTAGATTATTTAAATGTCTAGTTATCAAGAAACAAGTAAGATACATGCAAAGAAATAATAAAAACAGTCAGTAGAAACTGTCCCTGAAAAAGCCTAGACATTGGACTTTCTAAACAAAGACTCTATATCAGCTATTATATATATGTTCAAAGATCTAAATGAAACTGTCTAAAGAACTAAAGAAAAATATGAGAACAATGTCTTACCAAATAGAGAATATCAAGAGATATAAGTTATGTTTTTTAAAGCAAATATAGATTATAGAATTGAAAAGTACAATAACTAAAATGAAAATTTTACTATGTCTCAACAGCCATAGGTCAACTGATATCATCCAGTTTATAGCATAGGAAAAAAATAGAATGAAATAAATTAACTGTGGGACATCATCAAACATATCAACATAGGCATAATAGGAGTCCCACAAGGAGGAAGATAAAGGGGTAGAAAGAATATTTGAAGAAATAATGGCTGAAAACTTCCCAAATTTGATGAAAAACATTGATCAACACATCCAAAAAACTCAAAAAAAACCCAAGAAGGAGAAGCTCAAGGAGTTCCACACTAAAACACATCACAATCAAACTGGTGGAAGACAAAGACAAAGAATCTTGAAATCAGTAAGACAAGCAACATATCATGTACATGAGTGCCACAATAAGATTAACAGCTGATTTCTTATCAGAAACCATGGAGGGCAGAAACAGTAAGATGATGTATTCATCTAAAAGAAAACCAGTCAGGAGAATTCTACACCCAGCAAAATTTTCTTTTAAAAACACAAATTAGGGCATTCCCAGATAAACAAAACCCAAGAGAATGTATCACTAACATATCTGCCTTATAAGAGATACTAAGGAGAGAACTTTGGGCTAAAATAAAACAATACTGGACAATAATTCAAATTCACAAGAAAAAACAGAAAGAACCAGTAAAGTTAATTACTTAGGTAAGTATGAAAGACAACATAAATATATTTTTAAATTATAACTCTTTTCTTCTCTTATCTGACTTGAAAAACTGCATAAGGCAATAATTATAAAACTGCATTGATAAGCTTATAATGAATAAAGATAGAAGTTGTATGACAATAATAGAAAAAAAAGCAACAGAGTTATATAGGAGCAAGATTTTTATATATTATTTAAATTAAATTAGTATCAATCTGAGCTAGATTGTTATAAATTAAGATTTTAACAGTAATGTCTAGGCAACCATTAAAAAAATTAAAAATACAGTAAAAGAAATGACAAAAGGATTTTATATATATATATATATATATATATATATATATATACACCTCAAAAATATCTAATACAGAAAAGGCAGTAACAGAGGAATATAGAATAAAAAATACATAAGACATAGAAAACAAATAATAAAATGGCAGACATAAATTCTACATTACCAGTAATACATTTCAATCAAAAGACCGAGATTGGCAGATGGGCTTAAAAATAAATACAGTCCAAATATATGCTGTCTGAAAAAGACACACTTTAGATTCAAAAACAAAAATTTATTTAAAATATGAAGTGTAAAACAATACACCATGCAAGCTATAACCAAAGAGAGCTGAAGTGGTTATAACTTTATCAGATGATTTTGACTTTAAGACAAAAATTTGTACTAGAGCCAGAGAAAAATTTTTTTTATTTTTTTATTTTAATTCCAGTGTGGTTAACATTCAGTGTTATATTAGTTTCAGGTGTACAATGTAGCAGTTCAGCAGTTCCGCATATTAGTGCTCATGGAGATCAGTGTAGTCTTAATCCCCTTCACCTATTTCACCCATCCCCTCCACACACCTCCCTATGGTAACTACCTGTTCTCTATAGTTAAGAGTCTGTTTTATGGTTTGTCTCTTCTTTTTTCCTTTGTTCATTTGTTTTTTTTTAATTTTTGTTTGTTTGCTTGTTTATTTTGAGAGAAAGAAAGAGAGAGTGTGTGAACACAGGGGATGAGAGAAAGACAGAGAATCCCAAGCAGGCCCCACACTGTCAGCACAGAGCTGACAGGGCTTAAACTCATGAACCATGAGATCATGACCTGAGCCAAAACCAAGAGTTGGACACTTAACTGACTGAGTCACCCAGATGCCCCTCATTTGTTTTGTTTCAAAGAAAAATATTTTATAATGATAAAATGGTAATCCATTGGGAAGACATAGTAACTATAAAAATAAATGCACCTAACAACAGAGCCCCAAAATACATGAAACAAAAACAGAATTGAAAGGAAAAATAGACAATTCAACAATAATGGTTGGAGACTTCAATATCCTACTTTCAATACTGCATAGAACACCTAGGCCAAAGTTAAATAAGGAAATAAAGACTTCATCACTTCTTGGCCTTTTGGCTAAGATCAAGTGTAGGAAATAAAGACTTGAATAACATTACAAGCCAACTAGACCTAACAGACATTACTATAATACCCCACCCAACAACAGCAGAATACACATTTATTGCAAGTGCACATAAAAAATTCTCTAAGATAGACCATATGTTATACCATAAAAAGCCTCAATACATTTTTTAAAAATTATTAACATATAAACTATGCTCTCTAGTTATAATGAAATGAAATTAGAAATCAATAACAGGAAAATTTGAGACATTCATAAATATTCAGAAATTAAATAACACATTCATAAATAACCAGTGAATCAAAGAAGAAATCACAAAGTATATTAGAAGTACTTTGAGATAAATGAAAATGAAAACAAAATATACCAAAGATTATAGGATGCAGCTATAGTAGTAATTAGGGCAAAATTTATAACTGTAAATGTGTGCGTTAAAAAAAATGAGTGACATCACTCAGATGGCAACATAGGAAGCTCTTGAATCTCCCTCCTGCTATGGATGCACCAAATAAACAGCTACATAAGGACTGATTCCCTGTAAGAACAATTGAGAAACTAAATAAATGGATCCTACACATTAGGTGACTGAGAAAACACACACATCAAAATGGGTAGGAAATGCTGTGACATTCTTGTCATAAATTGGCACAGTGCCTTATAATCATAAGAGAACTTCCAACTCCCAGTGTCTCCCTGAGGAGTGAAGGGTTTGGACCACACATATTGTGCCCTAACTTTTAAGTCTTCCAGCCAAGGGATGGGCCCCAAATCACCTATCTCTGAGAGCAAATGGGGTTCACATTCACAAGTCCATCAGGACAACAGCAAAGAAGCAGTTATTAAACAGGTGCATGAGCTATTCTCCCAGGCTCAGCACAGAGGGAAAAGAAAAAAATGCCCATTTCCTAGTTATCCCCTGGAAATTTGACTACATAATTTACCAGCCGCTACCTGAGAGTCTAGCCTCTAATAAGTCCATATCTAAATGCTGACTGTGATCCTCCCCAGAACCTGAAAGAGCCAGTGGATACTGCCCTCACCTTCTGTTTCTGGTTCATTCCAACAATGAAAACCAGCATCAGCTGGGAAGGAGACAGTCCACACATCTAGCACTCTAACTTTTATGGCTGCCAACTAACGGACAGACCCTCAAATCACATAGCTCTGATAACTGATGGAGTTTGCATTCAAAGTTGCACAAGATGGATAATAACAAATAAAGAAGCAGTTTTTAAACAGACATATGAGCTCTTCTTGTGGCTTATATACTCAGGCTCAGTTCAGAAAGTAGGCAAAAACACCATCTCTGTTTCTCCTTAGAAAAAGTTTATAGCATATTTTATCAGCTGCTGCCAGGGGTCTGGCTTCCAATCATCCTGCATAGGTGATGGCTTGAAAAGAGCTGGTGGGCTAGTAGGTGATTACCCTACATTGTACCTCTGGCTCACTCCAACAATGGAATAAGTCTCCAGCTTCTCCCTAGAAGGACCTTGTCCACATACCTGGCATCCCAACTTTTACATTCACCCCCCCCAAGTGATGGGCCTTGAAATCACCTAGCTCTCTCTGATAGCCAATGGGGTGTGGTATTCACAAGTCCCATAGGATCAAATTGAACCCAAAAAAAGTAGTTTTCAAATGAATATACAAGCACTATCCCCTCACCCACTCCCAGGCTCAGCACAGAGGGAAGAGGCAAAAATGCCTATCTCACAGTTTATCCCTGGAAGGGATAAGAGTAAGTATCAAACAAAACAAAACAAACAAATAAACAAAAACAAAACAAAACAAAAAACCTGTTCCTGGTTTCTCCCTGAAAGGAGATAGATTACATATTGAATGTCCTGATTTTCCCAGCCACTACCTGAAGGTCAGGCTTCCAATTAGCCTGCATCATGCAGATGGTGGGGTTTGGGGGGGAGTAAGCTATAAGTAGTCCTCTGGTGGCCTGAACAGGCATGAGTATGGGCATTTCCCATGCCATAAGGACACTTACAGGTCTTGGTGCAACCTCAACTACTGGGAGCCAAAGAACAAATGGCAGTGAACAAAGGTTTGATAGGCAATCAGGAGTTTGAGCTGGGCTGATTGATGAGGCTCATCTCTTACACAAGGGCAATCTGTGAAGGCTGGGAGAAGTGGCTGTTTTATTTAACGGGCAGAGAATAACACAGAGTGTCATGGAAATGAGGAAATGGAGGAATATGTCCAAACAAAAGAACAAGATAAATCTCCAAAAAACAAATTTAATGAAATGGAGGTAAGTGATTTACATGATCAAGTGTTCAAAATATTGATGATGAAAAAGTTTACTGAGGTCAGAAGAGGAATGCATTAATGAAATGAGAATTTCAATATACAGAAAATATTTTAAAGTACCAAATAGAAATCATAGAACTGAATATACTAATTGAACTAAAAAAATTCAATAGAGGGGTTCAACAACAGACCAGATCAAGTGGAAGAAAGAATTAGTGAACTCTAAGACAGGACAGTGGACATTATTCAATCAGAAGACCATAACAAAAAAGAATGAAAAAGAATGAAGATAGCTTAAGGTACTTATGGGACATCAGGAAGACCAATATATGCATTTTAGGCATGCCAGAGGGCATAATACTATATAGAGAAAATCCTAAAGACTCTACCAAAAAACTACTAGAACTGATCAATGTACTCAGTAAGGTAGCAGAATACAAAATTAATATACAGAAATCAGTTGTGTTTCTATACACTAATAATAAAGTAGCAGAAAGAGAAATTAAAAACAATCCCATTTATAATTGCACGAAAAATAATAAAATGCTTAGGAATAAACTTAACAAAGGAAGTGAAATACCTCTACTCCAAAAGCTATAAATCATTGATAAAACTGAAGATCACACAAACAAATGGAAAGATATTCTCTGTTCAGGAATTGGAAGAATAAATACTGTCATATCCATTCTACACAAAGTAATCTCAATTCAACACAATCCTTATCAAAATACCAACGACATTTTTCACAGAACTACTACAAATAATTCTAAAATTTGTACAGAACCACAAAAGACCCCCAAGTAGCTAAAGCCATCTTGAAAAAGAATAACAAAGCTAGAGATATCACAATACATAATTTCAAGATACACTACAAAGATGTAGTAATCAAAACAATATAATACTGGTACAAAAATAGACACATTGATGAATGGAACAGAATAGAGAGTCCAGAAATAAACCCATGATTATATGGTCAATTAATCTATGATAAAGGAGGCAAGAATCCACAATAGGAAAAATATTCATCTCTTCAACAAATGGTGCTGGGAAAACTGGAATGCTACATGCAAAAGAATGAAACTGAACCACTTTCTTACACCATACACAAAAATAAACTCAAAATGGGTTAAAGACTTAAATGTGAGACCTGAAACTAGAAAATCTCTGGAATAAAACATATATGGTAATTTCTTTGACATCAGCCATAGAAACATTTTTCTAGATATGTCTCATCTGGCAAGGAAAATCAAATTAAACTGTTGGGACTACCCCAAAATAAAAAGCTTTTGCACAGTGAAGAAAGCCATCAAAAAAAAAAAAAAAAAGGCAACGTACTGAATGGGAGAAGACTATTGCAAATGATATATCCAATAAAGGGTTAATATCACAAATATATAAAGAACTCATACAATTCAACACCAAGAAGATGCCCAAATAATCCAATTTTAAAAATGGGCAGAGGACCTGTATGACATTTTTCCAAAAATGACATACAGACGGCCAACAGACCTATGAAAAGATGTTCAACGTCACTAGTTATCAGGTAAATGCAAATCAAGACCACAATGAGATATCACCTTACATTTGTCAGAATGGCTATAGTCAGAAACACAAAAAACAACTGTTGACAAAGACGTGGAGAAAAATGAACCCTTGTTCGCTGGATTGATGGGAATGCAAATTGAAGCAGCCACTGTAGAAAACAGTATGGAGGTTTCTCAAAAATTAAAAAAGAAAGAAGAAAGAAAGAAAGAAAGAAAGAAAGAAAGAAAGAAAGAAAGAAAGAGAAAAAGAAAAAAATGAAACATTAATTCAAAAAAATATGTGTATCCCTATGTTTACTTCAGCATTATTTATAAAAGCCAAGTTATGGAAGTAAATCAAATGTCCATCAATAGATGAATAGATAAAGAAGATGTGGCATATATACACAATGGACTATATTACACAGCAATAAAAAAATTAAATCTTGCCATTTGTAGTAACATGGATCAACCTAGAGGGTATAATGCTAAGTGAAATAAGTCAGTCATAGAAAGAAAAATACCATATGATTTCACTAATATGTGGAATTTAAGAAAAAAGAGAGAAACAAAATACCATGCTCTTAAATACAGATAACAAACTGGTGGTTGCTGGAAAGAAGGTGGGCTGGGAGGGTGGGAAGAGTGAAATAGGTGAAGGGAATTAAGAGTATACTTCTTGTGCAAGGGGCAGAAGATATGAAAAGATACTTTTCCAAAGAAGACATCCAGATGGCTAATAGATACGTGAAAAGATGCTCAACATCACTTATCATCAGAGAAATACAAATCAAAACCACAATGAGATACCACCTCACACCTGTCAGAATGGTTAAAATTAACAACTCAGGAAACAACAGATGTTGGCAAGGATGCAGAGCAATCTTTTGGGAACCCTTTTGCACTGTTGGTGGGAATGCAAACAGATGCAACCACTTCAGAAAAGAGTATAGGTTTCCTCAAAAAATTAAAAGTAGAATTACTCTATGAGCCAGCAATTGCACTACTAGGCATTTATCCAAAGGATAAAAAATGCTGATTCGAAGGGGCACATGCACCCCAATGTTTATAGCAGCACTATCAACAATAGCCAAATTATGGAAAGAGCCCAGATGCCCATCGACTGATGAATGGATAATGAAGATGTGCTATATATATATACAATGGAATACTACTAATTGACCAAAAAGAATGAAATCAGGCCATTTGTAGCAATGTGGATGGAACTAGAACGTATTATGCTATGAGAAATAAATCAGAGAAAGACAAATATCATATGATTTCACTCATATGTGGAATTTAAGAAATAAAACAGACGAACACAGGGGAAGGGAAGTAAAAATAAGATAAAAACAGAGAGAGAGGCAAACCATAAGAGACTCTTAAGTATAGAGAACAAACTGAGGGTTTCTAGGGAGAAAGTAGTTGGAGAATGGGCTAAATGGGTGATGGGCATTACGGAGGGCATTTGTTGGAATGAGCACTGGGTGTTACATGTAAGTGATGTAAGTGACCGGATTCTACTCCTGAAACCAACACTACACTGTATGTTAACTTGAATTTAAATAAATAAATGTTTAAAAAATGAGTGTGCTTATTGTGATGAGCACTGAGCAATGTATACAATTGTTAAATCATGATATTGTACACATGAAACTAATATAACATGGTATGTTTATTATACTTGAATCAAAAAAAAAAAAAGACCATTACAACTTCTGCAGAAAATAAACAAAGTGATGGATGTGTTAATTAACTCGATTGTAGGAATTCTTTCACAATGTATACATATATCAAATCATCATGTTGTTCACTTTAAATATAATACAATTCTATTTCCCCACTATATATCAATAAAGCTGGGGGGAGGATAAAAAAAATCATAAATCAGTAATCTAATCTTCTACCCTAGGAAACTAGAAAAACTCTGACTTAAGCAAGCAGAAGGAAGAAAATAATAAATGTTATAGAAGAAATAAATGAAACAAAATAGAAAAACAATATAGAAAATCAAGAAAATCAAAAGTTAATTCTTTGAAAAATTCATCAATTGATAAATTTGTTTGGCCAAGAAAAGAAAAAGAGAGAATATCTATATTACTAAAATCAAGAATAAAAGAGGGGGCATTATTACTGACCTCACACAAAGATAAAGGGTTACACAGCAATACTATGAACAACTGTTTTCCAAGTAAAATATATAATGTAGATGGAAATGGGCAAATTCCTAGAAGGACACAAACTATCAAAAATGACTCAAGAAGAAATACAAAATCAGAATGCACCTATAACAAGAGTTGAATTATTAATTGACAACCTTCCCCCCCCAAAAAGCTTAACTTTTCAATCTCTCACAATTTCTTCCAAAAAGGAGAAGGGAGGAAACATTTCCTCACTGATTCGATGAGGCCAATAGTATCCTAATACCGAAAGAAAAGAAATAAATCACACACACATACACACACACACACACACACACACACGCCCAAAACCCACAGACTAATACCCCTTGTGAATACAAACACAAAACTCCTCAAAAAAAAAAAAACACCAGAAAATAGAATTATACATCCCAACCAATTGGTATTCATCCCAGGAATGCATGGGGAGTTTAATATATGAAAATCAATCAAATGGGGGCACCTGTGTGGTTCAGTCAGTTGAGCGTCCGACTTCGGCTCAGGTCATGATCTTGCAGTTCATGAGTTCGAGCCCCACGTCAGGCTCTGTGCTGGCAGCTAAGAGCCTGGAACCTGCTTTGGACTCTGTGTCTCCCTCTTTCTCTGTTCCTCGCCTGCTCACACTCTGTTTCTCTCTCTCTCTCTCTCTCTCTCTCTCTCTCAAAAATAAATAAAGCTTAAAAATTTTTCAAAAAAAAGAAAATCAACCAAATGGATACACCATAGTAATAAACTAAAGGACAAGACCACATAAGGTAGTAGAGCACAATGGTAACAGCATGAGTCCTGGAACCAACTCCATAGGTTTCTACACTAGATCCACCACTAGCTGGTGACCCAAGGCAAATGAAAAATCTTTTCATGTCTTTTTCCTTGATTATTTTGAGGATTAAGTTAATAGAATGTAAAGGACTTAGCATAATGTCTGATACAGAGTGTTAGTCAAATATTTTTGTTATAATTATATGGTTATTTAAAAATTATTTTTTTACTATACTTGCTAAGGTTCATAAAAATTTTGACTTATATAACTCCAAATTGTATTTGATGCTATGCCACAAGTATCTCAATTGACATGCTCAATTTGTTATCTTTAAATGCTATAGAAATAGTTCTCAAGGAACTAGAAAAAGAAAAACAAAGCTCAATACTAGTAGAAGGAAGTAACAAAGATTAGAGCATAATCAAATAAAATAGAGACTAAAAAGACAAAGAAAAGTTCAATGAAATGAAGAGCTGGTTCCTTGAAAAACTAAACAAAATTGACAAACCTTTAGATAGACTCACCAGAGAGAGAGAGAGGAGAAAGAATTCAAATAAATAAAATCGGAAATGAAAGAGATGTTGCAACTGATAACAAAGGATCATAAGAAACTATACGAACAATTGTATGCCAATAATTTTGACAACATAAAAGTGGATAAATTCCTAGAAACATATAGCCTACCAAGACTGAATTGTGATTAAATAGAAAATATGAACAGACAAATTACTAGTAAGGAGATTGAATCAGTAATTAAAAAACAAAAAACAAAAAAAAAAAAACAAAAAAAACCCTCCTAACAAACAAGTCTAGGACCAGATGACTTCACTGGTGAATTATAATAAACATTCAAAGAAGAATTAATACCAATCCTTCTCAAACTCTTCCAAAAAATAGAAGAGGAGGGAAAGTTTCCAAACTCATTTTACAACACTAGCATTACTCTGATACCAAAAACAAATCAGGAATTCACAAGATTAAAAACAAAAACAAAAACAAAAAAACTACAGGCCAATATTCCTGAAGAACCTCGATCCAAAATCCTCAACAAAATAGTAGCAAACCAAATTCAACAATATATTAAAAAGATCATGCACCAGGGTGCCTGGGTGGTTCAGTTGGTTAAGTGTCCTACTTCAGCTCAGGTCATTATCTCATGGTTCATGAGTTCAAGCCCAGCATCAGGCTCTCTCTGCTGTCACTGTGGAGCCCATTTGGGGTCCTCTGCCTCCCTCTCTCTGCCCCTCCCCACTTGCCCCCCCCCTCAAAAATAAAGAGTGAAAAAAAAAAGGTCATACATCATGATAAAGTGAGATTTATTCCAGTGATGCAAGGATGTTTCAAGATCCATAAATCAGTCAATGTGATACACCATATTAACAAAATGAAGAATTAAAATCATACAATCATCTTAATAGATGTAGAAAAGCATTTAACAAAACTCAACATCCATTTATGATTTAAAAAAAAAACTCTTAACAGAGTGGGTGTAAAGGGAGTGTACCTCAACACAATAAAGGTCATTATGTGACAAACCCACAGCTAACATCATACTTAATGGTGCAAAGCTTAAAGCTTTTACTCCAAGATCAGGAATAAGACAAGGATATTCATATTTGCCACTTTTATTCAACATAATATTTGAAATCCTAGCCAGGGCAATTAGACGGGAAAAATAAGTAAATAAGGAAAGAAAGAAAGAAAGAAAGAAAGAAAGAAAGAAAGAAAGAAAGACTATCCAAACTGGAAACGGAGAAATAAAACTATTACTATTTGCACACAACATGATATTATATATAGAAACCATAAAGACTATCAGAAAACTGTTAGAACTAATAAAGGAATTGAGTAAATTTTCAGGATACAAAATCTATGCATAAAAATCTGTTGTGTTTGTATATACTAATAATGAACTACCAGAAAGAGAAATTAAGAAAATAATCTCATTTACAATTGCATCAAAAAGAGTAAAATATCTAGAAATAAATTTAGCCAAAGAGGTGAAAGATCTGTATATTGGAAACTACAAGACATAAATGAAAGAAGTTGAAGAAGACACAAGTAAATGGAAAGATATTCTGTGCTCATTGATTAGAAGAATTGATATTGTTAAAATGTCCATACTACCCAAATCAATATACAGAGTCAGTGCAATTCCCATCAAAATTCTGGTGGTATTTCCCACAGAAGTAGAAAAAATGGTCCTATAATTTGTATGGAACTATACAAGACCTCAATTAGCCTAAGTAATCCTGAGAAAGAACAAAGTTGGAGGCATCATGATCTCTGATTTGAGACTATATTTCAAAGCTACAGAAATTAAGCAGTGTGGTATTGTTATAAAAACAGACATATAGATCAGTGGAACAGAATAGAGAGGACAGAAATAAATCCATACATACGTAGCGAATTAATCTTCAACAAAAAAGCCAAGAATATACGATGGGGAAAGGAATCTCTTCACTAAATGGTGCTGAGAAAATTATATAGCTTCATGCAAAAGAATGAAGGTGGACAACTATCTTACACCATATACAAAAATTAACTTAAGATGAATTAAAGACTCGGGGCATCTGAGTGTCTCAGTCTGTTGAGTGTTCAACTTCGGCTCAGGTCATGATTTTGCAGTTCATAAGTTTGAGCCCCATATCAGGCTCTGTGCTAACAGCTCAGAGCCTCTAGCCTGCTTCGGATTCTGTGTCTCACTCTCTCTCTCTCTGCCCCTCCCCCTCTTGTGCTCTGTCTCTCTCACTCTCAAAAATGAACATTAAAACAAATTTTTTAATGGATTTAAGACTTGAACATAAGACCTGAAACCATAAAACACCTAGAATAAAATATAGGCAGTAACCTCCTCGACATGGGTCTTAGCAATGATTTTTTTAATCTGACACCAAAGCAAAAGCAAAAAAAGCAAAAACAAACAAGTGGGACTATTTCAAACTGAAAAGCTTCTACAGAGCAAAGGAAACCATCAACAGGCAATCTACTGAGTGGGAAAATATATTTGCAAATCATATACCTGATGAGAAGCTAATATCCAAAATATATAAAGAACTCATACAACTCAAGAGCAAAAAAACAACAAAATCCAATTAAAAATGGAAAGAATATCTGAATAGACATTTTTCCAAAGAAAACATACAGATGGCCAAGAGGTATATAAAAAGATGCTCTATATCTTTTAATAATCAGAGAAATATAAATCAAAACCACAATGAGATATCATCTCACACATGTTAGAAGTGGCTTAGTTGGTTAAGCATTTGACTGTTGATTTTGGCTATGTCATGATCCCAGGGTGGTGGAATTGAGCCCCACGTTGGGCTCCATGCTGAATGTGGAGCCTGCTTGGGATTCTCTCCCTCTCTCTTTCTCAAATAAAATAAAATTTTTTTTTTAAAGACTAGAAATAATAAGTACTAGTGAGGATGTGGAGAAGAGGGAACGCTTGTGCACTGTTGGTAAGAATGGAGATTGAGGGGGACTGGGTGGCTCAGTTGGTTAAGCGTCTAACTTCAGCTCAGGTCATGATCTCATGGTTCGTGAGTGTGAGCCCCGTGTCAGGCTCTGTGCTGACAGCTCAGAGCCTAGAGCCTGCTTCGGATTCTGTGTCTCTCTGCCCTGGCCTGCCAACGCTCTCTCTCTCTCTCAAAAATAAATAAACATTAAAAATATTTTTTTAAAATTATAATTTAAAAAAGAATGTAGATTGGTACAGACATTATGGAAAACAGAATGGAAGTCTCTCAAAAAGTTAATAAACAGAATTATCATATATTCCAGAAATTCCACTTCTGGGTACTTATTCCAAGAAAACAAAACCACTAATTCAAAAAGATACGTGTATTCCCATGTTTGTTGCAGCATTATTTACAAGAGCAAAAATTTGGAAACAACCTAAGTGTCCATCGAAAAGCCATCAAAAAGAATGAAATCTTGTTATTTATGACAAAATTGAAGGTTCTCAAGGGCATTATGCTAAGTGAATCGGTCAGACAGAGAAAGACAAATACCATATGATCTCTCTTATATGTGGAATCTAAATTTAGGTAGGGGTGTGTGTGTGTGTGGGTGTGTATCTCCAAGCTCATAGACACAGAGCACAGATTGGTGGTTGCCGGATGCAGCGGTTAGCGGTAGGAGAAATGGGTGAATTGTTTTTGTTTTTCTTAATTTAAATCAATTTTTTTAAAGAAATGCTATTGAGTATTAACAAATGCTTTCAGAGATTAAAATAAACTCATCAATATGAGAAAAAAATACTAAAATCAAAATCTTAATATCCCCTACTTAAACCTACTCCTCCTCAAATGTTTTCCTTCTCAGAAAATGACACCATACAGTTTCTCAGGCCAAAAAGAATTTTAAGTTCTCTTTGATTTCTTTTTATTCTCCCTCATACTCAATACTCAATGCACAAGGAAATTCTTCAAAAATCATCCCAATTCATCCACTTCCTACCTCCGCAGGAGTAGCATGCTAGCCCAAGCTGTCCTCATCTTTCTCTGAACTACTGTGCTAGCCTCCTGACTGAATTCTTTGCTTCCACTCCTGCTTCCGTATATGCTAGGCTCCACACGACAACCAGAATCACACTTTTAAATTGTAAATCAGATCATGGCTGTTTTTACCATGCCTTACCTGCATAATCTGGTCCCCGGATACTTCTCTGACTTCTGTTATCTATGAACTTTTCCCTTGCTTCCAGCACTTCAGCCACAGTTGATTTCTGTGTTGATCCTCTAACATGACAGCATATTCTTAAGGTCTTTGCAAGTGCTGTTTCCTCTGCAGGAACAGCGTTCCCTCATGGATCTCTCTCTCAATTCACTCAGGTCTGCATTTAAATTCAACCTCCTCAGAGAGGCTTTCTCTGAACATTCTATCTAAAATAGGACCCTTCTACTCTCTCTTTTTACCTTGGTTTATTTTTCGTCATAGAATTTATTGCTACTTGACACTACACATTTATCATTTGTTTATTCTCTGTTTCTTCCCATTCAAGTTTAAACTCCATGACTTTATCTGTTTTGTTCATTGCTGCATTCTTGGTGCTTAGAGCAGTACAAGCACACAGTAAGTAGTCAACAAATATTTGGCAAATGAAGGAAGAAAAAGTCAATCAGAAGAGCAAAAAGAAAGTAGCAAAGACAATATTATTTAGAGAAGCCATATGTCTCTAAGAGAATTGGAGAAGGCAGCCAGTCTCCAGGACAGCTTTGGCTCCCACCAGATTTCCAGGCTCAGTTATAGTCCAAGTATATCCTTAGAATAGCCACCCCTCCTCCTCATTTTTCTCTGTTCCTTGCAATTGAAAGAAGTTAACCTGCAATTGTTACCAGGATTAGGGTGTCAAATAATAGACATGAAGAAAGTGTGGCTCTGGCCTATTATCAGAGTGAGGAACAGTAGCATCTCCTTAGCTTAGAATGAGAAGATATACGAGTGGAGTTTGAGGAGTTAAGGCTGGAAAGATAAGCCACAGGCTGGGATATCTTGGACCCCTGAAAGACAAATTTTTTCAGGAAATTTTTGGTCACTGCTTTAGAGCATTTCTGAGGAATTAAAATAAAGAATAGTGGTTCATTACTTTTCACTTTCTTGAGTGCAACAGGAAAGGAGCAAACTTATTTCCAGGTTGCCCAGTTAGCTGCAGATAGAGAAAAACAGGAGCAGTGTGTAATCTTTTTGCCTCTGTCCTATGTCTTACAAATCAACATGGCAGGGGTCACCCATACCAAATGCAAAGAAGAGACAAATTATACTGCTCAGTATTGGAGTATCAGGCAGAACAGGAGGGCTTTCAGGGCCTTCCCTTACAGGGAACTCCTACAACAGTCTGAGAATTCAGGCAGTGTGGTGACCAAGGCCAACCTCCTCTCCAGAGAATCAAGAGTGTAAGTCAATACCTACAGGGATCCCCTGGTCCTTATTGTATATCCTACAATCCACACAAATCTGGCCTTAGAATGCAAGTTTGTGAGGAGGGAACAAACAATGCTATAGATTGCAAGCCCAGAGTGCAAGTAGGGCAATGTAGAATATGTATACCCGCAGAGTTCTTCCTAGAGGTACTGCTTTGTTCACATACCCAGATGGTGTCAATTTAACCTGGTTATAATAGCACAACCTTTGCCCTGTTGCTTTAATAATTGTTGCTGAGAGAACCAGGCAGGCTACAGATGCCAGGATCACTTAATGTGTTAGTAAATGTTTCCCAGTTGCCTCTATTTGTCATTTGAATTTATAAGAAGCAATGAAAATTTACAAGGTATAGTACAAACTTCAATAAATTCAAATAGACACCTGTGCTCTCTTCTGCCACATTTAACAATCATGAATATTCAATGAATTAAATCTTAAAATGATCATTGTTTTTTAAAAAAAATAGTCATTTTAAAAACAACAATGAAGCTCATCTCCATCTTTGTTTCAAAATTATTTTCATATTTAAAATTTGAACGTCTGAATGTATTCATTAGGATTAGTTATGGTAACAGTGACTTAAACAAAGTAGGAGTTTATTCCTCTATCTGGTAAAAAATAAAGTGGCCCAGGCTACTATGAGAATCCACAATCCTCAGGTATTAATTTTCCTTCTCGCTCATTGTTTTGACATCCTCCTAATAAAGTCTTCAAAGTCCAAGAGAGTAGAGAGTTCAGTCATCACATGATTTTTTCAGATTGCATGATGGAGAAAGGGATGAAGAAGGGGAGAAGACACTCACCAGATGCCTTTTCAAATGGTTTCCTGGAAGGTGCTGCACAATATTTCTATTTTTTCACATTAGCTCAAACCTAATCACCTAATCATGCCAGCTAGAAGGAGACTGGAAAATGTCTAATACTCTGAGTGGCTATATATCTTGATAAATATTGGGAGTTATATTATTAAAAAGAGAAAAGAATAAATACTGAGGTTAACAATTAGCAATCTAGGCCACACTTCAGGATAGAGCTCTGGAAATTCTGTTTCAAGAGCAGGTTAAGCCATAGTTGTTGCTAAGGATGAGAAGATTAATCCATGTAATTATTAAGATATGCCTGGATAGAGGTAAAAAAAAAAAAAATGGAGGCGAATATTTACCTGAGAAAGCACGGATAGAATGTTTTGAGTTTAAAATATAAAAAGGAAATTATTGATTAAAAAAATACAAATGGGGGTTGGAGAGGAGGGCTATGCTCTTAATGAATGCCTTGACTGCCCTTCATGTTACAGAAATGGGAGAGTAGAAGGGTCAAGGGAGAGTTATGTTAAAATGATGATTGAAAGCAGGGTTTGACAAACTATGGCCCTGGGACCAAATCCACTTTACTGTTTTTGTAAATAAAGTTATCAAAACATAGTCATACTCATCATTTGCATATTGCCTATGGCTACCTTTCTTTTTTTCTTTTCTTTCTTTATTGAAGTATAATTAACATGCAGTGTTATAGTAGTTTCAGGTATACAATATAATAATTCAACAATTCCAAGGGCACCCTTGTGGCTTAGTCAGTTAAGTGTCCAACTTCTGCCCAGGTCATGATCTCACAGTTCCTGAGTTCAAGCCCCACATCAAGCTTTGTGCTGACAGCTCACATTAACAATTCTAAACATTATTCATTATGTCACTTAAATAAGTGATCCTAATCCTCTTTACCTGTTTTACCCATCCCTCCACCAAACTCCCCTCTGGCAACCACCAGTTTGTTCCTTGTATTTAAAAGTCTGGTTTTTTGTTTGTCTCTTTTTTTCTTTGTTCATTTGTTTTGTTCCTTAAATTCCACATGAATGAAATCATACGGTATTTGTCTTTCTCTGACCTATTTCACTTAGCATTATATCCTCCAGATTCATCCATGTTGTTGCAAATAGCAAGATTTTACTTTTCTACATCTGAATGATATTCCACTGTGTGTGTATATATGTATGTTATGTGTGCGTGTGTGTGTATATTAAAATCTTGGTTTGTGAGCATAATTTGTTCCAGAAACATGCTTGTAATCCAAGGCACTTGTATATCAAAGCAAATTTTTCCATAAAAAATGATGGAAACTCAGATGATTTGTTCCACAACCCCAAAATAATAATATAAAAATGATTACAATACTGTAATATAATACAAAATTATAAAGAAAATACAAAGTATAAAGAAAAATAAACAAATTAACTTGCACTTACTTTTGAAAACCATTATGGCTGGTGTGAGGGAAACAAGAGAGAGGAGGGTTATTGTATAGGATGACTTTCACTATCACTAATGGAATCTTTTTCTCTTCATGCAATTTTAACAAGGAACCTATCCAATGACACTTGCTTTTGCTTCCTTTTAAGGATATCACATAAATGTGACATTGCAATGAAGATCACCCACAATCCTGCGGTGAGAGAGAGATAGAACCATTGGCTCAGTTGTGACTGACTATGTCACATTTGGTGTCACATACTACTCATATTGCAAGACATCACTTGTTTATCAAGTTAAAATTTATTAGAAATGTTTGCTCACCTCACAGAACACTCACAGAATAAGTCACTCTCACTCCAAGGTTTTACTGTATATATATTATATCTTCTTTATCCATTCATCTATGCATGGACACTTGGGTTGCTTCTATATGTTGGCTATTGTAAATAATGCTTCAATAAGCATAGGGGTGCATATATCTTTTTGAATTAATGTTTTCATTTTCTTTGGATAAATAACCAGTAGAGAAATTACTGGATAATATGGTAATTCTATTTTTAATTTTCTGAGGAACTTTCATACTGTTTTCCACAGTGACTGTACCAATTTACATTCTTACCATTGGTGCTTGAGGGTTCCTTTTTCTCCACATCCCCGCTAACATGTTATTTCTTGTCTTTTTCATTCTAGCCATTCTCAGAAGTGTAAGGTCCTATCTCGCTGTGGTTTTGACTTGCATTTCTCTGATGATGAGTAATGCTGAGAATCTTTTCATGTGTCTGTTGGGCATCTCTATGTCTTTTTTGAAAAAAATATCCATTCAGGACCTCTGCCTATTTTTTAATTAGATTATTTGTTTTTTGAGTTATAGGAGTTCTTTATATTTTTTGGATATTAACCTCTTAGCAGATATATCATCTGCAAATATCTTCTCCCACTCAGTAGGTTATCATTTTGGGGTTGTTTTTTGGTTTTTTTTTTTTTGCTTTGCTTTTTTTTTTGATGGTTTAGTTGACTGGGCAAAAACTTTTTATTTTGGTGTAGTCCCAATAGTTTATTTTTTTCCCCTTCCTGAGGAGATATATTTAGAAAAATGTTTCTATGGTTGATATCAAGGAAATTATCACCTATGTTTTCTTCTAGGACTATTATGGCTTCAGGTCTACTTTGAAGTCTTTAAACCATTTTGAGTTTCTTTATATATATATATATATATATATATATATCAGTAACAAAATTTAGTGATTCATCATTTACATGTAACACCCAGTGCTCATCCCAACAAGTGCCCTCTTTAATGCCCATCACCTATTTAGCCCATCCCCCCCCACAACACCCCTCCAACAACCTGTGTATGGTATAAGAAAGTTGTTCAGTCTTCCCAGCAACATTTGTTGATGAGACTATCTTTTCCCCATTGTATATTCTTACCTCCTTTGTCATAGATTAATTGACCATATAAGTGTGAGTTTGTTTCTGGGCTCTTGATTCTGTTCCATTGATCAATGTGTCTATTTTTGTGCCTGTACCAAACTCTTTTGATTACTACAGCGTTGTAATATATCCTGAAATCTGGAATTGTGATACTTCTGGCTTTGCTCTTTCTTAAGATTGCTTTGGCTAGTCATGGTCTTTTATGGTTCCATACAAATTTTAGTATTTGTTCTAGTTCTGTGAAAAATGCTATTAGTATTTTGATAGGGATTGCATTAAATCTGTATATCTCTTGAAACCTAGAAACATAATCAATATTAGTTCTTGCAATCTATGAGCATGAAATATCCTTCCATTGGTTTGTGTCATCTTCAATTTCTTTCTTCAATATTTTATAGTTTTCAGAGTACAAGTCTTTCACTTCTTGGTTTATTCCTAGATATTTTATTCTTTTTAGTACAGTTGTAAATGGAATTGTTTTCTTAATTTCTTTCTGCTACTTCATTATTAGTGCATAGAAAGGCAACTGATTTCTGTATATTAACTTTGTATCCTGCAACTTTACTGAATTCATTTATCAATTCTAGTAGTTTTTTAGTAGAGTCTTTGAGGTTTTCTATATAATATCATCTGCAAATAGGAAAGTTTTATTTTTTCCTTATCAATTTAGATGCTTTCTATTTTTCTCTTGTCTTGATTCCTACAGCTAGACTTCTAGCACCATGTTGATTAAAAGTGGTGCGACTGGACATTCTTGTCTTGTTCCTGATCTTGGGAAAACTCTCGGTTTTTCACTAGTTAGGATGATGTTGGCTGTGGGTTTTTCATATATGGCCTTTATTATTATAGTTTTATATATAATTATATATATGTAATTTATATAATTATACTTGAGGTATGTTTCCTCTAAGAGCACTTTGTTGAGAGTTTTTATCATGAATGGATGTTGTACCTTGTCAAATGTTTTTTCTGTGTGTATTAAGATGATCATACGGTTTTTATCTTTTCTCTTGTTAATGTGATATATCACATTGATTTGCAAAAATGGAACCACGCTTTTCTCCCTAGAATAAATCCTACTTGATTGTGGTGAATAATTTTTTAGTGTATTGTTGGATTTGGTTTTGTTAAGGATTTTTGCATCTGTGTTCATCAGAGATATTGGCCTCTAATTTTTTGTTGTTTGGGGTTTTTTGGTATTGTCTTTATTTGGTCTTGGTATCAGGGTAAGGCTGGCATCAAAGAATGAATCTGGAAGCTTTTCTTCTATTTTTTGGAATAATTTGAGAAGAATAGATATTAGCCCCTTTAAATATTTGGTAGAATTCACCTGTGAAGCCATCTCATCCTGAACTTTTGTTTGTTGGGAGTTGTGTGTATGTGTGTGTGTGTGTGTGTGTGTGTGTGTAATTTTTTTTTTTACTGATTGAATTTCATTGCAAGTAATCAGGGTTTTCAAATTTTCTTTCTTCCTCAGTTTTGAAAGATTATATGTTTCTAGGTATTTATCCATTTCTAGGTTGTTCAGTTTGTTGGTATATAATTTTTCATAATATTCTGTTATATTGCTTTGTAATCCTGTCATGTTGGTTGTTATTTGCCTATGCTGTAATGGGGGAATTGGGTAGTTGCAGCAGAGATCATGACATCTGCAGAGTTGAAATGAAAATATTTGCTGTCTAGGCCCTTACAGAAGAAGTTTGCTGACCTCTGGTTAAACTACCTGAGTGAGGCAGCTTAATCGCTTTTTTTTTTAATGAAATTTATTGTCAAATTGGTATCCATAGAGGCAGCTTAATCTCTGATGTTAATACTTGCTGGGTTATTTTGTCTGTTTTCTTTTTTTTTCTGGTTTTTTGAAGTAGGATCCACACCCAGGGTGGAGCCCAACACAGGGCTTGAACTTGAACTTACGACCCTGAGATCAAGACCTGAGCTGAGATCAAGAGTCAGATGCTTAACCAATTAAGCCACCTAGGTGCCCCATTATACTTGCTATGTTTTTAAAGCAATTCCACATTAAAAAATGGCAATGAGTTATAAATAAGCTGTGATCACAAGGAGGCAATAGTTTCCTTTAGACGTTTTGCACGGCTATTGGAGCAATTGAATGTGGACCTTAGCTCTTATAATGATAATATCCCCAAAGAGTCATCACATATATTGTTGCTGCTGTTGTTTTAATACAAAAATGGAGATATTTAATTTTCTTAAGATAATACATTTACCTATTCAAATAAGCAAAAATCAATGCACAGAGAAAAGTTGAAGAAAATCATCTTTCTTCTTTTTTTTTAATTTTGGAGAGAGAGGGTACAAGCAGGGAAGAAGGGCAGGGGAAGAGAGAAAGAAAGCACACCAGAGAGAATCTCAAACAGGCTCCACGCTTAGCATGGAGCCCGATGCGGGGCTCAATCCCATGACACTGGAACTCATGATCGGAGTCAAAATCAAGAGTCAGATGCTCAACTGACTGAGCCATCCAGGTACCCCAAAAATCATCTTTCAAATTCCAGAACAAATATCACCTCCTCCATGAGGATTTCATGATCTGCTGGATGGAATTAATCTCAGCCTCCTCTGTCTTCTCTGGCATGTAGCCTGTACTTCTATTGAATCTGTCACATTATGCTTTGTTTTGAGATTGTCTGTCAATAAATCTATTTCTCCTCTAGATGTGAACTCCTTAGTGGTTTAACTTTCTCATTAGCTTGAATGCCCAGGTGCCTGGTCAATGCCTCACACCCAACAGGTCCTCAATAAATGTTGGTTGAGTTGAAATGTGAAAAAAGCCATTAGCCTCCACTACATCTCTTTTCTTTCTTCTCCATTGTAAAGGCTGTCAGATCTGCCCCCAGTTCACATTGTTTGGGCCATTATATTCTCTCTTTTACCCTTCTCAGTTTATTGGCTCATTTATCATTCTACATAAACTATGTATCTGTGAAAATGTGGTTTTCACACTGAAATTTTCAAAATATGGCTTTTCTTCTCTCTAGAAATTCTCACTCTGTGATACTTTTCTTCTCTGGGCAGTATTTTGCCTCACCCCTTTCTCCATCTCTAAATTACGTTCATCTTTATGCTGAAACAGAAGAGAAGTTTAAGCGCTCTACCTATTACCTTTCACCAAGCAGTGAAACAGAAGAGAGAGAAGGGGCTTCCTATATTCCCCACCTCCCTTCCCCTTGCTTTATTGATCCAACACATTTGGACCTCTCTTGGCAAAAACTGACTCTGGTAAGAAGTGCAGCAGCTTCCTGGCCCTGAATTTTAAGCTTCATAATAGAGGAAGCATTTCTTTTTACTCCCACTTCATCAAAACATGGCTTTTGCTACAAGGACATATAATTCCTATGCTTTAAAAACAAATTTATGAAAAACTAATCATGATGAAAATGGGAATCCACAAGAAGAGCTACTGCCATGATGCCCTCCATAGACCATGATGGAGTGACTCTGTCTTTATTAGAAAGATGCCCATGACAAGGGTAAAAGAATAGGTTCATTTATGGCTTTAGTCTAGTGTCTGTGGGCCCTTTGCCTTTTACTGGTGCTGCTGCCTGGGCTGTCTCTTAGTGTCCCATCTTACTAGGCACCCACCAGATGCAGCTGCCAGGCTGAAAGGAAAGAAGAATTGATTTAAATTTCCAACTTGAGAATGTCCTCACTGCTCTGACCTTGAACATGGATATTTCACTTTCTTGCCAATCCTCAGTAAATAGCCAGAGTTTTGCTCTCAGCACTGTTCTGATGCATTTCCCCAGGATTTTTTTCTTCCCTTCTTCTTTGTGGCCTCTCATCTTGGCTGGCCCTGTTCCCTGACCCTCTCCAAACCCAGCAGGGCCTCCTCGCCAACCAGGATAATAATATGCACCAAGAGAGCTGCAGAACTGGCTCTTGGCAGGCTGCAGGCACCTGGGAGGACCAGTGGCTGGGAGAGAACGAGGGCTATGTGGTCCACCTCTCCTAGTCCGAGAATCTCTTTGACCCTTGTAAACAAAGAGAGACTGGCCCTACTATCAAGGTGGTGTGACCTTTGGCAGGACCTATTTTTGTCTCCTCTTTTCATTTATGTATAAGATGAAAATAACACCAGAAAAGTACAAATATTCACACAGAGACAATCAATGTCAGAGCAGTAGCAAGAGCTCCTTGGGGAAAAAAAGCAGTGATTGCTTTGAGCTACAACTATTAAAGATTTGAGAAAGTAGTGCAAGAGCACTCAAACTTGGTGAGACTTTCCAACAATAAGATCCAAACTAGATTAGGTAACTTTTTAGTCAAGCAATTACGCTTCTCTTTCCAGTGAGTATATTTTCAGAAGTCAGGCTTATCTAGGAAATGCTGATTCTTGCAAAGTACTGTTATTCTAGAAACTTCTATGCATCCCCATAGCCCATTCCTCTCCCCCTCAGGCCACACCCCATCAAAAGGTGGCAGTGTGACTCTCTCTGAAACAAAGTTTAGCCTTACTGCTAGTGAAAAAAATGGAGATTCTTAGTTTCCTCTGCAGGCTGGAAGTCAAGAATAGAAAGACGTGATCTGGCACCAGTTTTACCTCAACTACTTGGGCAAGTTGCTTTACCTCTCTAGGTCTCGATTTCTTCTTCTTACAAAACAAATAGGCTAATTCTTTCTCTAAGTTTCCTCTTAGGTTCTGCTGCAATAATTTATTCTTAGCTGCATCAAGTGCATCACAACTCTGAAGGCAAGAGGAAAATGGCTCTCAGATGCACTGATTTCTCTTTGAAATACAAATGAAAGCTGTACAGAGGACATTGCCAGGTAGCCATAGATATGGGGGAAGAGAGTTGTGATTAAAGAAAGTTATGCTCTGGAGTCACTGGACATCGATTTCTCTTGAGAATCTGTAGCATTGACTCACCCTCCTCTACTGGCATCTACAGAGGCAGCAAGAATCCTCCTTTTTAAGCATCATCCCTGCCCTCCACTGCCCATCCAGTTTACTACACATGGAGTGAGCATTTTTATGTGCCAGGCACTATTAGAAATGTAAAATTTTATTAGGTAAGATCGTTTTTTAAATCACGCTCAAGATATTCGCTAAAAGCAAGAACCCAGCAAGGTAAAAACTCAAGAGTCCTGGTTGAAGAATCATTCTGATCTTCTTTTTCATCTGCTCAGGAAGGGAATTAAGTTAGAAGTACAGAAGGTCTTTGACATCAGACACACCTGGATTCAAATTTGGGCAAATTAATTTCTGTCAATTTCCTCATTCTTCAAAATAAGACAATAATAAAACCTCTCTTAAAGGATTAGTGAGATAATGCATGTAAAAGTTCACTATCTTGCCACAAATAATTTTTGAAAGCTTTTATGTACTTTGGAAGATAACTAAGAATATAATTTCAAGTGAAGAAGTGGCCCCTCCCCTCAAATTTTTCAGTGTGGTGCAAACTAATTGGATACTACACAAATAAATATATATGTTTAAATAGTGATAAGTGCTATGCATCATTTGGGTCCTCCAGGGAGTTAAGATAGAATTAGAAGCATAAGAGATTTATTGGGGTTAGTGCCTGAGAATCATTAAGAGCAGAGGAAGCAGAATTGGGCAGGAAGAGCTTCAGACTACAATGCAGATCTGTCAAAGGCTTGGAGGTTCAAGAGAGACTCAAGAATGCAGATTTCCCCTTAGAGGAATCCTACATGGGGTAGAAATGGCCAGGCACTAGGACCACCAACTATGTCCAGTCATTAGATAGCGGATGCTCCAGAAGAATGTAGCCTTGGCTAGAAAGCTGAGGCAGGGCCTGAAGGCATTAAAAGAAGGTGGTGTGTCACCTGCACTCTTTGCAGCTGAATAGCACATTTTTGAAGGGACATCCACTTCCATACCATAGAGGTGTACCATACCATAGAGGTGTACCTCTATGGGTGTCCATGCTATGAAGGAAAGCTGTAAGAGAGGTTAATGCAGAACCTAATCTAGGCTTCCTTGACACTGTTATTCACAGGGAGATGTTTAGGACTATCAGTATTAGCCAGACCAAGATGGGCAGGCAGGAGCTGTCCAGGGTAAGAAAAGCATCTGTGAACCACTCAAGCCCCGAGAGGGCAGGGCTAGTGTTGAGACCAAAAGAGAACAAGACTTGAAACTCAAGAGGTTAGAGCCAGATGTGGCAGGATCTAAACGGCCATTTAAAAAATCTGGTCTCTAATATAAGAGCAAAGAAAAGCTGGTGAAGGATTTTTAAGAAGGGTAAGGGAGGAGTCAACATGATCAGATTAGCATTTAGAAAAATTACTGTGGCTGCTATATTGAGGAAAGAATTCGTAGAAGAACAAGAAGAAATACAGGGAGACCATTTAGGAGGTTCTTGTACAATACCTTGTACATACATAGTAAGCCCTCAGAAAATAAGGCTGATCATCATTAATAAGTATAAGCCTGAATGGCATCTTACTCTTCCCTGAATTAAATCTAGACACTTTGCATTTGTTTTAAGTGCTCTACCTATTACCTTCAGCCTAGTCTTTGTTAATCCCAAATTATACTGTTCAATAACCTCACATTTTACTGCTTTGTTTTAGACATTTTGCTTCATTATAATAAAGCAACTATTCTCTGAACACAACTTTTACATTTTTGCTCCAAGCCACAGTTCATGCCCAGCTGAATGCCCTTCCCCATTCTCTGCCAAAAATTATTTTCTTCTCTTCCCAAACTCTGATGAAGTATTCCCAATGTGTTCCGCCTAGCTTGATATTCTTTCCTTCTGCCACTAATGGAACTCTCTAGGTAGCTATGGTATGTATTGCAATGTGTTCCTTTCATATTGTTTTCACTTCTTTTGAACTCCTAGAAACCAAAGACTTTAGGAGATTTTAGGCACCTAGAATAAGAAAATGTAGAATATCTTATCTTTCCAAGAAGCTTATCATTTAATTTTTAAGGGAAGACTAGTTGCAAATCGTCAGTATAGATTGTGATAGAGAATAGGAGCAAGTGGGAAATAAAAACTTCCAGAAAAGGAAAATAAATGTGACATGCTAGAAAAAATAGCTAATAATAGAAACTAAAATGTATTTAGTGCCTTCCTTGTACCAGTCACTATTCTAAGAACTTTACATATATTATCTCATTTAATTCTCACAACAAGTATAATTCTTGTCCCTATTTATAATGTCAAATGATGAGGATCACCCAGTACCCTGAACTTTAAAGAAAAGAAATTTTTCTTCAGCTGATAGTTATTGAGCCTTAGCTATGCCACGTGGTGTGGAGGGGAGAGAGTCATTGGAAACGCTGATGGAAGCAAAATGGTTTCAGAGACTAAAGTTGACTCCCAGAGGGAATGATGGGGTAATGGGAAGTGCAAGAAGGAAATGCAGATAGGAAGGAAGTAGGATTTGGGAAGGAGAACAGTTTACAAGATATTTTAAGGAAGTTTTGCCTGTCCCTTCTCCATCTCCTTAAGAAACTTTAGTGAAGATCTACATTGCTCTTTAGAATTTTTTGCCTCAGGTTTTCTTTAGTCTCCACTAATGTGCTGAGCCTGGCATTGTTGAGAGCTAGAGAGCCTGTTCCTTCAAAATTTATCAGGAGGTAAGTTCTCTAAGAACTGTGGAGGGATGTGAAATACAGAAAATAACTAGGTGGAGAGGCACCTCTTTCCCTGTATCTGTAGGATTAGATGAGGAAACAAGGATGGAAAGGGTTTTCTCTATGTCACAGTGAAGGAAGATTTTGAAAGAGCAGTTTCATGGGATAATGTCAGTGCCATATGCTAAAAATGAAAGAGACTTAGAGCAGAAGCCTTAGAACCTCCGGGTTTATCAAAGCAGTCCTGAAGGGTCAGGGAGACCAAGGAATAGAAGCTGCACTGAGGCCACAGTGAAGGTGAAGAGGCTAAATTTCCACAGAATTGGGGCCAGATCTGCACTGTTCTGCTTCCTCTTTTTTTTAACATTCTGCTGATTGACTTTCCTCCCAACCCAGGAAACCGACTTTACCTCTTTATCTTCAAGTAGCTGGTGGCAGGAAGAATGAGCAAAGCTTTGCTCCAAGAAGAGCTATTATAACTAAATAATTATAATTCGTGTGATAGTGCAGGGAGAGAAACCATTTCTTCTGCAGAATTCAGGGTGTTATTTGCATTTGAAAAAAATTCATTACAGCAGTATGTTAGATTGTAAGATATTTTCCAGGAAAATATTTCAAAGCAACCACAGTAATCTCTTGCATGTGCACTCACACATACACACACACACACACACACACACACACACACAGATGCACATTCTCAATTTTCCAATTAAAAGTACACACTGTACATAGTTTTTCAATTAAAAAGCATTCAGAAAGTAAGACACACTGATTACTAGATGCTCCTAAATTTAAAGAGGGAAAGACTTGTGGGGGTTTAAAGGGAAAAGGACTGGGAGTTTGGGGGAAAAGACATTAGGGAAAGCTATATGGCAAGGTTAAGAAAATTATGGAATTAATGCTATTTAAAAATAATTGTGTTAAAAATCTTTCTAAAGGAATTAGTCCATTTCATTGGCTAGGTAATAATAAAAGTAATTCCTTATTTTAGGAATTTTAATTGGGTGGCCACAATTAGATGCAAGTGGGGATCCTCTCCTGGCGCTAGAATTGCAATCAGCTTGTTCAATTTATCAACAGGGTATGGTAAATCCCCTAATCCAAAAGGGTTCCATACAGCTACCATGCACCTCAAATAACTCCCAAAGGGTTTTCTTGTTTTCGTATGCCTCTTCCAAGTGTTTTTACTCATGGCTAAACCTCTTCATATGTTAGGCTACTTAACTTCTTTCATTCTCCTTTATCCTTACCTTGAAACATATTTCATAGTTCTTTGTTCAACAGAGAAAATAAAACTAGGATTGCAAAGAATAGTAATGGTCATCTTGGCCTATTCTCTCATTTTATGGGTAAGAAAACCAGGACAAAACAGGTTAATTTCCCCAGGATTGTGCAGCTGGTTAAAGGCAGGAGTGGTGAAAGCCCTAGCAGCCAGGGCCCCTTCCCACAGGCCTCCTGCTGTGCTACCTGCTCTTCAGTAGCTTTCCTGGGGCAGCTCTCTCATCTTCTAATTTTCCCTCTTGGGGGCCTTTGCCAACTCATTATGTCTCCTGTATGACATGGAACTCACTATCACACACACACACACACACACACACACACACACACACAATATGTTTACAAGGGCAATCTCAAATGCCCTGATTTGTTTCCTAAACACATTTTGTGGCCTTTTGGCCTACTTTGCACATTGGGCATATGTCTCACTTTAAGTAGGCTGGCCCAAATGCTTTCCTTCTACAAGGAGTCTTAAAATAGGAAAAAGGAACTCAATAGAAAATCCTCTATCTTTTAAAAGAAAATTTAAAATAAAACAAATGCACAACACTAGAAAAGTCATGAAACCATTACTTCACCCTTCACTGTAAAGAATCATTATGATGTACTTCCTCCAGGTTGTTCTCCTAGGCATCCCTTTTTAATATCCTTGTTATCTAATCTTTCGACTTAGCTCATTCAAGTGTTGGAATAAACTGTCTATAAACTGTCTTGCTCTTCCTCAGAATCAATGAAAGAATATCCAGAGAACACCAATACATTTAGAACCTCACCCAAAAGATAATCAGGAGTTGAAAATAATTTTTTCTGTCATTTTACGGTGGGGGGGGGGATTGTGACAGAGACAGCAACTTCTTACTTGATATCTGTAATTCCCTTTTACCTTACACCAATTTCATTTAAGGCAAAAAATGCCAAGCTTAAAAATTCTATTTCTGCAGACACTCTTTGAGTCATATTGGTCACATGAAACAGATTTAGTGAAAAGATGTCAGCAGAAATCACAGGGTAGAATAGGGAATGCTCTTTAAAGAGGACTGGCTGACTCACCACTGTGTATGTGTGTGTGTGTGTGTGCGTGCGCGCTCTCCCTTCCTCCTATCTACATTGTAGATGTGATGGCTGGAGCTGCAGAAATCGGCTGTGACCATGAGGCAATCTTGAGGATCGAAACTAAAGGCTAAGGATGTTGGCATCTGAAAGAATAAGGCTGGGACTTCAGTGATACTGTGGTGCTACTACACCTGCTCTGAACTACCAACTTCCCAACTTCATGTTGAGAGAAAGTATATGTCCATCTGGTTTAAGTCACACTTTCAGCAGATTTCTTTCTTTTTCTTTTACCTAAAGCTAAAAATTACTAACTGATACAGGAGCCAAACAACCCTGAAATGTTTTCAGAGAGAGCTTCCCCTTAAATGTCTTTTTTTGGATGCCCTAATGATTCCTCTAAGTCTGGATCTTTTGGTTACTTGGGATTTCCCAGTCCTCTCTTTGCATCCCTACCTCCTGCACTGGTGCCTTGCCAAAGCCTCACACCTTGGACTCTTTGGACCTAACTCTCTGGACTCACATGGCTGAACTTGTTCCTCTTACCTTCACTGTTTCAAGTTGCATTCCCTGAAAAGGCCTGACCTTACCTGAGAAGCTGCTGTTCCTTTTAAACCACTCCCCACCCCCCACCCCCGATTCCTACCCTCTTCTCAGTTTAGTTTGTGCACCTGCTACAGGTCATTCTGACCAACTTTCCACTAAATGCTTAACAGAAGATTTACACCATAGTCTTTCTTTGTAGAACATCCTCTAAGGTCTCCTTAAATTTTATCTAGAATTCCCAGACTTATTTTTTCCCTTCCTAACAGGCTCTATCAAACTGACTAGTTCCCAAATAGTTCAAGCAAGGGGCGATCATGGCTGATTAGACCCAGCTGAAAATCTATCCATACAGGGTTAATGAAGAAGCTTCTGGTTTTATGCAATTTGTTCCCAAAGATTAGCCATAGAAATAGGGAGGCCCTTATTTCGTTTTACTATTTTACCCCTTAATCTTTTTTCATTGAATTATGATTCTGATACCACAGGATTTGCAGTCCTTGGGGTCCAGGTTTACTTAATGGATAATGATAACTTTAAAACTTGTGGCTAGAAATAAGCAATGTAAAGCAAAAAAGTAAACAGTAATATAGGCACCTGGATTTTAGTGGTAAGTAAAATTCTTCCCTGGGCTATCACTCAGCTACATCAGCTTGTGATTATAGATTAGTCTGGTCAAGTATTGTTTCCTTGGATTCTGGTGGCCACCCATACCTCAAGCCCTCAGGGAAATGATCTTTCTGGTCCAGGTGTTCCTACTAATAAAGCATCTGCAGGACAATTAACTAATGTGATTTAAGTTGGCTCATGTGTGCTCCCACTTCTTTAAGAGCTCGACTTGCGATAACGAAACAAGCAAGAGACCTTGTTGACTGCTGCTTGGAGGACTGGGTCAGAGAAGACTGACTTGGAGGAGATGGAAGGCTAGAGAAGTGGCTCTTAGCACAAGTGTCCCAGGCTGGGCTCTTAGAGACTTATCATAACTCTCAATGAATTGAGAACTGGAATAAAAGACATCACAAATGTAGTCCATTCCAACAAGAGCAATTCTAAAACTTAGGGTCCTCCTTCTCTGTCTTTAACAGGGACTGCTCAGAAGATCTAATCCAAAATTTAATTATTTTTCCCCTAGGGAATGTTATTTACTTCCCTCTATCATGCAGAGCAATTCTGCACACACACACACACACACACACACACACACACCCCTCCCCAACTTTTATCCTCACCACCAATCATGACTCAGCAAGCAGAGAGCATTCCAACTACCAGGGCCCTCACTCAATTATAAACAGCAGAACGTTACTTTCTCTTACACATGGATAAAAGACAAGATGAAAATAGTTTCCAAATCAGTTCAGGTGGTAATTATTGGTGGTTTCTTTTTTTCCTTCATCTTTCTACTTCCAGTTTTCCCATATTTTCTTTAATTAAAATATGTATTAATGAGCACTAATATTTCCTGAGCACTGACTCCAGGCCGGGACCTCTGCCAAGCACATTATGTATTTTATTTCATTTACTCCTCTTTATAAATCTATGGGTTTACATGTAAAGAAACTAAAGAAATGAAGTACCTTATCAGTGGGGAGCCTACATCTGAATCTAGGTTTATCTGACGTTGAAGTCAGGTCTCTTAGCTCCTGCACTATTACTTTAATAATGGAAAAAGCACACCTTTTAAAAAAATTTTAAGATGTTGAAACTGGAAACTTTAGTCATGGATTTATATTAAGGTTTTGTAGTATATATAGTATGGTGGTTAAGAGTGTGGGTTCTGGAGTGAGAACTCATGAACTCCCAACTTCCCATCTCGCTAGCTCTATGACCCTGAGCAAGTTACAGAACTTATCCATGCCATATTTTCCCCATCTACTGAATGAAGATAATAATAGCACCTACCACAGAATTATTGTGAAATTTAAATGAATTCTATTTGTAAAATGCTTACATAGTGCCTGGCACATAATAAGTGCTATGGAAAGTATTTGTTACTGTTGTTATTCTTGTTGTTGGTTGTTATTACTGGTATTTTATTCCAAGAGATTTTCAAGCCAGGCTTGTAGTCTCCCAAAAAGAAATCTGGGCTATAATTCTCTTAAGCTCCTGGATCAAGGCTTTTAGGAATGAGACTGCCTGTCTTTCCTTGTGGGATAACTATAAAATAAACAATGATGGGGGCGTGGTAAACAATCTCTTTTGAGGGCTGAATGAAAGCATCTTGCAAGGCTCTTGGCATCATTTTAACTGCACAGTCAAGCCTCAGATCAGATACCTCATGTTAATCTTTTAATGTAATTATTATTAAAAGTATCATGTCATCAAAGGTCTGTTCACCATTTTTTTTTTTTTTTTTTGAGAGAGAGAGCATGTACACATGCGGGGGAGGGGCAAAGGACGAGTCAGAAAGGATCTTAAGCAGGCTCCACACTCAGCGCAGAGCCCAAGGTGGGGCTTGATCTCATGATTGTGAGATCATGACCTGAGCTAAAACCAAGAGTCAGACACTTAACCAGCTGAGCCACCCCAGCACCCATGTTCATCATTTTTAAAAGCGGAGAAGAAAGTTTCTAGGAATTATCAAACTAAACTCAAAGAACTAAAAGCACTATATATGGAATAATAAAAATATTTCTGCAGCAAAAACAGTAATTGCCTAATATATGTTCAAAATGGAAAGTGAGTCTTTCTGTTTTAAGCAAATGTATGGGTACAAGAGCTTGAGTTTCACTATGAGGAGAATGCCTAAGGACTTATGCTTTCCCAGCTGAGGTCCCCGTCCAGAAAGTCACAAGCCTTGAATCCTCAGCTAATGTTAGTGGCTTCCACATTGAAACCTAAGAAAAATATGAAATATCAGGTGAAATCAAAGAAATGAATCCAACTGGGGAAAAACAGAGAAAAATGGTGGCTCCCTTGGTCTAGGGAATATAAATTAAACAAATAATGCTTCCTCACTTCTCACCTCACCTCCAACCAGTGTAAGTAAAGTCATCTCCCTTGTAGCCTTAGCCACAGTACTTCTAGAATCTGAGAGGGGCGCCTGGGTGGCCCAGTGTGTTGGATGTCTGACTTCGGCTCAGGTCATGATCTCACAGTCTGTGAGTTGGGACCCTGCATCAGGCTCTGTGCGAACAGCTTGGAGCCTGGAGCCTGCTTTGGATTCTGTGTTTCCCTCTCTCTCTGCCCTCCCCTGCTCACACTCTGAATCTCTCTGTCTCTGAAAAATGAATAAACCTTAAAAAAAAATTTTTTTTAGAATCTGGGAGCTCCCTCTCTTTGGGATAATGGCTCAACTGTTGAACAGCTCCTATGCTAAACTGATATCTGCCTTCTTAACTTTTACTCCTTGGTCTAGCTGTACATCTTGACAGAGAAGAACAAATTTATTCTGCCTGTCACAGAAAAGCCCTTGATATATTTGCAGACAATGATGTGGTATTTTTTCAGTTAGCTTTTTGTTTTCTCCATGCTAAAAGTGACCATTTCTATCAACTATCTCTGATTTCCTGACTCTCATCATCCTATTTGCCTTGCTCCAGTTAGTCAATATCCCCCAAGAATTGTGGTACCTACCACGGAACCCAGTACTTCAGTGTGGTCTGACCACAGCCCACTGCAATAGGACCAGTGTGCCTGTTATCTCCACTTCACTTCCCTTCATGCAGTCAAAGATTGGGTTGTTGTTGTTGTGTTTTTGGTTTTTTTTTTCCAGCAGACACATCACAGTGCTGGCAAATATTCAATTTGTGGTTAAAGTTCCCAGTTCTTTCATATGAACACTGTCCAGGTAATCTCCATCCCGAATAGCTGGTTTTCTTTTTTTACCCTAAATATAAAATTATGCAATATTTCTGGTACACTTTGTCTTATTGATATCGACAAGACACTCCTATCTAGCCAATTTTGAATTCTGATTTACTTCTGTGACTATACAGTTTTGTTACTTGTAGGTTTAGTAAAAAAACAAACAAACAAACAAACAAAAAAAAACACACCATAAACCTATTGATGTATTAAAGGTAAAGCAAACTTTTCTGACATTATTGAAAGTGTAGGCTTGGGTACACGGTGCAGAATGACTTCTAAATTAGCTTGAGCAATTTATAGACAGCCTTTTTCAATTCTCTCCAACCCACCTGTATGACATATAGTACAAGGCATACAAAGATGAAAAAGAGGCCTCTTTAGTGTGGGTAGTGAGCAAGGAAGAAAACAGAAAGAAGTGGTGACACTACCTCTACCTTCCTCACTATTCTCCTACTTTTGGTCTCAAGATTGGATACTCTTATGGTCTGATCTAGGTATATGAGGCTAATGATGTGTTTACAGCTCCTGCTATACCAGGGCTCAACCTAGCTACCCCATTTCCCTGTACAGGAAGAGCAGAAACAACAGATTGGCATCAAGACATCATTTGAACAGTATGGATGTAAATGCAGCAGCTCCAGTCTGTACAAGATTCAGCCCTCTGATAGTTCTCATCTTCTGGAGAGCAATCATCACTTCCTTCCTCTTCCCTTCACCTCCACAAGATCAGTACTAGACAGAAAAGGATTTTTCCTGTGTTGATTTATTTCCTCTTAATTACGCTTAGAGGAACCAGAGCCTAACTTTTATCAGCTTACTCTTAGGAAAACAAAGTGTACTAATAAAACTAACAAATAGAAGCCATTTTATGGCCAAGATCTGATGACCAGTATAATATTTCCTCTGACACAGCTGAAATGGAAACATACTCTGAACCTGAACATATTCAGTCTGACTTCTACTCCCCTCCCAAAGAGAGATAACCATAACAATCACCTCTAAAAAGCTTCCTTTCCTGAGTTGATATGGGCTCCTTTTTCCTCATATTCCAAAATCAGATCATCTCAAATATCCTACACAGTCATCATGATGGGAGCCATAAAACAAGGGTGTACAGGGGAGAGGACCATATTTGGGAGCTAGCCCCAGAATCAGGCCTGGATTTTAGTACCAGCTTTTCTATTGACCAGTCATGGGATCCTGGGCATATTACCTATTCTCTGTTCCTCAGAGATGCATAAATAAAAATAGAGTTGACAAGACTTATTCAAAAGTTTATAAACCAGTACAGTCCTTGGCATCTATGAAGTGTTTAGTAAATATTAATTATTTTCAAATAGTTTTCATATATATATTCAGTTTCTTTTTTCTAGTATGCAGTTGCTATGCTTTGATCTAAAACAACTAAGAAACATGGTAACGGTTGTCACCAGTCCTAGAATCCTAGCATATTAGAGATCTAGCATGACCCGTCCTTTTGCAGATGAAGAAATTGAGGCCCAGGTAGGAAAAAGGAGTTTTCCAAGGCACAAAGTCAGTGAATGGCAGAGCCAGGACTCTAAACCAGGTATCCTGGCTCCCTGACTCCCAATCCTGTCCCCAATTACAGCCTTTTTTGTTCCAGAAAGGAATCAGAATTAGCTGTGTAACTAAATGCAGATTTAGATACTAGTATATATGGTATATATAATATATATATGATTCTGTATAGAGAAATTTAAAGTGTTATCTATAACAGTTTAGCATATGCATCCAATGAATCTAATGCTCAAAACTCTGACTTCAAAACCCCTTATTTACTAAGCAGTATGGAATCATGGAAAGAACATAGAACTTGGAACTGAGTAGGCTTAGATTCAAATCCCAATTCTACTGCTTACTGCTTGCATGAACTTTAGCAGTTTATTCATCCCTTTGAATTTTAATTTCTTCATCTGGAAAATGGGAATATTAACCCCTATCAGTGGTTTTTGTGATGCATATGGCATATCATGTATGGGGGCACAATGCCTGGTATATTGAGATGCCCATCATACATTGGCACCTCTCCTTAGGTGATACTCTCATTTCCCTGCTTTTGGTGCTCTACTGGAAGCAAGACACTGTCAGGAGCTTGTGAGATGGGAACCATGTTTGAAAGGAAAGACAGTGATCTGTTTTCTTTGCCATGAGTGGAATGGGCTACAGTACTTGGAGTTTCCCTTCAAGTCCACTTGTGGGCATAAGGTTGTTTCCTAGAGGACATCAACTCAGGCAGTATGACAAGACTCGGGGTTACTTACCATGGGGATATTGTCTCTAGATTGTTGAGTGCTGGGCCTTGGCTTTATCAGCTGGCCTTAGAGCCATCTATGAACCAGGATTATATGTATTCTAATCCTCAAGTCTACTATCACCTAAAAGCGACTTTTGCTTTTGGCACTTGAAGTGCTGATTGCCAAAACCTTCTCTTGGTAAACCCCCTTATATTTTTAAATATTTATAAATATTTATGGAAGGATGAAAGAAGGAAGGAAAGAAAGGAAGGAAGGTTGTTTCAAGGATGCAATGATGACTGGCCCTTGAGAACTAGGAAATCATGTTTTGTTCTGAGAGTTAATCTATACAATCAATCCCTAATGGATCAGATCAGAATATGCAAAGTCATCTTAAAGCAACAGTCTAGATTCTTAGACAAATAAAACTTTTATATCTGTTGTTTCCCAACGCGGTTAATGATCAGAGTCACTTGGGATCCCTGTAAGCATTCAGATCCCTAAACCTTTCCACAGACCCAATAAATCAGAATTTCTAGTAGAGCCAAAACAGTCTTTATTTCTTTATGAGTCCTCCAGGTGCTTTGGGGGCAGCAGCCCCACCCTAGCCAGTAGACTGGTTTGGGGAACCATAGTTCCACTTCAAGAGGTTTGAAAAAGGATTAACACATATAAAGAGCAATGTATAGGTAAGAAGAGGATTATTCAGCAAAGGAACTGAGGGGAAAGGGCACACTTGGCATACTCTGGCAAAGGCAAGCAAGCCTCTGGAATTGGGTCCCCTGCCAAAAACATCTAGACCACTCGGAGGGGGGATTCCTGTTGAGGAAATACAGAGCCTGATGAGCAGAGCCTGACATTATTCAAACTATTTGAATTATCTAACTCCCTGTGTCAAAGTTCCTTGCTCATTGAGCAACCTTCTGATGATCTCTCTTCCCTTGCAACTGGCCTATAGGGAGAAGAGGAGCTGTTCAGGTCAAATGTTTCTAACTGTAAATTAATAAACTGGCATTCTGGTTATATATCAGTCTCTTGTGAGTTAGTATGAGTCAGCATCCCTGAGTCTGATCAACTCAGAGGCTCTGCCAAGATCAAGTTTCTGATGCTGCAAAGCTGAGCAGGCCTGACCTGGGACCCCAGAGAATTCATAAAAGTAAAAGTATCCTATTCAGGCCCCAGGAAGCCAGCCAGTTAGCCTCTGCTGGGGAAAGGAGGTGAAAAGGTGCCCATTTCCCAGGGAAACACACTATGGAAAACTTTGTTGATACTGCATGTGCTTTACTGTTACATGAATTTGAAAGAAGGGGTTAGGTTCTTATAACAAGAAAAGTCATTTAGAATGCTTTTTCTGTTGTCAAAGGGCTTTCGTGTATATTGCTCATTTGACACTTACACTAGCCTAGGCAGTAAGTCAGGCATATATTATTATTACTCTTATTTCAGAGGTGAGGTATCTGAACATAGTCACTTATCTCAGACCCAAAGTAAATGGTACTGCTAGGACCAGAATCTGGATCCTTTGACTCATATTTTTCTCACTTCCCCTCTCATTTAATAAAGAGAATAAACAGAACCCTAAAGGGGTACTAGCTTCTAGTACTAGATACTAGTACTAGATACTAGATCTATCTAGTCCCTAGATAGAGTAGGATTGTGTTTACCTGTATGTATGGGGGCTGGGTTAAGGACACAGATATTGGGGAAAGTTGAGCAGAAGAGAAATCAGGTCAGTGATGATAAGAAAGTGTATCAAAATTTTTTCTAGCTGAGAGAACTGAGACATCATTCAATTTCATTGAACACGTTATTCATTGAACCCCTATTGTGTGCAAGGTCTCTTGTGCTAAGTGTTACCAACGGGAGAAGTTAGGAAAGAACATTTTTTAACATGTATTTTGGTTTAGTGAAGGACTCCCAAATCTTGTTCCTTCTTTATGGTAGCATCAAAGAATACAAGCCACAGCCACAGTGTTTAAAAGGAGGTGGGAGGGGCGCCTGGGTGGCGCAGTCGGTTAAGCGTCCGACTTCAGCCAGGTCACGATCTCGCGGTCCGTGAGTTCGAGCCCCGCGTCAGGCTCTGGGCTGATGGCTCAGAGCCTGGAGCCTGTTTCCGATTCTGTGTCTCCCTCTCTGCCCCCTCCCCCGTTCATGCTCTGTCTCTCTCTGTCCCAAAAATAAATAAATGTTGAAAAAAAAATTTAAAAAAATAATAAATAAATAAAAGGAGGTGGGAAAGGGGAGATCGTGGTAGTTGAGAGGCTGACTGTGATTAGGACTCTGGCAGCCAAGACCATTTGGAAACACAGGCTTGATAACATCTCATCGGGATGGATGCTTGTGCAAAATCCTTGGCAGGGTGGGGGAGGCGGGGAGATGCAGCTTCCTCAACACTTTTCCATCATTGCATTTTATCTTAGGTCTTTAAGTCCTTGGTAACTTCACCAGTGACAGTTCCCAAAATAAATCCTGTTTTTCTAAATGCTTCTTATAATGGCATGAAAACAAAATCTAGAATTCAGAGGCACAGGAATTATGAAAGGGGCAAGTCCCTGGGCTCTTCTTTCTCCTTCACTGACATGTGTTTCAGCATGATCCACAACTGGAACAAGGGGCTGCAGCCAGACCTCTTTTAATTAGCCCAGAAACACTGCCCTGTGGCTTGCTTCAGTCTTCATGGGTTACTAACTGGTTGATCCAGCTTTCTCTTTATAAATCTGTATGTTCTGGTGTGAGCACTCTGGGGTGGCAAAGGGAGAGAGAGCTGCCTGTTCCCCACCCGATCGGTTCATGTCTGGCTGGATCAGCCTCCCACCTCTCTGGCTGATTCATCAGGCTCAGTCTATTCAAACAGATGGGACTTCTATTTAGGTATTTTAATAGCACGTATTTAAGATACCCTATTGAGAATCTGATCTGACAGAGGTTTGATGAAGTGTTGATGTGCTAAGAAACCAGGCTCACTGGGCAAATAACTTCTTCTCAAACCAGATAATTTAAATCAATTCAATCAAGTACTTAACTAAGGGCCTACTGTGTCCCAGTGTGTGCCCAACATTGAGTTAATAGAGCCAGAAAAGAAGTAGAATGTTTGACAGACAGGCCCTGGGAAGCTTCTTTTTCTGGGAAGAAATAACGGATGCATGGATGTCTTTGTAATTTTAGATATTTGCCTGCTATGTGCACGAGATTTATGCAAGTAAGCAGCTAAGTGGGGTAGCGGCCACACCTCTTTAATATCAAGCCTGTATCAAATATTTCAAGGGGAAATGGCTCTCTTTTGTGTCATGATGAGAAAAATGAAAAAAAAAAAAAAACCATTTATCGAGCACCTGAATTGAATGTATTGAATGTTCTTCAGTGCATCATGTTCCTTCTTGAGACCATGTTGTTGCTTTTACTGCCCTTTTATTTTTTTACCTTTAAAAGATTTTATTTTTTAAGTAATCTCTACACTCAATGTGGGGCTTGAACTCATAACCCTGAGACCAAGGTTGTACACCCACCAACTGAGCCAGCCAGGCGCCCCTTACTGCCCTAACTTTAAGTGATATCCATTCTCCCACACTGGTATGCTTATCCAAATGTGATTTCTTCTATCTTTCTTTCTTTTTCTTTCTTTTTCTTTCTTTCTTTCCTTCTTTTTTTTTTTTTCAGATGAAATCTTACCTTCTCCAAAAACCTTTTACTCCTCTAGCTTTTAGGCAACAATGGTATCTCTTCTTCATTGCCTTTATTATTAGTAACATGCTTCGAATTCAGTACCTAACAGCTTATCCTGTCTTATATTGGTTTCTAATCTTTCAGGCTGTGAGACTTGTATAAACAACATTGTAAGCTCTTTGAGGGTAAACCTCAATTTATATTTGTTTAATCATAATATTTGTTGAGCAACTACTTTGTACCAAATTGCCATTGTAGGAGAAACAAATATAAATAAAAGATTTCTGCTCTAAAGAAACTCATATATATTTGGCACTCAAAATGGAATCACAATCTCCTGGAAAGCACTTAACATTGTGTCAGATACATAGCAAGTCTTCTAAAAATGGACACCATTATTAGTTATTATTTCGCTGACACTGGATGGAAGAGTAGAAAGTACAGATAAGAACTTAGAAAGGAAGCTACCACTGTTAGGTTTGGAGGTGTGTAACAAAAAACCCAAATCAAATGGTTTAAGCAGTAAAGGGAATTTATTGGCTTTTCTAACTGAAAAAGACAAGAGGGATAATAATGATTGGTTATGATTCGGTCAGGGCTTTGGCTTCATCTCTTTATGACTCTTCTTGGTATTATTTCTTCATGTGTTGGCTTTGTCCTCAGGCTGGTTGCAATATGACTGTAGTAACTCCAGGCTTCACATTTATACATAGCATCCAGAAGAAGGGAGAATTCATCTCTTTTGGTGGTTTTCTTAAAAGTAAGGAAACTTCTTTCCTCAAGATTCCAGCAAATCTCCCTTCTTAACTCATTGTACCAAATGAGTTGCAAGACTTTTTCTTAACCAACTCCTTGACCAAGGAATGTCATGGACTGCTTGGCTTAGGCTAGGTTCCTGGCATAGATACTGGTAAGAGGATGAGATTACTGTCAGCTAGGATGGCCTGCTTATACTGCAGTAATAGCCAACTCCCAAATCTCAGTGCCTTAATACGGCAAACATTTATTTCTTGCTCTTTACATGCCAGTATAGGTCGGCAGGGGGAGCTCTACCATTATGGTCACTCTGGGACCATGGCTGATGGAGTCTTCATCTTGACAAATGATTTAGCAATCACTGCTGCAGTGGGAAAGGTACCTGGTGAATCCTACATCGGCTCTTAAAGTCTTCTGCTTGGAAATGATATAGATCACTTTTATTCACATTTTATTGGCCAAAGCAAGTCACATGGCCACAACTAACTTAAGCTAGGAAATGCAATCCTACCATGTATCTAGGAGAACTAGAATATTTATAAATAGACCCGATTATTACTACAATTACTCTTGGTTCAATCAGAGCCAACTGTATGGATGACTAGAGAGTGAGCTTCTCCTGAAGCACATGTACTTCTTCGGAAAGGGGAGCCTTTAGCAAAAGTCAGGTACTACTAGGAAGGGAGCAATGGATGTTATTCAACCAATAATGTTTATTATAGAAGTTATATGAAGGTAAACTAATCTCAGACCTCAAAGGCATAGAGAAAGCAAGATCATGAACGGTTTGGCAAAGGTCAAGGAGAGAAGTAACAACTGTAGTAATGTAGCCATCTAGAGATCTGCACATCAGGAAGGGCCCAGATGAAAATAAACAGCATAGCTAGTAGCATACCAGTTAGTATCTTTGCTGCTGCACTCCCCAGCCAGGGCATACAAGCATAAAAGCAAAAGCATATCAGGAAGATATGCAGGGATGATGGACGGTTTGAGGGACTTTGTGGGAGATCTTCAGTTGTTAAAGAAATTGGAGAGTTGAAGAAGTCAAGGGGATCTCAAATAGGCAGTGGGACGAAAGTCATAATATAATCTAGAACCAGTCACATTCTTAAACTAGGTTAAGTCTTTGAGAAGTAACCTGTAACAGTAACAAAGACTTTTGGCAGATGGTACAGACAGATGAAATGGAACCCAAATGATGGAAAATGGAGGACAGCCAATCTGAAAGAGATACTGAAATAAAGATGAAACCTCCTGTCCTGTTTGGCCTACAGGTATTAGAGAAAGTCTCCATGGAAGAGGAGTGTTCAGTTAATATTAGAGCCATGTTTCTACCCATGGGTGTCAATACAACATAAGAGAGAACTCTTCTAGATCAGCAGTCAGGAAACTTGGGCTTGAGGCCCAACAATGACTATAAACACAACATTGGCAAATCATTATAAATTCTTTCCACTTGTTTCCTCAGCTGAGGAAAGAAGGTTAATAATCCCTTCTCCACCTTCCTTAGAGCTTCATGTGAAGATCAAATGAGATGGGAAAATGCTATAGCAGACTAAAAAGCCCTGGAAAAATATATGTAAGAGACTGTAACAGTGATAAGGATCACTATGCTTAGAGTTGAGGAGGTTTAGGATTTAGGTGAAATGCCATCTCCAAGTGAATAGGGCCCAAAGGGAAGTACAGAGTGAAGATGAAGTGGAGATAACAGTGAGCTGATAAGCATTGTCTAAGCTAAAACTTTTAATTGCAAGGGACAGAAACCCAACTCAAACTGGCCTAAGAATAAGATGTTTCAGCTCACATACTAGAAATGATTGCAAAGGTAAAATAGTTTCCAGTGAGGCAGGACTCCGTGCTCAAGTGTTATGGTTGCAAATCTGTCTCTTTCCATTTCAATGGCCTGCTTTCCTCTATGCTGGCTTCATTTTCAGACAACATGTCCTCAATTAGTGACAAAGATTGTCCCCAGCAGCTACTGGTTATGCTCTACCAGTTAAGTAACTCTAGTAGAAAAGGAGAGTGACTTTTTCTCATCTTAACAAAATTCCTGAGGTTAACTCTCATTGTCTGGCCCAATCATATGCTCTTCTCTGAATCAATCACTATGACTGGCATCAATCTCAGCTGAATCACATGGATGGAACATGGGAGAATAAATGAAAACCACCCACACCCACCATAGGAAATAGGCTAAAAGGCTTGTTCTAGAAGTGATGATTGTAGAGACATAAGGCAGAGGAAGGAAGAAAATCAAGGGAGAATTTGAGGCAAAGGGAGAGTAGCACTTATTAGAGAAAGACAAATTTAATAAGGGACTCTCCAGGTGCACTTGGGAAATGGGAAGGTGGTATAGAGAGAGCTGCTGAAACAGAGACCATCAGTCAAAAGGACATATTTAAGAATTCCCACAGTGGCCCAATGCACTCTTTGTGAAAAAGTAGTTTAGGAAGCAAAAGTAGCCACTGTTACAGATTCTCAGTTTGTTCTTTGCTTAGTAGGTGTTTTTGTCCCATCAGGGGTAGGAGAGGGAAAAGACTGTGTCCGTCTTGAAGGAGGTAGACTAATGCAGAAGGCATGGACATAGATACCCATAACACTGCCATAATTGTATAGCTCAGAAGGAAAAGCAGCAAAAAAATTATCACTAAATTTACTAGAAGTTACAGCCTATCAGAGAGATGTGAAATGTGACTGACATACACAGCATGGTAGGTCCTCTCCACCCACCCACAAAACATAAAGGCCCACCCTGTTTTGCCTTTTTTTCCACCCTCCTACATACACATTACACCTGCACACAGGCACATAACAGGAGGGAAGGATTCTCTTGGAACACTGTCAGAATCATTCTTTAGACCTCCCTGGTAGGTCACTACCCTGAAATGAAAAGCTGCCTGCCTCCCGTTTTTAAAGCCAGTGGAATGGGGCTGATTAAAGCTGACTTCATACTGAGCAAATACTTGTGAAAGGCAATTTAGTTCTGGATCCATCCTCTGGATCTTAACAATTGCCCTCACCACCACCCCTGACTGGCATACTTCCAAGCATGTTCAACAGAAGGGCCTCACCTCATGCTTAACCGAATGAAGACATTGGCCCACATCTGACCTTGGACTTAAAGGCTTGATTATGTTAAAGAGAATAGGAGCATAGAGATCACAGTTCCAAGTGAGGGCTCTGGGGGGCCAGGATAAGTCCCTGTTTTGACTTAGTCTGAATTCCAGTGATGGATGTAAAGAGGAACTCAGAAGCAATTCCTCCAGGAAAGAAAATCCAGGACTCTTGAATTCTTACCTCATAGCCAGGCCAACTATCACTCTGTCCTCTGTAGCTGTTGCCAGGAAAGGGTTTCTGATATTCTGATATTAGAGTTCTGGTATTCTCTGCTGACTCTCACATCCAAAACAGACATCTGGGTTGTAAGCCCCTCTCTATTCCCCCAATGAATGTCAGTAATTATCACACACAGTTCTGGCAGATGTATTATTTTAAAAACAAATAGCATATAAACATAGAATTATCATATGACCCAGCAGTTTCACCCTAGGTATATACCCTCCAAATTGAAAATAGGTACTCAAATCCTTGTATGCAAATGTTGATGGCAGCATTATTCACAACAGCCAAAATATGGAAACAATCTAAATGCCCATCAACATGGGGTGCCTGGGTGGCGCAGTCGGTTGAGCCTCCGACTTCAGCCAGGTCACAATCTCGCGGTCCGTGAGTTCGAGCCCCGCGTCAGGCTCTGGGCTGATGGCTCAGAGCCTGGAGCCTGTTTCCGATTCTGTGTCTCCCTCTCTCTCTGCCCCTCCCCCGTTCATGCTCTGTCTCTCTCTGTCCCAAAAATAAATAAAAATGTTGAAAAAAAATTTTTTTTTAAATAAATGCCCATCAACAGCTGAAAGGATAAACAAATTGTGGTATATACACATAATGGAATACCATTCAGCCACAGAGGAATGAAGTACTGATACATGCTGCAGGGATAAACCTTGAAAACATTATGCTAGAGAAGTGAAATAAGCCAGACACAAAAGATCACATACTGTACGTACAATTCCATTTATACAAAATATCCACAGTAAGTAAATCCATAGACAGGAGATTGGTTGTTGCCAAGGGCTGGGAGGAGGGGGAGAATGGGTCGCAACTGCTTAACGGGTACCGGGTTTTCTTTTGGTATGATGAAAATGTTTTGGAGCTAGGTAGAGATTGTGGTTGCACAATATGGTGAATGTACTAAATGTCAATGAACTGTACATTTTAAAATGGCTAATTTTATGTTATGTGAATTTTACCACCATAAAGATATCCCATAAAAAAGGGAGGAGGGGATGCTGACTCGGGTGGCATATACATCATCCCCTTACTCTCTCCTTCATTCTTCCTGAAGGTGTAGGTGGATCAGCCATTATGTGGCCATGAAGCAACAAACATTTGCCAAGAATGGCAAAGCAGAAAGATAAAAGAAAGCTGGGTCTTTGATATCATGAAGGAAACTACGGTAACATCAATTTTATTATGAGACAAATAAAATCCCTAGTTGAAGGAATAGCACAAGCTTTGTTCTTACATATTTCTTCTTTAAAAAAAATGACTGTAACACAGACTAAGTGAACAAATCCACACGTAAGCCTCAGGTTAGATTTATCTGGTCATGTACTCTTGGTTAGATGGTTTCACCAGTTGCTGGGAAAATGCCCTTTGCTATGCAGATCAGCACTCACCATCTGTAAGCATTCCAAATGGGAAGATAATACAAAATAGCATCACAAACATTAGGTATACAAGTAACAACAGAAACTGAAAGTTAACTGTCTCTTACATAAAGGCCATAGTTTACTCCTGGCCTGAATAAACATAATTGTGTAGTCATTCAATACGTATTGATGATTACTTACTATGTGCCAGGCACTGAGTCAGAGATATGAACCAGAACACTACAGTGAGCAAGAAAGTCTGCCCTCATGGAGCTTACATTCTGGCAAGGAGATACAGACAACACATAAGCAATTTTGCATACATTATATATATATATATGTGTGTGTATATATATGTATATATATATATATATATATATATATATATATATATATAAAATAGAATGCATAGGGAGAAACATATTGGGCTTCCAACCCTCCTGGTTTAGGACTGGCTCTTAGCTCCTCCATCTCTGGCACGGTTTTGCAGGGTCCTCAGGCCATTCAATCTCCCAGGAGTCAGCAGCACGTTCAACACCACAGCCTTGGTCTCAGTAGTCAAAAACGTCTCAGTTCCTCACCACCACTGCTAACATTATCCCCACATTTCCTCCTACTTCAGAGAAAATCAAACTGAAAAAACCCTACCTCACCCCAACCAATCCTACCCTTAAAAGGGGATAAATTAAACTAGAAGCAAAATCCATTATTGTTCCCAAGAACAAAGAGCTTACAAACAAAACAAAGCCTACCTTTCTGGTAGAGGGCCAGGGAAGAAAGCAGCATGAGCACAGTATTCAGGTCAAAAACTTGTATTTGAGGAAAAATGCAAATAATCACTAAGGACAACACATGTAACTCTAGCACCCAAAGAAAATGCCCTTGACCAGTGCTGTCCAATAGAAATACAATGCAAACTACAAATGTGAGTCTTTTTTGTCATTTTAAATCTTCTGACAGCCCATAAAAAGTAAAACAGGTGTGGGGCGACTGGATGGCTCAGTCACTTAAGCATCCGGCTTCAACTCAGGCATGATCTAGCAATTCATGAGTTCAAGCCCTGCATTGGGCTCTGTGCTGACAGCTCAGAGCCTGGAGTCTGCTTCAGATTCTGTCTCCCCCTCTTTCTGCCTCTCCCCACCCCCTACCCATCTCTGTCTCTCAAAAATAAATAAACATTTTTAAAAAAGTAAAACAGGTGCAATTAGTTTAATAGTACATTTTCTCTAACCCAACATATCTACAGTATTATCTTTCAACACATTACCAACATAAACATTATTAATAAGGTATTTTACATTCTTTATTTCCATACTGAGTCTTCAAAATTTGTATATATTTTATATTTATAGCACATCTCAATTTGGACTACATACATTTCAAGTACTCAGTAGCCACATGTGGCTAGGGACCACCTTATCAGACAGTGCAGCTCTAGAAAAAATACTCATTAAATTACCTTTTCCATGTACATTAAAGCTAATGTTCCCCAGAATTGAAGCTTCTAGACGTCTCAATGGCTGTGACCAAGAAGCTATATTCCAGCACCCTTCACTGTTAGTCCTGGAGACACAGCCCTAGGTACAATGAACCACAAGTGAACATAGTTAACTGATTAATACACACACACACACACACACACACACACACACATATATACACACACAATGCAATGCAAGCAGGAACAAAATGATCAGCCTTGGTGGGGAAAATGCTATGTTCACTTTGTGCCAAGTCATCTGTCCATCCATCCATTCAACACTTACTGGGCCTACAATGTGCCAGAATTCTACATGCTAGTATCCTGCCTTCAGGGAGTTTATAGTCTTTTAGGGGAGAAGTTGAGAGGCATAATTAAATAAAAAATAAACAAGTTCATTTAAAATAGCAGTTTTGCTATGAAGAAAATAAAACAGGAAAATACCATAAGTGGAAGAGAGGACTACTTTAGCTAATAGGGCAGAGGCTTCTCTGAGAAGGTAGCATTGAAGCTGAAAGTAAAGTAACAGGGACAAGAGTGGAGAAGAATGTTTCATATAGAGAAAACAGGGCAAAGAAGGTAGAAAGAAGTTTGGCATGTTTGCAAAACAGAGAGAATGTCAATGTGGTTAGAGAATAGTTAACAAGAAGAGTAGGAGATGTGGTCATAAACATAGCCAGGGGCCAGACGACCTAAGGCCTAAAGAAAAGGGTAAGGAGTTTGGATGTTATTCTAGGAAAAAATCTATAAGGCAATCTAAGGTGGGGAAGGATCATCTGACTTACATTTTAAAAAGTCTGTGCGTGGGGAATGGTCAAATCCCTGCATGTTTTGGGGGGTGGTTTAAGAGTGGAAGTGGGGAGACTAGTTGGCAGGCTGCTGCCCCAGACAAGGCAAGAGTTGACGTGGCATGGAGTAGGCTGGTAGGGGTAGAAGTAGTGAGAAATCAGATTTAGAAGATACTTCCAATTTATCACCAATTCCAGTCAGCTCTACCTTCAAAATTAGATTATATAAATTAGGTTATATTTTGAATCTATAGGACGTGCTGATGAGTTACATGTGAGATGAAAAAAAGAAAGGATGGCTAACAAAGAGGATATAGTTAAGCATACAGTTGAAGTGGTAGTGCCAGTTATGGAGATGGGGAGCCGAAACAGGAGCAAAGCCTGCCCCTCCTGGATTTCCAATCTTGGTAAACAGAACCACCACCCAATCAGAAACCTGAGTTTCATCCAAGTTTCTACTGCCTTATCCAATCACCAAATCTGTCCCCTCCTTTCCATCCCCACTGACTTGGACAGTTTGCTAGACCAAATTACTCACCAAAACTATTAAAATTGCCTTAATAATCTCCAGTTTTAAACTCCAACCTAATGTCAAACCTACAAATTGTTCCCCTGCTTACAATTCTCCCACAATCTTTCTGAAGAGTAATTTGGCATTACCTATCAAAGTTTAAAATGAACATGCCCTTTGGTTGGCTCTCCTTTAGGATTCCATCCTACAGAAATACTTGAAAAATGAAAAGAATGAGGTTACTTTAATAGTGAAAAACTAGATACTACCTAAACACCATTCAGTAAGGAAACTGTTACATAAACCATCATACAACTATATTATAAAATTCTATCTAGTCTTTATTTTTAAAAATGAAGCAGATCTAAATATATTGACATGAAAAGATATCCAAGATACTTCAAAAGCAACTGGCAACATGTGTGTGGTTGCATTTACTTAAAAAGCATTACAGTGAATCAGGGGGTATCGTGTGCATGTTGTTTCTAAAGGCCTAGAAAAGGTCTGGGATACACACATTAAACTATAGATAATGGTTATCTCAGGGTAGTGAGATGGGCATGGGCTTGGGGGGGGGGTTCTTTTTAAAAGACTATATATTTATTATTGGATGAGTTTTTAAATAATTAATATATTTATATAACAACAACAAAACCGTACAACCATCCTGTGTGCCTTAACATGATTCAAGGCACTTTAGGACCTGGCACCAGCCTTCTTTTCAGACTAGTTTCTCAGACTTATTTACATTAGGTGGGCGATAATGTACTTTTGTGTGGTGGGAAATGTGGGTTGATTGTTGAAACTGGGTCGTGTACTAGGCCTATCTGCTTTGCAAATGGAAGAAGAAAGGCATCCTCTAGTACTCAGAAGGATGTGAAGCTCTTTCTTAACAGAAGTTAAGAGACTCGTTTCTTTCCTTCAGGGCACACCATAATTACTTCATTCCTTTAGCTCTTCAAAGGAAGAAATAAAATTTCGTGACTCTTCTCAATCCATTTGGTTTTACATGTCTTAGGAGTACCTGTACTTATCTTGTTCAGTTTGCTGCTTTTATAATATTAAAAGCCAACAGAATAGACAGTAAATTTACCATAATACCAATTCCTTTCTGAAAAATCTTCATTTCCCCAAGAAATTTTTAGGTATTTAAAGAAAAACAAAGTGATAGTAGCCCAGCTAGAGATCTACTAGAGATAACACACGTGAAATAGCTTTGGTGGAAACAAAATGCTAAATAAATAGAAGGTGGAATAGGGCCAATTTCTAAATTCTAAAGATTTTCATATTTTGTTTTTTGATTTCCACTTCTTAATTACTTATTTTAAGCTCAAGAATAAAGAGAACAAAAAGGTACATATTTAAGTCTTTCTCTTGTCCTGGCTGGGAATCTAGCCATAGAACCAACTGGTACAAGACAGAATGAACTGCTCTTCCCAATCTTGTTCCATTCAGTGTCCAATTCTCTCAAAACAATACCAAAAATTGTTATGAAATATTCAATTATTTCCTCCTCAGTCATTCAGATGATTAGAAGTGAAGTACCAAAGAAAAACCTAGTTACTAATGTTTAGGATGAAGTTGGCTACATTTTAAATACTAAACCTGCCAACTACACCAGTCCCTCATTTGATATATCCTTCACCTGGTTTGAATTGCTGTTGTTCATCAGAAGGCTTTTTGGTTTTTGTTATTAGGCCTCATTTAAAAATCTACTACCTACCACTTACCTCCATAAGATATCAGAGCAGAAAGGAATCACTGTGATCCTAGCATAATCCTCTCATTATTGACAGCTGAGAAACTGGCCCAGAAAGACTGCCTCAGGTAACAATGTGACTGTGTGTCTGTTTAATTGGAGCTGGGACTAGAACCCACTCTTCTGAGTTCCAGGCAAGCCAAATTGGATTGATTTATTATTTAAAAAATTTTTTTTAGTTTATTTTTCTATTTTGAGAGAGACAGAGACAGCACAAGTGGGGGAGGGGCAGAGAGAGGGGAGATAGAGAATCCCAAGCAGGCTCCACACTCTCAGCGCAGAGCCCAATAAGGGGCTCAAACTCACCAAATCATGAGATCATGACCTGAGCCAAAATCGAGAGTTGGCTGCTTACCTGACTGAGCCTCCCAGGCACCCCTGGAAAAAATTTTTAGGTAATTTAAACTTAATACTCCTTAAGTATTAGCAATATTCCATAAGTACTATTTGGGGAAAGCAGGCAGGTAAATAAGAAAAAGGCTTCAGTGGCGCCTGGGTGGCTCAGTCAGTTGAGTGTCCAACTTCAGCTCAGGTCATGACCTCGTGGTCCCTGAGTTCAAACCCCACATCGGGCTCTGTGCTGATGCTCAGAGTCTGGAGCCTGCTTCAGATTCTGTGTCTCCCTCTCTCTCTGCCCTTCCCCTGCTCATGCTCTGTCTGAAAGAAAGAAAGAAAGAAAGAAAGAAAGAAAGAAAGAAAGAAAGAAAGAAAGAAAGAAAGAGGAAGGAAGAAAGAAAGAAAGAAAGAGGCTTCAACTTCAAGGGCAGACAGAATTAAAGCAGTTTTCTACCAGATATAAGGTAATGGATCATCTGAAGGACAAGATTGTTATTCATCATTGTTATTCATTTGACTTTTGGCAAAGTATAATTAATAATATTTTTTTAGTGTAGTGGAAAAAGAAAACTGTTCCTTTTAGAGCCAATTAACCTCTTATGCTGACACTTAGCAATGGGAAGATGGCCCATTGGTTAGGGAACCATCTTGGATAGGCCACTTTGGATATAAGCACTTTCAAGGCACTACTTGAAATAGGAATAAAAAAGTAAGTTATTTTCTCTAATACATTTATAACTTTCCAAGACCTTTCGAAAAAAAGGTGTGATGAAGAGAGGGAAACAGGAAGCTGAAATTTCAGCAAGATTTGAAGGCAGGACTTGGGATGAGACAGGTAAGGATGGCAGAAACTCTTTAAGAACAAGGATATATATGATCTACTCTTATATTTGACACTGCAGTGCTGAGATAAAACACCCTCTCATTGCCCATCTCCTTCCCACTACTGTAAAAACTTGAGTGAGTATCTGCTACATGGACTTGTGTTGCTGGCACTGTGGGAGTTGGTATAGGTGGTGTGGAGGAGATGTGGAGAAGCCAGGAAAGCAGGGAGGCAGAGCAGGAGAATATAAACCACACTAGCCCCCTCCACAACTCTCCCCACCAGAAAAAGAGAAACGATATTGTAAGAAGTATCCCATAATATTACAATAAAAGTGTTCTTTATTTAAATCTTAATGGACAGTGAAAGGTTGGGACACCTGGGCAGCTGATACTAGAGTTATAATAACTCACTCAGAGACGATGAGTTCCTGGCCAATCCTTATTACAGGCTGTTGAGTGTAACAATTCCAGCCATCCTTAGGTCAACAGACACTGACTACATCTATCAACCAACTTTGCTGGTGAGCCTGCCCTTACTACAGCTTCAGAGGCTGATAATTGGCAGGACTCCCATGTTTGGTCATGCTGTCACTGACTGGCTTTTCTCACCACATTATTGTGCAATTCAACACACATAAATCTGTCCAATGAAATAATATCAAACTCTATCGAATCCCTGTGTATATTATAGAAATAGGGGGTAATGTCCAAAATGTTACACATTAAATTATATTTTCCTATTAATTTTGGGCATAAAATCAGAGATATTTCTCTAAGGAAATGATAAACCCAGGATTTTAAAAAGTAAGTCACACCTAAAAATCCTAGTCTAACATAAAGTTTGCTTTTGTCACTCTATTTCTTTAATTCTACTGCATATTTTCTACAAGAGCTTCTTTAAATGTCCACTTGATTCTTTTTACAAAATGGGAATATCTTTTCCACTATAACCCATTAAGACCACAGTAACTGTCATCACTTATTATATGTATCTTTGAATACAAATATCTACCTCATAGGTTTGTTATAAAGGATTAAATGAGTTAACAGATGTAAAGCACATAGTATTATATGTTAGATACTTTCTTCTTTACACATACACATGTAGAAAACCAGAATCCTTCTATACTTAACACATAATGAATATCTTTGCCTATCAATACATTCTCTTTAATGGCTACAGAACTTCATGAAAAAATGATTTAATTCCTGATCGATGCATATTTAATATATTTATGTATCTATATTTTATTTCAAACACTGCTGCACTAGATACTTATTCATACTTGTGTCTTCACTTGTGACATTGTGTAACACAAATTACACACATGCATGCACACACACACACACACACACACACACAGAAAGAACTAGGCCTTGAGTTATGCTTAAAGATACAGCATAGATACAGCAGAGGAGGAAATAAAGTCTGAAGACTGAGAAAGAATAGCCAATGAACTAAGGAGATCCAAGACAGCATAATGGCTAGGATGTGAAAATGTTTCAAGGAGAAAAGATGGATTACTGAGAAATAAAGGGCTGTTACACTGGACAAAGCCATTTCAGTGTAGTATAGGACAAAACACAGACTGTAAGAAGGAGAGGAAAGAAATATGCAACTAGTCTATGATTCTTCAAGAGGCTGGTAGATAACAGGAAAGAAAAACTAGAACAGTAGCTCTCAAAAGTAGAACATGCAAGTTAGATTCAAGAAAAAATAGCAAGAAACAATCATTCATTGAAATAAAGAGCTGACAGTTCACTTACAACTATGTTTTAAAACATCTGATTAGGGGCACCTGGCTGGCTCAGTCGGAAGAGTGTGTGACTCTTGATCTTGGGGTCTGCGAGTTCAAGGCCTATGTTGGGTATAGAAATTACTTAAATAAAAACAAGTAAGTAAGTAAATAAATAAATAAATAACCTGATTAATATTTTACTTAAATGAACTTATTCCTAGAACTATGAAAGTTTAAAAACAATGTTTAAAAGGATAAGAATAGGGGCGCCTGGGTGGCGCAGTCGGTTAAGCGTCCGACTTCAGCCAGGTCACGATCTCGCGGTCCGTGAGTTCCAGCCCCGCGTCGGGCTCTGGGCTGATGGCTCAGAGCCTGGAGCCTGTTTCCGATTCTGTGACTCCCTCTCTCTCTGCCCCTCCCCCGTTCATGCTCTGTCTCTCTCTGTCCCAAAAATAAATAAACGTTGAAAAAAAAAAAAAAAAAGGATAAGAATAGGACCATATATACAAGATACATACATAAAAGCCATTCTTAAGGCAGCTTATTGCCAGAAAAAACTTAGACCACATACAACTGTATCTGTTATTTGAAAGAGAACTATTAAGAGAAAAAAGTCTGAAACACTGTTTTAATGGGAAGAGTATTCATTTTAATTATGCTCCAAGATGTTACAGAGCTAGAAATTAACAAATTTTGGTCGGTATAAAATAGATTTATTGTCAATATTCAATCATTAATACAACCCAAGTAAATGAAACATCACTTCATACAAGGCTCAGATACTCTAAAATCTATCTTCACACGTGTACTATAATATGATAAATACTTAAAAATTATAATGCAAGGAAAAATATTACAAAAAAAATACAATTGCTATAGACCCTTGCATGAATATTCTTTATTTTTAAAGTTCCGCCTTAGGGAATAATACCATGCTATACATCAGAACCAAAAGTAAGCTACATTCCTTGAGGTTACAATGTTCAACGATGCACTAGATGTATTCTAAAACACCATGTCGGACAAGAATCAAAAGAGAGACAAAGAAGGCCTTCAATGATGTTAAGAAAGGAAAAAAAAGAGAGGAGTAATAATTTTTATATGCTGATTTCTGCTGGAATGGCCTCATTCAACAATTTATACCACTGTAGAAGATAGGAAAAAGAAGGGAACCAGTCTCAGCTTTCCATAAAGGATGTCCAAATCAGCACAAATTCAGGCAATTCTAAAAGGCACTGTTCCCAATGCTCTCCACTCTTCAACCCTGGGAACTCGTCCTATATCCATGTTTTTTTTCCTAATTTCACAAGGGCTTACCAAGTATACATTCTGTTTTCTATCATCCAACAGCCAAACCAAAAGGCATGAAGCAAAACAACACACTATCAGTCAAGTCAGCTCGAAAGACACAAATTTTCATCGGAGTCTTATATATTGACTCCAATCCTCAACTGTGTGGCAATAAGAAGTTTTAAGATTTTTTTTTTCTGTCACTCATCATTGATTCGCCTCTTGCCAAACTTCTTGGCAGCAATACCAGGAACTGTTGGGAATCCTTGGTGAGAACAAAACGGAGGTGATCAGTGAATTCGTATAACCTATCATAGTGGGCTTCTACAGGCAGACAGGAAGACTGCCTGCATTCATTTCAGAAGGGGAGAAAAAATGGGGCAAAGATTAGGTAAATTTGAAATACAGCAAGGTATTAATATTGTAGTAATAACAGGGAAGGAAATGCTTATAGCCAACCTACCTTTGGGGAAGCTTCTGGCATAAAAATCAAACTTTCTCTCCCATTATTCTTGAGCTCTTTACTTCAAGAAAGGCAGAACACCACTTAAACACTTTTCTTCAAAGGTAGGGAATTTCTTTTTGAAATTAGCATTGGAGAAAGGAAGAAAAGATAGGGAAAGCTCACTCAAAGAGGTCCTCAAACATGCGCTGTCCCATTGCTATGTATGCTTCCTTCTCCTCTGGTGTCATCTGGGCCACTAGCTCTGGCCGCTGGCTCACTTCACTGTAGGAGAATGGTCGGCCAGCCACCATAACAACGGGGTCATCTGCTACTTCCTCAAACTCATCGTCCTCCTCGTCATCCTCGTCCCGATGATGTACTGCCACAGCTGCTGGTCGAGGTGGGGAGTCATCGTCTGACTCACTGGTCTCACTCTCCGAGTCACTGCCATTGGCAGCAGTGACAGGAGCAGCCGCCCCCACTGAGCCTGCTGCGGCAGAGGGGGTCTTCTTCTCATGAATGAGCAGTGCTCGCATGACTTCCTCATTATCATCTGGCCCTGCACGGCCCTCCTCACGCTCCTGAAACGCATCTATATCTATGCCACCTGGAAGGAAAAACCCAGAAAATCAATATCCTTAAATATACAAGGCATTCCTTTATAACTAATAAAATATGTAATATTTTAATATTTAAATACATTATTATAAAGTAACACAGACTTCACTGGTTCCAGTTTTTGAACAACTGTCCATAAGAGATTCAAAGTGTTTCTCACAAACTGGAATTTAAGTAGCATGGTTTAAGTGCATGGGTTCTAAGAGTAACACAGTCTGGATTCGAATCCTCATTCTTTTACATGCAAGCTACACTGCTTTGGGCAAGTTTTTAGTCTCTGAACTTTGGTACCTTTTCCTGTAAAATGGAGTGATAAAAACATCTATCTTACAGGGCTTTGGATAAGAACAAATGTAATTATGTCTGTGAAGGAACAAGCACAGTAGCTGGCAAAATAGGAAATCACAAATGTGGCTTCTCATCTTGCTTAGAAAGTAAAAGCCAAAAGCTTTACAATGGTCTTTAAAGTCCTATGTTATCTGGTACCCCT